>NC_041066.1:5392142-5731046 GCF_900634775.1 Gouania willdenowi | reverse complement strand
CAGAAGAATTCCCAGTAAGAATGAAGTCAAAACACTCCAAATCCCTGGATGTACCAGCACCGCTTTTTCCCAAACTGATACAATACTGATACTTGGTTATGTGTACTTGCCGATCCCGGGTACCGATACCGATCCCCCTAATTAATTCATGTCATAGAATTGTTCAGAAAATCATCTTAACAACTAAAGTATGGTAAATAACCTGTTGACGTTGGGGCTGTTCTTGTTTGCTCTGCAGGTGGCCGAACACGACCACTTAAACCCCTCCATGTTCCACATGCCCAGCTTCCTTTCCTCGTACGTCCCCTCATTCAGAAGCATCCGCTCCATCTTCAGCGATTCTTTCCACAACTTCCATGATCTGTTCTCACCGATGATGGACAGGAACTTTTTCAGCTCCATGGACTCCACCATGGACTTGGACAGCAGCGTTCCTAATGAGGGTACGTCCCAACAGAGCTGCACATTCTGCCCTTCGACCACATTGATTTTCTGCTGAGTCAGGCCAGAATATTGTAATTTAACTATCATACATAGACAATAGTAGTTACTGTTACAGCCACCACCCTACATTGATTTACTGGTGATAGCTGCACATCTATAGCAGGGGTTCTCAACCTTGTGGTCTGGACCCAATTTGGGGCAGCGAGACACTGGGAGAGGGTTGCCAGATGCCTTCAAGAAACTAACAATTTTAAACAATTTCTGCCCCTTTTTGCTCATTTTTACCCTTTTTCTGCAACTACACCAAAATTGCCATATTTTTACCTATTTTCATGACTTTTTCTTGCCATATTTTTTCTCCTATTAATGCATTTTTGCTACAATTACTCCCATTCCTGCAACTTCTCCATCAAATTGCCTTGGCTTTTTTGCAAATTTTTTTCCACTGTTAAGACATTTTTGGTACTTATAAACCATTTTCACCACTTTTCCTACCTAATGTCACATACTGTATGTTGACCCATTACAGTCACTTTTAACCTCTTTCCATCATACTTCATGCTTATTTTTGCAATTTAACCCTATTCAGCATATGTCATGCCCATTTTTTGCCAGTTTAAACTAATTGTTCCTACTTGTTGTTGTTTTATTATTGTTGTTGTGTACACTATTTAAAATCACTACTCCTCTGTTATTTGTGAACGGATCGAGTTAAAATTTGGTAAGTCTAATCTATGGATGTGTACGCATCGACGCTCGTAGCCCGATTCTTGATTTGGGGCCCCAAAAAAAGAAAAAAAACAAAAGTCTATTTTCATTTATTTGCGAGTCAAATATTACGACGGTTAGTGGTACAGAATCATTGGCACATACCAATATAGAAATGGGGCCCATTACCTCGTACGTGCCACGAGGCTGCTAGAGGGCCCCCGGGGGCCCCAATTTTGAAATGACTACTCCTCCATTAGTTCTCGTTAGATCGGAATGCAGTTTGGTATGAATACGCTATGAATGAATATGATGAGATGCTCAGAGCCCTGTTTCCGTTTTTTTTTTTTTCAAATTTATGGGAACATAGTCGTGTGATATATTGTTTCAAAGGTAATTCAATGTAGATTACGATTATGCCTCACACAATTTGATTAGGGCCTCCCTTTTCCACCAATTTTCATGAAAGTGATTTTCTCATTTATTTGTGAGTCAAATATTGCAACAGTTAGTGGTACCGAATCATTGACAAATACCAATATATGAATAATGGCCGGTACTCCATATGTGCCATGGGGGAGGGGTTATTTAACGTAGACATTGTATTAGCGGATGTCAAGAGCATCTCGGAGAACTTTTTTTACTCAGTCGAACCGAGTCACTTGACTGAATTCTCGGGAACGTGGTACGTGCTATTTGGCGCGGAGACATTCTGCGGGTCCGGCCGTAGTTCATCCAAACTTCTTCTGTCTGTTTTTGGAAACACTAATTTGCAGCTTTTAACCATAATCTGGTTTTTTAAATCCCATTTCACCAACTTTTCCACCATTTTTGGTCACATTTAACCCATTTTATTTCTGATTAAAACAAGGATTTACATCTTTAAGATGACTATTCTATGGCACAAATAATAATAAACTGGATATCACAGATTGATAGAACAAGGGACCATTATTTTGCTGAATTTATGGATGGGCCCCAAAAAGCTCTCCCCTTCACCCCCTTTTAGATGGCCCTGTCTCCACATGACTGTTATTCAATGTTCTGTGTTCAACCACCTTCAGCTACAGTGGGGATCCCCGGTCTCTGGCACCTTTATTTTTGGGGCTACGGGCTGAAAAGGTTGAGAACCACTGTTCTATAGGATGGTTGGTTGACTGTTTTTTTGTCTGTTATATATTTTAGGCACTTTACATCCTAAATGTATTATTGATCTTGACAAAACTGCAACTAACTCTGTTGATAGAAGCACTTTCTTCCCATTATTACCTGAGCCAAGGAGGTAATATTACATTCATTTGGAAAAATTTTAATGAAAAGCGTCTTTTACCTTTAAAAAACAAAAACCCAGGCTTAATATAAAGTGTTTATGGAAATATGTCATTAACTGAATAAAAACAACATGAGTTCTGCTGAATTAAAAAGCAAACCATATATTTGGCACTACCGGATTATTTTGAAATAAAAAATAAATATTTTTGAGATGTCTGGGGTGTCTGTAGAGGGTGAAGCATGGATTTATAAAAGCGTGTTGGTTCCTTTACAGACGCTAACGAGAACGAGGACGTGGTTTATACCAAACCTTTCGGAAATGGCAAGATGACCTGCAGAGAGATCCGTCGCAACTCGGCCGGCTGCTTCAAGTTCCGCGATGAATGTCAGAAGTGTAAAGCCATCCAGGACGTTGGTGAGATACTTTTTGATTGTGACTGAAAGTGAACTTAAACCTTCAAAAACTTCATTATGATACTGGTGCAGATTTAGCATGTGTGAATGTTATCAGAATCCTTTTATTTGTCATCATTGCACAAAAGCACAACAACATAATCAGCAGCACAACAAATAGCAGTTCAGACAGTGTAGAAAAAACAATAGTGCAAAAGATGTACGCAATAATAAAAGATAAAAAAATAACAAATACAATATATATATAAATACAATGGCCAACATAAAATTAAAAAAAAATTTAAAAAAAGGAAAGAGTAGGATTTTATTTTATTTTTTATTTATTTATTCAGTCAGGATAGACATGGATATTTACATATGAAATAAATATTGCACAGAGAAAATGGAGTGTAAAGCTGTTCAGTGTTTCCTATGTTATAATATGATGCCATGTTGATATACTGCATTTTACAGACTATAAGTCGCACTGTATATAGAATTAACCATTTACTTGGTAAAATTAACAAGATGAGTCACTGCGTCTTTGAAAAGGCTCAGTGCGACGCTGAGTGGCACCTTTTTTTAGCCAACAGCACGTCTCACGCTATGAGTGGAAGAAGGTGCAAATCATCAATCAAATCAACCAATCGGAACGGGCTTTAGTTCCAGTCGTATCCTCCGTGATAAACAGACTCACTGTAATCTGCTGAGTTTTACAAGCCTCTATAAAGGCCTGCTCCTCCTCACTGCTAAACGTCTGCAACTCTGTCTATTTACAGCTTTTAGCATGTTTTTTGTTATTATAATCTGGCTGCTGCTAGACTGCTACGTTCACTGTCAATCAGCTCTGACTTTACGAGGTAGAAAACCATGTCTTTTCGTTTCGCCGCAGACATGAACAAACTGAATGTAGTGGTTTGAACACTCCATGCCAGTTACCTTATACAGTATACAGTATATATACAAATATATCCTGCCACCTGTCCTCACTTTTAAATAAGAAAAATAGTTACTTATACTTTGTGAAATGTGTTATATGTATACACAGTATTTGCTATACATAAAACCTACAACTAAAACAAAATACATCTCATTGTTCTGCTGTACATATCGGGACTTGCTCTCAAACCAAATTTCATTGTGAGAATCATGATCACAGGAGGAAATTAGATTTTAAATACCAAGTAGCTCATGTTACTGTAGTGCTAATGTGCTTGTCTGTTGTCAGTGTAAGGTTGTGGAATGCTCAACAAAATTATATGAAGGTTTGTACAAATATTTGTCGATTTAAAAAATTGTATAGGGCAAAAAAATCCGCTTTAGGAAGTCGACTCGGGGTGTGATTTAGTAATTTTTAAGTTATTAGAGAATAGTGATAACTGTGTGGACTGATGGTGGCAGAATCATAAGAATTATATATATATATATATTCATGTCTGTTTGATCAGATTGTCAAAAATAACTGCAATGGAGTCACTGCCTTATTTATAAAGAAAGCTTAAATCAAAGGTTCTGTCTCCATGTGGTAATCCAGAGTCAGCTAATGACTCCACTCTGCTACATCTTTGACCGTGCATCCTGACATTTCTCATTCTCTATCCATCTTGATAATCGTTAAAGATAAACGCCCCAGTCGTCTGATGATATTTTGTCCGTCACAGATTGCTCTGGTCGTAAACCTCTGGAGGGCCCGCTGAAGAAGGAGCTGGAGGAGGCGCTGGCCTCAGCTGAACGCTTCACGCGCCAGTACGAATCCATGCTGAGAAAGTTCGAGGAGGAGATGTTCAACACCTCCTCCATCATGGATCGGCTCAACAAGGAATTCAACTGGTTGTCGTCTCTGACCGACTTCGCCAAGGATGGCATGTTTCATGTTCACACGGTACGGAAAGTACAGTTGAGCGTCGTCAGAACTGCACAGGAACAAACCATGGTCACTTTAGAGCAGGGGTGTCCAACCAAGAATAACAGACAACACAAAACTAAACTGCAATCAAAGAACTCAACAGCAGACAGACAGAAACCTTAGCCACTTTAGTTTGCATTGTGTGATAAGCAGCGTTCAATTTGTTAACAAAACATTTTTGTCATTTTTTTTTGAAAAGAAAAAAAAAAAAAAAAAAAAAATTCTTGAAAATATTAAAACATTTATTTGTCGACTAATAAAAAATAAAAAAAATTCCTCATATGGGACGAAATCTAATCAGATCTCATGTGATCATGTGGGCTTACACACTGATTAAATCAAATCTGTTTGTGTATTTACAAACATTATTACCATCTGAAAAGGCAACATTTCAGCTGTCCTCTGATTTAGACCCACAACAGTTGCTCTGTATTGATGAAATCCACGCTGAGACGGGAATGTATAAAAAAAAACATATTTAATAAAGAAAAGAGCAAAAGATAAATACAATGACCCCCCCTCCACAGGAGGGGTGACGCGCTGCACACTGACAGGAGTAAAGCAATATATTTTATAGCATGAGGAGGAGGAAGGATTTTGATGGAAAATGACTGCTCTCCAGAGCTCTGGTTATCAGTCCTAGCTTTGTTATGTGTCCTTGAATCAAACTGGTTTCTGCTGATACTGATGAATATAGCACAACCTGTGTCTGTACTGTGAGTACGTAATCTGATCTAACATGACTCAGCAACGGAGCAACTTTCTGTTGAGAGGTACAATTAATGATGCCGTCACCGTGTATAGACACGTGAAGAATTGTACACGTGAACACACATTTAATGATGATTTTCTTCTAACACATCCAATCTCAGGTTGATACATCGTATTTCAATCTTTCAAAAAAAAAAAAAAACGCTTTATATTTTAGGCTATATCTGTAACAAATTTAGTCGACTAAAATGTTATTGTCATTTAGGTGACCAAAACCAGACAATAACTGAAATAGTTGTGATGATTACATTTGGACTAAAACTAAGTGGCAAGTAAGTTACTAAACTAACTAAAAAGATGCAATTGTCATTCTTTATCGGTCACTATGCCATGATTTTGAGTTTATTTTGAGTATATTTTATTTACATATTAATGAACATATACAGTATATGTAAATATGCAAGATTATAGCCAACAGCTAATTTCCATCTTTAGTCCCGGGCGTGGCACAGTGTTTGGAGTTCTATGAGGTACTCAAATGGAAAATGAAGCATATAAAGGAAAGTTGATGAGACTCATATTTAAATTCTATCATACACGTTTAGAGAATACTAAACATTCAACAGAACACATAAGGATAAAACAGGAAACAGAACTGACTCCTGAAATATGTAGAAGAACCACCAAACAACCACTTGTTCTCAAAAAGTTTTCATGGAAAAACTTTTTTTTAGTTACCCCTTGAGTTAAAAGTAAATATATGAATCAGCTTCTTCCATGGTGGATAAATAGTGGATCAGTAAATGTTAATCATAGCTATCTATTCTGGAAGTGTTCAAAAATAAGTAACTACTGGAAAAACAATAAATACAGAAATAATAATGTTTTTTTGGATATAATGTTAATATACCGTACTAGTGCAATTTAAAGCTAAACATGTACACTGTAAAGATACATATATATCAGAAAACTATAACAAGGAAATGGTACCAAGTAGGGCTGAACGATTTTGGAAAATAATCGAATTGCCATTTATTTCCTCAATATTGCGATTGCGATTTAATATGCGATTATTTTTTTCAACGGCCTCTTGTCACGTATTTTTCAATGAACACAAGCAACAAATCATTCTGTTTCATAATAAACAATTTATAATTTATTTAAACTTTAAATAAATATAAAATATACATTTTAAAATAACAGATTACAACAATAAATGGTAAATGGACTTGATTTTATATAGCGCTTTATCACCACACTGAAGCAGTCTCAAAGCGCTTTACATATCAGCTCATTCACCCAATCACTCTCACATTCACACACCAGTGGGACAGGACTGCCATGCAAGGCACTAGTCGACCACTGGAAGCAACTTAGGGTTCAGTGTCTTGCTCAAGGACACTTCGACACATAGTCAGGTACTAGGATCGAACCCCCAACCTCTCGATCAGAAGACGACCCACTACAACCTGAGCCACGGTCGCCCACAATAAAGCAAACAAATCTGTGGCTTTACCTCTTCAACATATCTATTATCTAACTAACTACACGTTTCATGAAACATGTAAACATGTGGACTGCACTTCTTAAACAATTTCTGAACTTAACAGGAGAGGACAAGAAAAAAAAATAAAAAATGACAGCCTTTGTGATTAGAAAATCGCGTTTTATGATATCGCGATAATATCGCAAATACAATTAGTCATTCAGCCCTAGTGCCAAGCTGCCCCCCTCATTTTTATTGTTTTTTTTTTCTTTTCATTTTCATCTATTTATTTATTTTGTTTTTCTTTCTTTCTTTTTTTTCTTTTTCTAATTGTTCAAAAACAAATAAAGAGAAAAAGTACTCCCAGCAAAGTTCAGCAGCAGCAGCAACATTAACCTTCATCACACTCTTCCTCTCCCTCGCTCTCAGGTGACCCGCCAGGACCAAGAGGAGGGGCGAGGTGGTGACACCAAGGTGTCCGTGAAGCTCTTTGATGCCCCGGTCATTAATGTGACGGTGCCGGCTGACATTCCCTGGAATGATCCTAAGTTCTCTGAGGTGGTGGCTCAGGAGGCTCTGGACCGCTACAAGCAGAACAGTGTGTGAGTGTGGCCTGAAGCCGTCATTTCATCTGTGCTTTTACACCATTACACATCATCAGGTAGTCATTTAATAACAGTTTGTAGTAATAATCTTCACTAGGTGGCAGTAGTAGCACAATAGGACTTCAGGACACGTTTAAGTACTACTCATACTCAAACTGGGTATGTCGTGCCTTCACATCAGATAGTATGAAAAGATTAAGTATGTGAGAAATACCCGGACATATACTATATCGGGACATTTTTTAAGTATGCACAATGGGCACACTAGTCATACTCAACCACCCCATGATGCATTGCAAGAGGAATGCAAATCTTGCTGGAACCAGCTTCAAGCTAAAAATCAAACATCCACTTTGAAAAACAAAAGCTTCTCTTCTTGTCTTCCATTACTTTTTAATGCAACTGTAAATACTATTAGCAAATATACTTGAAGTTAATTTTATTAAGTATGCTTGAGTATAAGTATAGCAAGTATACTATGGACCATGTACTTGTAGCGTACTAGAAAGTATACTAATTTAATACTTCTTTGGACTAAATTGGAACATTTTAAGTTTATAAAAGTATACTTTAAGTATACTTTATAAGGTAATTTCAAGTTTATAAAAGTACACTTTCAAGTATACAACAATTCCACTCATCTATATTCTACTAGTATACTAAGTATATACTTGTAGTCCACATTTTATTTTATTAAAGTATACTTTATATGGTCATTTTAAGTTTACAAAAGTACACTTTCAAGTAGACTGCCTCAGTTTTAGTACAAAATGAGTATACTTGTAGCATAAGTATAAGCTTTAGTGTTAAAGTATAAGTGAAAGTCTAAGTATTAATGTATTTAGTCTTAGACTATTCTTTATACTTTTCAGTATAAGCTAAGTATACTTCACTATACTTTTCTTAAGTATATACAATATAAAATAACTAACAGCATATAAAAAGTTCACTTCAAGCATACTGCCTCAGTTTTAGTATAAAATAAGTATACTTGTAGTACACTTGAATAAACAACTTGCTAAGGGTCTAGAGCTCTTGTTATAAGGTTAACCAGAAGTTTTGTCAGTAGCAAAATGGAGGATCTCCGTAAATCTCCAAAATGTCAACATGAAATGCATTTCTGCGAGTTTTATAGATCAAATGAGCACATGTTGATATTCTACTTTGTCACTTTCTCACTTAAAATGCTTTCAGAACTCTCAAAGGTGGAGAATCAACAGAGACATTTAGCCTCAGTGTGCTTCAGGTTTTTGTCGAAATGCATCTTGGGAAGCTTGGAAGTATACTTCAGTGGGAAAGGCCATCATCCTAATCATACTCGTAGTATGTAGTAGATAGTATACACGTATTGAGTTTGTAGTGTAAAGTACGGAGTATGCCATTTCAAACACAGCCAAAGCAACGTTAAAGTTAGTGTGCATGCTTAAATAGTGCTGAATGCTAAATAAACTTGATTAATAACTATCACTGTAGTAGTCCCAGAGCACTTTAGCAGCACATTAGCCATATTCACACACCAATGGTGACAGAGCTGCTGGGCAAGGCATTAATCTACAAAGACACTTCGACACACGGACAGCCATAGCCTAGGAATCGAGCCCCCAATCTACAACCTCCCCTCCATATTTCCATAGGCAGGGATTACATTTTTAACATTGCTAATAATTGAATAACATTTTTTTTTCCATCAGGATGATATTTTACTAAGAGTAAAGGTTATGGTTTGTGATTTTCACTTCATGAACCACCACTGTAAGCCCCGCCCCTTCGATTAAAACTATCACCTGTGGACTCTCAGTCCAACCTACTCACCACAGATTGCAGAGAATAGTGAATAGAGAGGTATACTGAGTATTGAGTAGCTAGTTAGCATAGCATAGATTGTTATTTGGAGATTTTACAGTCTACTAGTACAGTGCTTGTCGTAAGTATGAATTCATATAGTTGGAGCTTAAGTAGAGTTGTCAATTATGGCCAAATGAGTATGTGTTTGAAGGTTGGATGTAAAAGAGGTGTACATACTCTGTACTCTGTAGTGTTATAAAGGGGTTTATTTATGGGTGTAAAGTAAAATAGCTTGTGCGATTTCCCTGGTTTAATTCCATGGGACATGTGCATGGTAAATTGATAAATAAAGTTTGCACTAATGTTTGTTAAACTTAAGCAAATGGATAATAAATGTCATCCCCCGTCCTTAGACCCTCCTTCGGTGAGGAAAAACTCAAAAAACCCAGTGGAAAAATGAATTACACACAAACATGTCATGTACATCCAAGGTGTACATTATTTGAGAGCTTGTTTGTATGATCTCATTAGTCGTTTGTCCATACTTTATTTAAATTTTGCTTTCTTTTTCGTTTTTCTTTATTTTCATTTTTTTACATGTTTGAAATAAAAAAATAAACTAAACTAAACACGTGGTGAAAATACACTCGGTGTGTGTGTGTGCAAGTTTTATAAACAAAAGTTTCAGGTCGAACAGACACTGCGTCAGGGAGATTTGTGCCCCACACACACACACACACACACACACAGACAGAAGTTCCTTGCTTTTATAGAGAGATAGACTGGGCGTGTCTTAACTGCTCCAGAAGCCCCGCCCATAATCAAGGCATTTTTTCAGCCTAGACACACATCACCCAAAACCTTAGGGTTTATTACTAACAGTAACTGCACACTATGGTGACGCCTCACTTCCACACAAGTATAAACAAGTCTAATAGAAAGAGGTGGGCAAAAGCAGAAGTTGTAATTTTTCAAAATAAAACACCCAGAGAATTCATGAATATGATATAATATACAGTATATATTTGTGGCGTGACACCAAACGTAACCACTGATCTCTACTTTAGGCCCTGGTATAGTTCTTAATGTTCCTAATGTTTTATTGTTAAACATTAGTGATGAATGGAAGTGACCAGGAAACACCGCTGATTATTTCCTGCTTCTCTTTTCACAGTGTGGTGAAGTAAAGTCACAACTGGAGTTTCCAACACCAACGTGGAACATCTGCTGGAACCACAATTCTATTAAAAGCAGAGCGTAGCTTTTCCAATAGAAATTGTTCATCGTAGACACTTTAGTCCTACTAGAGGTGAAGCCGTTTTTGGATATTTGCTTGTAGTTTAATAATCATACAAGGGCTCAGTTGGAAAAGAAAAGTCTGTAACTAAGTGTTTTTAGTGTCCTGCACAATTTTAAAAGAAAGAAATATATATGTTGACCTGTACATGTTTAAGATGAGGGCTGTTTGAGAGGGTTTGATGCTGAAGTTCTTTTAACTTTGAGAAGAAAAAAGTAGTAGTGCAAGAGCTCACTATCCCTGTTAGCTGCAGAAAACATCCAGATTAAAGCAAACCAGCAGAAGCCTCGATCGTCTCATCTGTGTTTTCTTTTGTTCATTTCAATCATGCATTACAACTTCAACAAGTGTGTGAATTCATGCAAATCAGGAATGACCTGCGGAGTGAAGCGCAAATATGAATCATCACAAGTTGTTACACTGACCTTTGAAAGATTCTTTGCTTTCATTTTAAAATAGATTTATTCGTTTATGTTGCTATTCTTACATTTAACGATAAGAGGGTTTTTTTTCTTCTCACTTACGGTTGGAAGTGGAACATTTACTTCACTTGTGGTATCATAAAACATGTAATACATCTCTAACTGCACCATGTTTATGTATGGGATAAAACTTGTGCCAGTAGGAATTGATGGTTTGAATAATTGCTTTTAAAATTTGAATCTGAATTGAGTTTTATCCCGTATGTTCCCCTTAAATAAAATTTTAATTAGTTTGAGTCACAACTTGTTTTTAACAGAGGGTTGTTGGGAAGCTCTGATTCCAGGCTTCTCCAGATTTGGTAGATTAATTCATTAACGTACTTTGATGACAGGCACTTAATCCTTTAATACCAAAGCTCTCCTTTAAATAAAAAAAAAACAGGATTCATCATGAAATCTTTCTAGATGATGACCAAGTATAACAGCTCATCAGCTGTTCCCCAGCTGCTCTAAGATCTCAATTTATATGTTTTGGTCATTAGTGTTAAATCTAAAACACTGAAAAACTGATTTAACCTCATTTAATGCATAAATGATAGATGGAGCCATTAGTATCCATTACAGCCCAGGGTGGACTGGTCATCTGGCATACCGGGCATTGTCCCGGTGGCTCGTCGACCCAAAGTTTTTTTTTTTTTGTTTTGTCAAAACTAGGCAAGAAAAAAGCTTTAGTTGGCAAAATGTGGCAAAGAATAGTGAATAAAGGCCAAAATGTGGATAAAAAGAGGCAAAATGTAGGGGGGGAAATGAAACAAGTGGTATTTATTGGGCAAAAGGTAGCTTATTCAGAAAAATGTGTCAAAAAGAATTTGCAAAGATTTACAAAAAATAGGATAAAAGGGATATTTATAGGCAAAGGGTAGCTAAAGTCTGAAAAAAGTGTCAGAGCTTTTTGAAAAGGGGCAAAAATGTGAGCGAAGGAAGTAGCAAAATGTAAATAGATAAAAAGGGGTTAAAAAGTGTCCCCCTTTTAAGGTTTTCTAGGGGGAATAATAATTAAAATGAAGACATAAAGAGACACATACTTCTATGTGGTGTTGATAATATACTGGGCTGGTCTGGACAGATAATGCCAGGACAGCATTTTTGTCCCTGTTACAGCCTTGATGTTTTCTTACTCTGGGAAGGAATCGCTCCATGAAAATATGCCCTTTGACCAGGGCCTGGTTTTTCAAAACGTTGTATCTGGATTTGGTAATCTATTTTTTGCCATCTAATCCAATTTACTTTTGAGATTTGTCAAAGTAACATGGGATTGAATTAATCTGATTCGGATTGACACTTTTCAGGATCACCACATCTGAATGCTCAACTTCGTTTGATGAAGAGTGCTTCAAGCCTTTGGAGACCCTGACCAACCCCCTGCATTCGGCCAGAACCAGAAAACAGGATGTGTAACAAGGGACACAATAGTTACACTAGTTCTTATTTGGATTTCATAAACCAGTGATACCATTGCTTTATTATCCTGTTTAAATAATTGCATGCATCACAAAAAAAAAAAAAAAAAATCTAAAAACAAAACAATGTTTTTGTGACAGAATTAAGTTCATTTGTGGTCAATATTGACAGCTGTTTGGGGGGATTATTTAATGAAGCCAAACTTTTTTCCACTTTGCAGTAGGCTATTAATCACTGTAGCCTGATGGACGTACAAATCAACTTAAAACATTGTGAATAAACTGGATATACTGTAGGTGATACTGCATGAACCAAATATAGTATTATGAGATATACTTTTAAAGTTTCATTACATTTTGGGCCTGAAATACACGCTGAATCCACCCTTCTGATGAGATCAGTTTAATCCTATTAAAAAGTTCTGAAAAAAATCAAACTAAAGGTTTGACCCGGTGTCACGGTCTGAGTTTGCGTCGTGCTGAGATTGTATATGGGCATTCGCACTACTGGAAAATGTATTTTTGCTACTTCCGCTGTGCATTTTGTTAACTAAAAACATGATAATATAACTCAATATGAAAAGGATTAATAATTTAAAAAAAACATGATTATAATATACATTGCAATAAATAACAGTTAACCTAATGTAATAATGTCCAATTCAAAACAGATGCTGATTACCGGTAATAAGAACATACATGACTATGTGCTGCTGAGATTGTCTGACAATGTCAGCACGGTTACAAATTCAGACCGTGACACCAGACCAAAATCAAGATTGTATTACGTGATCTAAATCGATTATTTAATAAATGTTTTCTTTTGAAAAACCCATTTTCAATATTTGATCCAATCCGTTATCCAGAGTCCGAGCTGATAACTTTTAAAAAACCAGGCCCAGGTTTCCTTTGTAACAAAGTGAAGAGGGAGCAGTGTTTAAAATTTTGTGCCATTTTTTATTTTTGTGTAAAAACCACACAGCTGCTAGTCGACTCTGCAGAGATACAGTACATCCATGCAGTTAAACATCTAAGGATCCCACAGCCAAGAGAGAAGGAATTAAATAGAGTTTTCTTTCGCTGTTAGTCAGCAATTAATGCAAAATTTACACGAGTTCAAAAAGTGTGTATCATGTACAATATACAACACTGATCCGGGAGCAAATAGCATTCAAAATCCCATCACGAAAGAAAAAAAAAAAAAAAAAGACTTCATAAAGCTGCTGATTGCTTCCACTGAAGGCGAGGAAGGAAGGCGGTGTTGTGCTGGCAAACCAATCCCACCTGAAGGGGTTCAGTGGTATTAGTTGCACGTCTGGAAACAGTGTAACACACATAGAAAGCACGCCTTCGTCCAATAGGAAGACGACAGGCTTTGACACGAGGTCAGTCGACAGCTACAGAAACCTGAATGCCACTTGTGGGGGAAGTAAGGCTTTAGAAAACAATGAATGGCCTGAAACATGTTGTGATGTGTTCAGGGTGAGGAAATAAAACCACGACTCGTTCGTTCATTTTTCTTCTTAAAGTGATACGAGTTCAAAAATCAAATGCGCAAGTGAGAGAGAAACTGAAAAAAAGAAGCGAAACGAGGGGTGAGTTCAAAGTGCAGTTGGGTCATTCAGGTCCCTCGTTCTGTTGGCTGAACCCCTGATTACGCTTCATCTACACCTGGCGAGCTTTTAGGAGAAGGAACGAACAGGAAAAACACTGATTTACTCGCCTTTCAGAGGCTAAATTGACCAAAAACATACAGTAGATGTTGGTTTGGAAGACCTGTGGTAAAAAAAACTAACATAATGCTCACAGTCATAGCATTAACTGATAAACATGTTGGTCAGTGAAGATGCATTGCTCAAACTTGCATAGTGCTGAATGATTGCCCCTCATCTACAACACAGATCTTAACGAGAGCCACTGAACGGGTGAAGAAAGAAAAAAAAAAAAAGAGAAGAAACTGAAACGCCACGGCTACAAGAAAGTCTGGTTTGGTTGTTTTGTTTGTTTTTTCCCCCTCGAATGCAACCCAAACCGAGCTGAGAGAGCAGAGGGATGACGATTCAGTTATTTGGCATAAAGTGAAACAATTCACAAAAATCGAGTCCCACACTGAAGAGAGAAAAAGAAATCACACCACCTTCTCACACACACACACACATCTTATACGTGAACGTTTGAGCGAGGCAAGACAGATTCAGGTTTTCATGGTGCAGGTGGAGTAAGAACTCAAGTCCTCACGGTGATGGTTTCAGCACACAGAAGGAGACCAGTATGTCTTACTGGGAAGAAAACCACACCAAACTCCTCATAAACACACGTTAAACACAGACGACCTCAGGGAACAGTTCCTGCCTGTGGAGCTCTGGAGGAATGAACGTTCATCTAAAACATCTTTAATTCAAAGCTAATAAATACTGTGTAACTCTGCACATTGCATGGCAACACTAATTGCATGCTCTCAGTCTTTGGTCAATTATTAAATGTGATTTTCTTCATGTTAGATTTATGTCAGTCTTTTTGAAAATCCATCCAGAGGCGTCACATATTTCACCGTTAAAACCCTTAGGAGTATTTTTAATTTTTCTCATAAGTTTATTATTTACCCACCTTGTTTTCCTTTATAGAATCTATAACTTGATTTTCCTATGCGTCTCTTTGTTTAAATAAATTGCACTTTAAAGCGTTTGAATATTACATTTTTATTGGTGCTAAAGGACTAAGAGGTGTTTGGTGCAGTGCAGTAACTCACACTGGTCGTGGCCTTCAGTCACACATACATAAAAACACTATCTGCATATCTACTTCAGTCGTTCTGAGAGTAAAACCACCGTAGCCCTGCATCCATCCTTAGGACTGGACAGGAAGTTGGAGCGTCAACGTCTTCGTCTCTCATTAGAAGAATCTTGAAAAGTGCCTGTTTGAAAAAACCCCTCTGGAGGCGTCTCTTCCCATTGGTGAGACTGAGCTCTGCAGACCTCACCTGGGGGTAAGTCTGGGTGGTGGGAGGAGGGAATGAGCTTAGGGGTAAGGGGGTGGGGGGTATCGAGATCCTCGGCCTGATGAAATACAAGTGTCTTTCCACGAGATGGTTAAAGGTGGGAAAAAGGTCTGAGCTGCTCCAGCTGCACCTCCAGAGATATCCTCTCCTCCAGCAGGTCCTGGAAAAACAATAACAACCAAAAAATAAAAACAAGCATTTCTCTTTAATACACCAAATATCAATTCCATGTCAATTCACAATTATTCCGTGATTTTTCAATAGGTACACTTTACTTTGAGATACTGTATGTACAGTACGTAGACTGCTCACATCACTAATGATTAGTCAGATACAGTATATGCATTAGCTTTTGGGTGACAGTCTCTTGAAACCTGAAAAATTATTTTTTTTATTGTTATTTTCATTGGCCTATAACTGCATGTGGGAATATAAGATAAAAAATCTCTGTTTTAATTTATAGTATAAAGATGACTCGTTCTTGGGATATAAAACGAAGAGTTACGAATGTAACTATGGTTCTATGAATCCTGAATGACTGCCAGAGGCGGTGCTTTAAGCACTGAATATTCCACTTTGCGCATGCGCAGTGCGAGTATGTATACCAACAATGTCACCCGTGACCCCTGGATGACCCGGAGGAAGTTTATATCTTCAGGTATCACTCCAGGGCACTTCCCTTTTTTTCTTCTCGCGCGCAGTTTGCTGGAATATTGTGCACACAGCTGCCGTCGCGAAGGGAAATGTTCAGTGCTTAAAGCAGGGATGAAATAGAACACATTTTCTTAATGCAACTTCTTCATTTTGAGTTTGGACCCCAACTTTGGGTTATTTCACCACTCACGAATATTGAAAATCCTTTACATGAGGCCATTGTAACTTGCCTTTGTGTCTTATCATTTTTAGTTTATTAGTTTTTTAATTGTAACATAATAATTTACAGTATGCCAATTTAACAAAGGAACAATTAGTAAAAAAAAAATAAAAAAATCCTGAATTCTTTGCATGGGATTTCCCAAAAATTTATTAAAATGACATGGAACAAATGACCTAGAATAGAAAGAAAGAAAAACATGTTAATTTCTTTAAGACAGTGGTTTTCCAACTTTTTTGGTTCTAGTCCCCTATCTCTTTTTTCTGAATCCAGGTACCCCCTTTGTTCAGCTACACTTTGCTCAGAATACCATGAAAAAACAACTATAGAGCACATCAATGGAATTAATGAAACTCACTTTGTAAATAAGTAGAATGAAACAGTATTTAGTGCATCCTGAATACATTTATTTCTATAGTTTTTATCATTTATGGCCATCTCCTGCCTGGTGTGGGACCAACACTGACCCTTGTATTGTCTTGCCTAAGGACACTGAACCCTAAGTTTCTCCCAATGGTTGATTGCATGGCAGTTCAGTCCAATTGGTGTGTGAATGAGAAGACTTCTTCGATGGGGGTAAAGCACTACATAAATCAAGTCCATTGATCATTCTAATCAAGATCATTTCCATCATTATTATGATAATGAATCATATTTTCTAGTGGTTTCATTCGTTAGTTTTCCAATCTCTCAAGAACCCACTGTAGTGCCATCTCGTACCTCCATTTGAGGAACACTCAGGGTTTAGTTAACTCTTTAATAATCTCTTAGATCATTAAAGAGTTAACTAAACCCTGAGGATTAGGCTGATGTGCATCTAGGTTGGAAATTCAAATAATACCTCGATTATGGGCGGAGTTCCTGGAGCAGTTAAGACACGCCCAGTCTATACAATAAAATCTCCAAAGAATAATCTATGCTATGGAGCTACTAAATACTCACTATACCGATATATAGAGTCCACAGTCGCGAGTTGCTATAGGAAGGGCAGGGCTAACAGTGGCGGTTCTTGACATAAAAAGCCACAAAAACATCACAAATCTCCATTCTCAGCCAATAGGACATTTAACCCATGAAGGGCAGTCACTACATTTTTACATTAAAAGACCCCGAATTGAAGTACTTTCACTAAAATGTGAAAAGTTGAACAAATATCAATAAACAACACAACTTCATACTTAATATGTTTGTTTTCAACACATTCAGGTTTTGGGGTTTGGTTAAATGAGCAGCATCTTTAGTCCTGGGAAGATTTACTATATTTACATTAAAACCGCTTAGTGCCACAACCTTTATGGTCATTCTAACAGAGTTAATATTAGGGGTGTCCCGATCCAATTTTTTGTTTATTTTATTCAATTGTAGAATACTGTACATGTTATGTTGAAGGTTAAAATGTATGTAACCAATTGGTTAACAATAAATGGGTCAGTTTTTCTCATACCTACTGTTACTGACTATTGTTCTCTGTTTGAGTAACATCACTTTATCAAGCATTTTCCAATTTTCCACATTATAAATTAAGTAATTATAATTTTTTTATTAAAGAAAAAAAAAAGTAATAAAAGTATATATAACTCATGCTGATATTGATTCAATATCGACATCGACCGATACACAAGGATGCAATATCGGTATCATATCAAAAATGAAAAAGTTGTATCGGGACATCCCAAGTTAATATATTTATGTATTTTTAATATTCTTTCTAAATTAAATGGATAAACAAGGAAAAAGGGTAGTTTCTTCCAACCTTCAGCTGTTGCTGTAATTCACTGTTAAGTCGCGCCAAGACTGTATTCGTCTCCTTATTCCTTCTAATCGAAGCTTGAATCGCTTTCTTGTCTTTTCCGACTGACCTGGACACACGTAAAATCATTTAAGCGTTAAGTTACACATCTGGAGTGAAAGTTTCACGCTGTTTTTCCTTGACTGGTGCAGACTTCCTACCTGGGGATTGAGGGCTGAGCAGCGAGAACGGCGGCGGTGACATTTGACTTCTGCGGGCCGTGCTGCTCGTCCTCAGGGCGGAGCTCGTCTTCAGACTTCAACCTCCGACGAATAGGTTTAGGCGGTGGAGCCAGAGGGCCAGATGAGACTTTGCACTATTGGGAAAAATAGAAGTAAAAAAAAAAAAAAAAAAATCAGACAAAAGAAGGTAAAGTGATGTCACTAGATGTAATGCTCGTTTGACGTACGGAGCTGACTGAGGCTGCAGGTCGCTCATCTGCTGGGCCATCACTCTTCACTGATCTTAGAGGAGCAGCGACCTCTAATGACTTCTCACCCTGCGCACACAAATCAACCACCACAAGCTGTAGAGAGATCAAATGTTTAAAGCTGCTGGAGACAAAGATGTTTTTATCAGATAAACATTGGGTAAGCCTTAGATCAATAAATCAAAGAACAGTGGCTGGGAAAAAAGATGGAAAAGGATGAAAGTTTGTTTTCATCTCCACTGTAAACTCTTCTTCTATTGACATTGTCAGAAAAGCTTCACTCACTGCATTGTGGGATGTGGAGTCCTGTAAAAAGATGCATAGAAGTATTTTACTTCATTCTTATGCTGCATTCACACCAAATGCATCTTCTGTGGCACCGGACATGTCTGCCGCACAAAATGTTCCGCAGGATAAAAAAATGTCCCCATTCGTTTCATATGCGCATTTGAAGCGAAGCACTGCCCACCAGCGACACATCCAACTCGGTGAGTTTCACTGCCTGCTGAAGCAAGGAGCTGCGCTCCTTTTTCTCCTCTCATAAACATAAACCACCAGTGAAAAAAGCCGGTGTGATTAGCAGCTAATGCTATCCTAGCTCAGTACTTTCTTTCAAAGATGAAAACTACAGAGAGAACTTTTACCTGCTACTACCACCTCCTCACTGATTTTCCTCCTCGCCAAATCCTTCCTAGTCCGGTCCTGGTTATAAAGGCTGTCATACAGCTCCAGGTGGTCACACACAGCTTCTACTCCATGGCTGAATGGGTGAACAGACCAGTGTCCGTTTTGATGGCCTGACGTCATTGTCAACAAAGACTCTGATTGGCTTTCGTCATGCGAAACAGACGCAGGAGTTCAATATTTTCAACTCTTGCAAATGTGAGAACATGACGAAAAATCGGGAGCGCTAGCATGGCCAACGCTCTTGATGCGCAGATCGGACCGCACCGCTGCACAGGAAAGATTTTGCCTCTGGGACACATCTATTCACTGACTTTGTATGTAACCTGGTCGCACGGACATTTCGTGATGCATCCGTTGTGAACGCAGCATTAGAGTGATTTATTTCGTTTCCCCCCAAAAGTCTGACAAAGTGTCTTCCCAACACATTTCAGTTGTTTTTTAACAGACTGAAAGTTTTGGCAAAACAATAAAGAATGTTTATTTTGGTGTTTACACGGAAACATTTAAATCCTGCCAAAATTGAATGTCTAACATAGTGAGGTGATATCACAGGGGATACTGGTTAAAAAAAAAAAAAGGAACAAAAATGGTGTTTAGTGAATAACTGTCCTCCATGTTTGGTGAAGAAACCACAGCGAGAATGATGTAAAAACACTTCTATGCATTAGAAGTGTGTTAATACATCGATTGTTTGATTAAGCGTGATGCAACACGTGACGATTCATAAATGTTCAAAAAACTATTGTTTTTCATAATAACTAAATGACAGGAACACAAACACTGTTCCTTTTCTTACACAAAAACTTGAAAGTTTAAAATCTTAGGCATGATGACAACAATAATGATGAGTAGCTGCACATTTGCCTATGGATTTACAGTCCCTGGCATGATTTCATAATTCATTTTGTTACTTTATTCACCCACTTTTAATTTAAAAACTCCAAAATTCCACGAGTGTTATGAGAACTGATATTGTTGGTCTTATACCGTATGTTTTAGAAGCTGCAAAGTGTTTAGTTCTTGTGGGATTTATGCTGCTCATTAAGGAGTTTGTTTTGGAGTTTTTATTAATTATTACTGAATAAATTATATTTTGTGTTCGATCAGATTGAAAAAGCAGAAAAAGCTCATATTTTTCTTTTGTAATATGATTACTGTTGGATTTGGTTATTTGATAAATAAAAGATAATGGAGATACATTTGTTTGGTTACTTTAATTAATATACACTGACACATACAGCCTCATACGTTCATAAACGTATAAAGCAGCCACAAAGTGAGGGGGAAAAAATACGCATCAAAGATCGTGAAAATCGAATCGTATCACCCTGAAATATAATCAACTTGAATCGTGAGATTACTTAGATAGCACCAGGGTTGGGGTCAACTATATTTTTCAATTACAATTACGTCTTAAATTATCCATGTTCAATTAAAACTCAAATATGATTATGGTGACCGGCTTTTTTTCCCAAATACAATTATTATTTTTCCCCCTGAAATCCTCCCCCCTGCCATTTTTTTCTGTTTTTATGCCTTATCTCAGAAAATACAATGTCAATTATCTAAACTCAATTACAAATTAACTATGATGACAACACCAACAGATACAACTACAATTATAATTACATCATAATTGTAATTAATTATAATAATAATAATTGACCCCAACAGTGGATGGCACAGTCCCACTATGTATCCGTCTACTGGACTCCACATCCCACAATGCAATACTAGAACCAAATGATCTTGGATTTATTGATCTATGAGGCCTCCACTATGTGTTTATCTGATTAAAAATGATGGTGTAACAGCAGCAGCTACCTGTCCCCCCTCGCTGTGTTTGTCCCCCTCCTGCAGACTGACCGGCTGCTCCGACGCTGCAAAGGCCTTAAACTGACTGAAGTCTGCAAAGTTGGGCTGCTGAGGGATCTGCTGTGGGGAGGTGGTGGTAAGCCCTGCCCCACTTCCTGCTACGCCCTCCGCCTCCACTCGATGTCCGCTGAGCGGTACGGATGTCTGCAAGGAGGAGAGGAGACGCAGAATCAAGGGAAGGTCCTTTTAGATAGAAAACAAGGCTAGAGTTGGTTTCCTCCTACCTGTGTGGGTAGTGGTCGAGGAGGCACAGCAGGGGGATAGGCAATAGCGGACGCTTGTGGTTGTCCAGAGGCTGATGTGGCGGCAAAGGTGCGATTCATGTCTAAAGACGAGGAACGAGAGTGCGAGGGGTGTGGACGAGGTGGAGGAGGGGGTGGGGCCACAACCTTCAGAGCCTCAGGAGATGTACCTGACTGAGACCTGCGCACACAGGTGAGGATAAGAGGATAACGTTTAGTTGTTTCTTCAGAGCAGCGAGGAGAGAACAGGGTTACCAACCTTTGACGAGTGATTGGCTCCTGGTCTGATGTGAAGGAATCTGAACTGCTGTAGCCTTCACCTTCACAAAGGACACAAAGCTTAGCAGCTCCAAACACAATGGAACGACTAACACTGAACTCTACATTTACTCAGATACAACAGCAACTAATCCTTTACAAATATTGACTCTTTCTTTATTTAAAATCAGGCCCCAACATGGCACCTGACTGTTTTGGGACAATATCACGCATATACACGCTATTCTTTACTGGAAAACTAATGACTGAATGTCTAGAAAGTGTGACATGTTACACACTGGCTGAGGGTCTAACAGCATAGCCATCCCAGTTTGTATAAATTATCTGAAGCATATATAATGTGATATTAATACAAATGGTTGATTCTATTCACCTTATTTAGTATGTCTGGTACAATTTCAAAACAAGGAAAAATTATGAAACATGATGAAAACATGGTGCAGAAATGGGTAAACCCTGAAACAGAATTTTGAAAATTTTGAAGGAAAAAAAAACCTCTACGTGTGTCACAAATAACTACTGATGTAGATGTCTAAGGAAAACTGTGGCATTTTATGACTACATAATAAAGACTTTGTAAGAACCGCCTGGTATCAACCGTTTCCTCTATTTATTGTCCAATGGCTTTTATTTTGAAAAAACCGCAACCATGGCCATTTCCTTTAATAAAATCAAACATGAAACGTACAAATCTGAGTGAATATTCTGCAAGTTGGTGTGAATTTCCTTTTTTTTTTTACTTGTCTGCACATGCTGTCAAAGGTCAACACCACAGGAAGTGCAATCATTATGAGACAGCAATGCAAATTTTGTTATTTCAATAAAATACATTGATTTATTTTATTGCTTAATTGTGACCATCACCAGCCCTCCCTAAGGAAAGGTAAGAAATCTTTTATTATAGGGAGGATATAAAAAGGGAGGGCAGTGTTACACCTAAGTGGAGGGGGAGGGGGAAGGGGAGGGGAAAGGGAGCAGGGAGGAGAGACTCAAGGCAGGAAATAGAAAAGGTGGGGAAGAATAGACTGTTTTGCAGTGAGGGTGAGATGTGAGGTTGTAGAATATATTGTGCTTATTATGTTGTGTAATCCAGCCAGTATGGTGACAAGTGTGAAGCTTAGCTACAATGGTGGTGGCTGTGAACAAGGGGAATGAGTGAATGGTAGTACCTAAAGCAGGTATTTGGGATTAACGTGTCTAAGGTTAAGCCCAGTATGAGTTTCATCCACATCCCAAGGCGTGCCAGTGCATCGTAGACCAGTATGTGCAAAAAAAAAAAAAAAAACGCTACTGCAAGCCCAGGAACTGCCCTGGGCCCGCAGATGCAGCCAGGCCAGCAGAAAGAGCGGAGGCCAGGGAGCCCCAGGCAACCCCCCCGCGGCCGAGCAACCCCCCAGATGCCCCCAAGATCCCAGGCCGAGAGGCAGCCACCGCCCCCCACACACACACCCGAGGAAGCCCCAAGCAGCCGAGCACCCAGCGCATCCCCCCACCGACCCCAACCCCCAACCCCAAGGCCCCCCGCCAGCATCCAGCCCCCCCCACCCACCCACACCCAAGCACCCGACCCCCCGAGGGAAGGGCCCAGAGAGCCCCCCGGCCGAGACCCCAGCAGAGGAGCCAAGGTCCCCGCCCAGCAGACGGCCAGAGCCGCGCGGAACGGGCAGCCGGCGGGCGCCCGCCGGTGGGCCCAGAGCCAGCAGGGTCCGGACCCCAGGCTAGAAGGACCCGGAACGGAAGCAGCACCGAGAGCAGCGCCCCCAGGGACGACAACCACGCCCACAGTCGCCGATGGTGTGAATTTCCTGATTAGCAACACATGCACATTGGTTTATTGGACGGCAAAACTAACATATTCATGAAATGTGTTTTTCTTTGTCCTGCATCCATTTGTGTATTTGTCAAAGCTTGCACTGAGTTTTCAAATGAGAGACATTTTACTAACCCACTGTGTTTGCGGCAACAAACTTGATGGCGGTTTCTTCGGGCAGTTCTGGAGGTTTTGCCAGCAGAGGACTGGTGGGGTGATTGTGCTCTGAAGATTCAACAAAACAAGTGAAACTGCTGCAATCAAAGACATCTCACTGCAGAACCTGCTCATAATCTTAGCATGTTTATGATTAAAACAATGTCTGAGTATGTTTGATGCCCTAAAGCCCTCACACTGACTCAACAGTCACATCTTATTGTTTTGACATGCTAATGAAAAGAGACTAAAGTCTGATTATCTCTTCACATGCTCAAAGGCAGCTGTATAGGCTTCTCGTACTGCTTGACATTCAGATGAACATCGGCCACCTTTAAGTGGTTTCTAGTTGAACATAAAGCACCGACATAAGGCGAGCTGTGAGGAATGAAAGAAGCCATTAGTGTCTCACCGCTGCCCGTCCTCTTCAGCTCCATCTCCTGCATGTGGATCTTACTGGGCGTCATTCGGATGGGAACTGGATGGACAATGGCTGTGTCCTGGGAGGGGGGCACACAGATAGAACAGGGATGATTAGGAATGACTGAAAGCTTCTACATAATGAACATATAATGTTTGGAGATAAAATTAGCCCCAAATTTTTCACACGTTTGTAAATCAATTATTTGAAATCTTTCTGACTCAATATTGTTTTGATGAGCTGAAAGCAGTGGCTCAATTATATTTAAGCTGTTTTGTGGGAAAATAATATTTTAGTACCTCACCAGCTCATCTTTGACTCGTACACCTTTTCCCCTGATCGACCCATAAAAATTAAGCTTGTAATATTTTTTCCTCCAGTTTTTTTTGTTAATTAATGCTGAGGGTTAAAAAAAAAAAATCAAGGGTATTTGTCTAATTTAAATTGTAATTTATTTATTCATAAAAACGGACAATACGTGTTCATGGACATTTAAGTAAACATATTCAAAAGATTATTGCAGTCATACAAATACTTATAAAGTATATATAGCTATCACAGTTAAAACAACAACTTCAAATATGGCGTATCTAATTCACAAAAATGCTCATTATTGCACATGCCAAAGGTACTATTATGAATTTCACACTGCCCTAAAATACTTGCCTTAAAATGTGACTGAATCTGATCAGAGGGTAACATGATCAATATTCGTGTCAGCATTCAGAATAATGACCAATCTAAACAATAATACAGGGGGAAAAGGAGTTTTGTCTCTGTGGTTTTGATGTTTTGTCAGTTTTTAGTCATTATGTGTGTGTTTGGGGTCACTTTCTGTATTTTTGTTGTTGTTTTCTGTATTTTTCTATCATTTTGTATCATTTTGTTACCAGTTTGTGAGTGTTTGCAGATATTTTGTAGTGTGTTATTGTTTTGTGTGCTTTAGTAGTCATTTTGCTTGTTTAAGTGGTTGTTGTGTCCGTCTTTGTTGTCATTTTATGTTTTATGAGTCATTTTGTGTATTTTTTTTTAATTTTCTGTGTTCTTTGTGTATAATGTTGGGCTTCGTATTCCTTCAAACTTCTTAAATTATAATTTTGGGAATTTGCTTTGGGGGGGGCGCAAAAAATTAGACTGATGGCCACATGTGGCCACAGAGCCGCCAGTTGCCCATATCAGTCCTACAATCTGCAAACATGCTTGTGATGCCCAATAAAAGCTAAGCCAGCACACAGACAGAGAGAGAAAGAGAAACAGGGTTAATGTGCGCACATTAATGTGAAATCATGCACACTAAGTGATTTGACTTACAGGGTCAGCTGGTGCAATGTTAGAGTCAAATTGGGTCAGAGTTTGTGAGCTGGAGGAGCGCTCACTAAACGTCTCCCACTGCTGCAGGAGACAGACACACAGACAAACACACAAACAGACAGCGAGAAAAAAAAAAAACATGTCAGTCAGCCAGTGCAGTGACATCACACAATTACATCATCATCCCAGCCTCTGTCGTGGTTGGTGTGCAGACAGACGTCGCTGATAGAGGTCAGTGCTCCTCTATCAGTAATTATGTTCAATGATGAGCAGGAAAATGAGGTGGAAAATAAATTAAATCATGGCGGATGGAAGACAAAGGTGCAACATCAATGGGTTCACGCTAAGCAAATAATCAACTCTCTAATGCAAACACAGCAACTGCAAACAAGACGTGTGTGTGTGTGTTACCTCGTTGCTCTGGTTCATTTCAGGCCAGGCCTGGTTCAGTGAAGGCATGGAGGGCGACTTGTTGGTCGTGACCTCCACCGGCGACGAGGAGAATCCAACATCAGCCGCCGGCTCAGGGACTTCTGAACAACATGAAAAGACATGCAATTAACACAGGTGCATTGCAATATCAATAATTACAAATTTCACCTTTACCAGTAAAAAATTCATCCGTGTACCCTTCGTTCTTTGGTTATTCCGTTTTAAAACCAAATCAAAATAGCAAATAAACAGTGTGGTTATTTGGTTTTACTGACTTAAAACCCAAACAGAAAAACAGAGAAATCAAAAACCAGACAAGCAGCGTTTTTCGGTTTTAAAATTAAATCTTCCGTTTTGTGATATGAGGATATTTACGGGGAAACTATGGACAACAGCTTCATGTTTTAAGCTCACCACACAGACTGACCCACAGACAGGGGCGGACTTGTGATTGACTATCGACTGTGAGGCTGGTGTGAGGAATAGACGTTACAGCTTCTACAATTTGACACTTGCAAAAACAATAACAGCTTTTTTGAGGGCAGTAAAAATATATTTTTTGTATGTTAAGATACCGCTAGCCATTCACAGCAGCCGTCAACACACAACTCACAAGAAACGAGGAGCACCAGTAAACTCATTACACCACCTCTGGTTCATCACATTATGTGCATGTTTTACATAACATTTTTTTTTTTTCATGTATCAATAACATTTCGATTCACCAATTTATCAGTTATGCGTTGCTCATTTTTTTGTCAGGGATTCAAATTTGCCCCCAACTGTGGGTCCCCTCTGTGTGGTGAGATTAAAACATGAAGCTCTCGTCCTAGTTCCCCGTAAATATCGAAATATCACACAAACCAAGCAAGATTTAATGTTCAAACAGAAAAATGCTGCTTGTCTAGTTTTTGATTTTTCTGTATTTCTGTTTTGGTTTTAAGTTTTAACCACACCGTTTGTTATTTTGATTTGGTTTTAAAGTGGAATAACCAAAGAACAAAGGGTACATGGATTAAAATGGTATGAAATACAATTTATTTATTTTTTTTAACTTGTGAGAACAAGTAAAGAGTAACTAACTGTAATTCAAGAACCTTTATCAAAAACAAGTGGTATGTTTATCAACATTACATTACATTTTTCAAAAAAAAGTTTAACATTTGCTTCTATAACAGATTCTGATATGTTCTTAAATTATTTTAAATTATTAAAAAAAAGTAACCACATACATCTATAAAAGTATGTTTTAGGAGTGTGCGTGTTTGCGTGGCTGTACCTGCTGAATCATCCAGGTCTATCAGCTTTGGCATGAGGCTCTCAGGCAGCTTCTCGGGGAGGTCGTAGCCATTCTTTCGGGCCACCACCAGGTGAAAAGCAGCGCAGAACTCATCCAGGGTCAGCGCTCCGTCTTTGTCAAAGTCTGAGAGCTCCCTTCAGGCACAACGACGGGGTCAGTTATAACCAAACAGACAAATGCACATTGATATTTCTTCTAATGTGATATACAGGAAGTGAGCTGCTCCAACCAGCAGCTAGAATACAAGCAGAACTAGATAAAAGAAAAAAACTACTTCATCTAATGCCAGCAGGCCGTTTAATGTAATGTAATCAAATGTAGAAATTAACTTACTGTGATCTACGACAGAACAGCCTTTTTTTTAACGCAGTTTAACAACATGAATGCACTAATGTCCATACAAAATATAAAGGCATAAATTGTAACATTTTAATGTTTCAGAATACAGAGAACTTTTAGTGGTCTGTCTTTCAAAAAACAAATGTCAATAAACAAAGTAGCTTATGTTTATTTGAAGTGTGTTGATAAATTATCTACATACTATCAGTGGTTATGACAGTGGGACAATCAGTGATCATTACATTACAATATAATTGGCTTAATAGGATTAGATACTGCATCCTGCTCTGACCTACATTTGTTAAACTAAATTTTCAAATCGCACACAGCCAGCATACGCCAACCCAATGCAGGGACTTACCAAATATGTGACAATTCTAAAATGGGAAGCTTTGATTTGGTAAAGAACTCTTTCGCCGCAGAGCCTGAAACACAGGAAGAAGATAAAAAGGAAGAGTTAAAAACTAGTGTTAGGTTCCCAGTTTTGCATAGTGTTTGTTTTTCATTTTTCACCAGGAATGAAACCAGTGAGGTCCGGCTGAATGGTTTTAAACTGGTTGATGTAATACTGCCTCTGCTCGTCTGTGATCTTCCACGGGTCGTCGTACGCACTCGACTGTCGCTGGATCTCATTGGTTGTTGCAGCAGAGGCCAGAGTTCGTATTGTTGTGCTTTCCTGCGGGTGACACGCATGAGGAGAGGGTTTTAAAATGTAAACACAAGCATAAGGAAGTCACTAAAATAACACAGCGCTGACAGTCGAGAATTGTTGTGAACGTGTTCCTACCTGGACTGAGGACGGGTGCATTGCAGGGAGCGTACTGGAAGGCGGCGTGTCTGCCGTAAAGCTGACCCAACTCTCCTGACTGGGAGGAGGAGGGGAGTGTGATGACCACATGCCATCACCAGTCACAGGTACTGAGATTTACAATAAATAAATAAAAAAAAAAAAGAATAGAAAGAAAGAGGAAATAATCACATTTACTGAACAAATCCAACCCTGAGAAGCTCATTTCAACCTTTAATCTGCGCTGACTCGCTCAGCCCAGGGTCAGCTGGTGTTCACTGTGCTGCTTTAATGAGTAACTGCAGTTTTTCATGCAAACATCACTGACAGTGTGTACACATCACTGACAGTGTGTACACACTGCAGAAACCCGGAAGTATCGCCATCAACACTGACTAACCTCCATATGTCAACACCTTGTAGGGAAAACCGTTTGAACATAAATGTGATATCAACCACAGTTAAGTGTTACTGCTGCTCACATTTGGAATACATCCAGTGTGCGAGTACACCTTACTAGTGATAAGTCTCACTAGAAAGCCTTATAGGGTAATAAGGGGGCAGGGAAAAGCAAATTCTGGCTTGCCATTGGCTGTTGAAAATATCACAACCAACCAGAGAGCTGGGTTTGGTTATAATCGCTCCTATTACATTTGCATTAGGTTAGGTTATTTTTTTGTTGTACTAGTACTACTAGTAGACTAAAAACAGTCTACTAGTACTACTACTGAGATTTTGAGTTTACTAGTAATTAAACAAGCATTTTGTTTGGTAAAGGTTTTTGGCACACTAGTGTGCGAGTAGACCAAACTAGTAAAGAAAAATAATATACTAGCACATGAGTAGGGCTGCCAACTTTGGTCATTTAGTCAACTAATTGGTCAATGCTGTCAGCGCAGTGCGCTGTCCTCAGAGCAGATCAGAGCAGAAAGGCAACGAATTAAGACAGGCTTGAAGCACAAACATCCACTATTAAATCAATCCTTTTTCTGCACAATAACATGGATTCCCCTTATATTTGATACGCGGATTATGTTACTGGATATACTAATGTCTCTGGCGCCGCACCAGTGTTTGACGTGCGTTTGTTTCCCTGTGCGCTGATCAGATGTTGACAATAACAGCTGTTTATTAATAAAAGCAATGCTTACCACTAAAACAAACGTAAATATGTCATTTGTATGAGGGAAAAAAAGGTCGGGCACGGATATAAATACCTAATGTCTGTCGGACCTGTAGGTTTCACTTTTGCTTTGTCGGGTTCTGGTCAAAGCTTGAATAAGGTTCATTAAATAAATGGTCTGTGTTTAAAAGCAAATCGGCAGCACAATAAGCCAAAACAAAATATCTGTTCTTTCTCCTCATCCTCCTCTGCACCTGCTCATTCATTCTCTGTTTTTCTTTTTTTGGTCAACTAATCGCTACGTGTGCCATAGTCTTGGTCGACCAACCATTTCCTTGGTTGACTACAGCCCTACACATAAATTTGTGTTACTACCCTTCTTTACCCTAACATTAACCCTACCAACCCAAACCCTGACCCTACTAGATCCTTCCAACTCCAACATAGCTCCAAAGGTGTGAAAATTTAGCGAATGGTGTCATAATTTAGCGAACAACACTTAATGACAGCCTTCATGACTCCTTATTCATGCTAATGACAGATAATGACAGCGTAATGTCAGGCTTATGTATAAAACTTCAATGTTACCCAGTTGCGTTTGATGGTTAGTTCCCTTGCTCTGTGCGCAGCAGCCTTCAGATGCAAAAAGCTAGTTATATTTTGTAATCTCCTCCCTTCTCCTTGGTAAGTTGGAAAGTGGAAACGCATCTCCTCTAAACAATTTCATGTGACTTGTTTTTCACACATTAATCAGTTCCCAGGGCAGTCTATCAGCTGTAAGCTTAGGGTTTAGATACTCTGCCAGGTTTTTCTGGGTGGAGTTTAAATGTGAAAACATTTTCATCCTCTCCACCCTACGCCTGAAATTTCCCTAATGCAGGTTTAACTGCTACATACATATTGTACAGATCAGGGTCACTTTTAATCTAGACTTGGTTTTAGTCCAGATCTTTTTGTTTTAGTCTCTTTCAGTTGACTTAAAAGTCCAGTATTGTGCTATTTTTCACCCATCTCCAATTGTTCCAAGAACCCCAACAACATAGTATTTGAGGTTTATTTTCCCAAACTCGCCTGTTTAAGTCTTCTGAAAAGTCACTTTGTCCGACTGCTGTGTCACATTGGGTCACAGACACGTCAGATCATACCATAAAGGCAATACAAGGCGATATAACGGCTACTAAAAATGAAACCGATTGCGAGTGCTCTACTGTTCATCTATATACTGAACGTAAAGATATTAACTGTAATATCAACCTGCCGTCGCAATGTTTGTTTTACTTGTGAGATAGTTTGAGAGGGAGGAGCTCACATTCTTAGGTGGGGTAGGAGGAGCCTGGATTGTCGGGAGGAGGAGTTTCCACCTTATAACGAATTATTGGAGAAAAAATCCAACTCGGCCATTTGCATCAGACTTTACAAAATGTGGAATAACGAGGGATGGAGGAAACAGAACTTTTTCAACTTTGGTCATCTAAATGAGGCTAAAGGAATGTTTATCACTGTAGCAAAACCATGAAAGTGATTTTTTTCACAATACTGCCCATTTAATACAAAATTAAGTAAGTAAGTAAGTTGAAGATTTATTTGTCCAAAATAATTCCTTCAGAAGTTATTCAACTGGTATTGTTCTGCATTACCTCCATCAAAGACCTTAGTTACATGTTTAGCTTTTATTTCAACATTCGCCAAAACTGTTCATATTTCAATTACAATTTTGTCCAACAAACAGCATATTCCAACTATGTATACATGTAAATTCTACAGTTTAAAAATAGGGTTTTCCTCACTGGTTAAAAACAAACAATAAACCGACAGCGTTTTTTGTCTTGGACAACTGTTTAAACAGCTGCTGAACTAGCGTACCTGATTGGGGTTCTCTGAAGTGCGTCCACACAGCTCCAGCTGAGGCCGCGACTGGTTGTCGTTCTGCATTCCCTCCGCTGTGCTGCCGCTTGTGTTTCCTCCATGAGGCAGGTGAGGTCGGGGGGGACTGATGTGGGGAGACCACTGGCGATGTAGGTTCAGGCTGAGACATCCATTACAATCAAACACCAATGCACATTTCATTACAAAAGATAAGTAGCCAATAAACAATTTGTGTAGATGTCAAATGTGTCTTTGTGATCAGATTTTAGAGTAACACGTCATGGATTCCCTCCCACAGTTAAACTAAGACATGTTTAAACCCAATCAGTGCTTTAACAAAAGCCACTTTAATGCATGATCAAACATAGATATGGTTTGATTTTAAAATAAAATGCAAGAAGAGAAAGTTAATGCCCATGAAGTGAAAATTCCTTTAACCATCATTAAAAACACAGATAACAGTGCAGAGCTCCAGCATATTATCAGCACCAATGGTGGGAAGTCAAAGTAGTTTTAGTTATTTTTGGATGTTTAAACTTGTTCTCAGGACTGTGTGCACTCTCTAGATCATGTGTGGGGAATCTTCATTCCTCCCACAGTCCACAAACATGTCTTAGGTTAATGTGAACTGTAGGAGGGACGGTAATGTTGTGCTCATCATACAGTATCACAATAGATGCTTCTCACACTTCTTACCATCTCAGACTTTGCGCTAGCTCGCTAACTCACAGCTTAATATCAAAAAGGACATTTTTCAAATCTCTTATTTCCAGCCCTGTGGCAGCATTTGCACTCTTTCCATCCAGCTTTCACTGAGCTGAGAATCTGTTCGATACACTTACCAGTAGTACTCTGTCCATTACTACTTGATCGGCAAGATGGCACCGCGGATGGCTGCTGTGGTGTGTTGGTGCGCACTTTTTTGTCTTGTTTTTGTCGTAAAATCCGCAACTGGCTGCTCTTATTCCAGAGAAGAGCTCTTGAACGTCAGGGCAACAATCCCCAAAGATTTATTTCCCACTTTCATCGCTTCCTCTGTGGATTTACTGGACATTTTACTCAAAGGTGCGCTCACCTTTGCTCACGCAGTGAAGCGCCGGAGGAGAGGAAAATGAGCTGGTGCTCTTGTGCGCCTCCGCCAGCGCGGCCGACGCACACCGTTACCGGGGATATTCCTCTCTAACGTGCGCTCACTGTGTAACAAAGTGGACGAACTCCAGCTGCTGTTGGGTAGAAACAGAGACTTCTCCTCATCTTCTGTTCTGTGCTTCACGGAAACGTGGCTGTGTGGAGCGGTACCGGACTCTGCGCTGCAGTTGGCCGGCTTTCAACTTCACAGAGCGGACCGAGACGCGGAGCTCACCGGGAAGAGGAAAGGTGGAGGAATCTGCTTTTATGTGAACAGCAACTGGTGTAACGACGTGACAGTGATCCTCCAGCACTGCTCTCCTCACCTGGAATCCTTGATTATCAACAGCAAACCCTTCTATTCTCCCCGTGAGTTCGCTTCATTCATCCTGGTTGGTGTGTACATCCCACCGTCAGCTGATGTGCTCGAGGCACAGCGCACACTCGCCGACCAGATCCTGTGCATGGAGCGGACCTACCCGGACTCTTTTATCATTGTGCTTGGTGACTTTAATAAAGGGGACCTCTCACACCAGCTCCCCAAATATAGACAATTAATTAAATGTCCGACCAGAGAGGAGAAGACACTGGATCACTGTTACACCACACTAAGCACTGCTTATCACGCCGTTTCCCGTGCTGCACTGGGCCTATCGGACCATGTAATGGTCCACCTGATTGCTTCATACAGACAGAGGCTGAAGCTCTGTAAACCTGTGGTGATGGAATCTAAACAGTGGACCAGTGAAGCAGTGGAGAAACTCCAGGAGTGTTTGGACTGTACTGACTGGGATGTTTTCAGGTCTGCGAACAGTTCTCTGGATGAGTTTACAGACGCTGTGACGTCCTACATCAGCTTCTGTGAGGACAGCTGCATTCCATCAAAGACCAGGGTGAGTTATAACAATGACAAACCCTGGTTCACAGCTAAGCTCAGAGGGCTGAGGGCAGACAAAGAGGACGCTTTCAGGAGTGGAGACAGAGCCAGGTACAGAGAGTCAAAGTACACGTTTGGAAAGGAGGTGAGAAAAGCCAAACGTTTGTACTCAGAGAAGCTACAACATCAGTTCTCTGCGAATGACTCGACTTCTGTCTGGAGAGGGCTCAGGCAAACTACAAACTACAAGCCCAGAGCCACTGCTGCTGCTAACGACCTCTGCCTGGCCAACAGTCTGAATAACTTCTATTGTAGATTTGACAGACAATGAGACAGACCTGACTCCAACCCCCCTCACACCTCTGACCAGCCTCACTCCAACACCTTCACCCCCCACATCAAAGCTACAGTCTCACCACAGCTGCTTACAGAGGCTCTCTCCCCTATCTTCCCCCCTCCTCCCCCCCTCCCACAGAGACACCTTTCTCCATCAAAGAAAGAGATGTAAATAGACTTTTCAGGAGACAAAACCCCCGTAAGGCTTGTGGACCGGACTGTGTCTCTCCTTCCACCCTAAAGCACTGTGCTGATCAGCTGTCTCCAGTGTTCACAGACATTTTTAACACCTCACTGGAGACATGCACCGTACCAGCCTGTTTTAAGGCCTCCACCATCGTTCCTGTCCCTAAAAAGCTGAGGATCACAGGACTTAATGACTACAGACCCATCGCTCTGACATCTGTGGTCATGAAGTCCTTTGAACGCCTCATGCTCTCCCACATCAAGGTCATCACCGACCCCCACCTGGACCCCCTGCAGTTTGCCTATAGATCCAACAGGTCTGTAGACGATGCTGTAAACCTGGCTCTCCACTTCATCCTCCAGCACCTGGACTCCCCAGGCTCCTACGCCAGGATCCTGTTTGTGGACTTCAGCTCTGCTTTCAACACTATAATCCCAGCTCTCCTTCAGGACAAGCTTTCCCAGCTGAACGCGCCAGACTCCACCTGCAAGTGGATCACAGACTTCCTGTCTGACAGGAAGCAGCACGTGAAGCTGGGAAAAACCATCTCTGCTCCCCGGACCATCAGCACTGGATCTCCTCAGGGCTATGTTCTTTCTCCTCTGCTCTTCTCCCTGTACACCAACAGCTGCACCTCCTCTCACCAGTTGGTCAAACTCCTGAAGTTTGCACGACCATCATCGGTCTCATCTCTGATGAAGACGAGTCTGACTACAGGTGGGAGACAGACCGGCTGGTGTCCTGGTGCAGCCAGAACAACCTGGAGCTCAACGCTTTAAAGACAGTGGAGATGATAGCAGACTTCAGGAAGAACCCAGCCCCCCTCACCCCCCTCACCCTGGGAGACTCTACAGTGAGCTCTGTGGAGTACTTCTGCTTCCTGGGGACCATCATCACTCAGGACCTCAAGTGGGAGCTGAACATCAGCTCCCTTATCAAAAAAGCTCAGCAGAGGATGTACTTCCTGCGGCAGCTGAAGAAGTTCAGTCTGCCAACAAAGATGATGGTGAACTTCTACAGCTCCATCATCCAGTCCATCCTCTGCTCCTCCATCGCCATCTGGTATGCTGCAGCTACGGCCAAGGACAAGGCCAGACTGCAGCGCATCATCCACTCTGCAGAGAAGGTCATCGGCTGCAATCTGCCCCCCCTCCAGGACCTGTACGCCTCCAGGATTTTGAGGCGTGCTGGAAAGATTGTGGCCGACCCCTCCCACCCCGGTCACAAACTGTTTCAATCTCTCCCTTCTGGAAGAAGGTTTCGGTCCATCAGGACCAGAACCTCCAGACACAAAAACAGCTTCTTTCCCTCTGCCACCATCCACATGAACACACCCCAAGTCACCCACTGAACCCCCCCCCCCGCCCACCCGATCACCACCTCCATGATGACATTATCTGCTGCACTGTATATATATATATATATATATATATATATATATATATATACACACACACTGTAATCTGTATCCTTTATTCTTTATCTATCCTTTATTTATCCCTCATCCTTTATATTTATCATTATTATTATTATTATTATTGTTGCTGGGTTGTTCTTTGTTTTTTTTCTTTATTTTTTTTTTTGTTGTTTGTTTTGTGCACCAACTACCAAGACAAATTCCTTGTACTGTCCTTAAAACTGTACATGGCCATTAAAAACATTTCTGATTCTGATTAACCAGTTGGCTGGAAACAACAGCTGTTAAAAAGCTGTGATTACAGTGGGAAAGAATTGGCAGAATTTAAAGGAGAATTTGAGCAAATGACCGACCTGTGGTTCAATGCTGGGAGCTTGAGGCTGGACGACCTCGTGAACAGGCAGCGACGCAGACGATGGGGGACCTTTCTTGTTTTGGTGACCCCTGCCTGGTGGTCTGGGTATTAACGCTGCACCAGGAGCTGGGTACAAGCCCTGGCTGTCCGTGTCCTGGTACAGGGCGGCATGCTTGGCTTCTGCCTCGTTCTTTCCTACCACAAATCTGGGCAGTGGCAGGTCTTTGACTGGAGAGGAAGAATTAATATAATCACATAAATGCTTCGTTTTAGACTAACATCACACACAGTGGCTTAACTTTTTTCCTATGTTTGTGAGGATTGTAAAAATAAGTGACACTGGTACAAGAGGAACAAACAGTGAGAAGAACTCATAACAGGAAGCTTCATCCTCATAAATGACAAACAAACAAGTCAACCCAACATGGCTTTGACTACAATGCTAAAAATATAGAATGTAAATAAACCTTTTGTATGAGCATATAGAGCAGACATGAGCAATTGGAGACCCCACAGTCCACAAAACAAATGCCCCAAAATTATAATTCTTCAAAATGGAAGGAAGACTATGAAGCCTAACATAAGCCTAATGATGAATTCATGTTGGGTGTGGGATACATATGTATGTGCATATACGTATATATGCATATGTGTGTATCCATAAAATGAAGAGTCCGTCCTTAAGACTGCTCTACTGTAAAGTGCCTTGAGATACCATTGGTTATGATTTGGCGCTATACAAATAAAGATTGATTGATTGATTGATTGATTGATTGAATACACAACATATCTAAAAAAAAAAAAAAAACACAAAAAAAGCACAAGTATCAAAAACAGACAAAAAGATTCCAAAAACACACAAAATAACTAACACACAAGATGAGTACAGACAAAACAACACATTTACACAATGACTCCAAATACATACAAAATACCAACTAAATTACAGAAAATACACAAAACAATACAAACAAAACAGAGAACAAGGCTCATAAAATGCAAAAAAATATGACAGAAACTAATAAAATGACATAAATTCCCAATATGATGTATCAATACACAAAATGACTAAAGACTCAACAACAACAAAAGAAGACAATACCCTTTGTTTTTTCCTGTATTAATGCTCAGATTAGCTATTATTCTAAACGTTGACATGAATGTTGATAATGTGGCACTTGGAGACGTTCACATTTTTGTGGCTCCCACTATGATAAAAGTTTCCCGTCCCCGGTTGAGGCTCGATGTTATTCCTGCACTTCCAAGCTTGTTTGACATCTGACAAGACAAGCCACAAGTATTTCCAAGCCACTGGTTTCCCAGTAATAGTTAATACTTTACAACTCTCAGAGTGTTGACAGTTTTCAAGAGCTGCAAAAAAGAAAAATCTATATTTTCATTTTGAAATTCATCATCAGCCTTCGTATTGATCAAATGTACAGCAAGGCTACAGGGTTAGATTGCTGATATAAAAAAGGGGATTGTATGAAGACATTGATCCAACAGTGAAGTAACTTAAATGCAGCCCTGTGTGAAGCATTGTGTGTGAGTTGAAACACATAATGTGATGACAAAGTGATGCGACTTCTCACCGAAACTAATCAATAACTAACCAAAGCACCTGCTGATACAGGATCTACGTTTGAAGAACCCAAGTTACACATTATCATGCACGCCCTAAATTAGAGCAATCATCACTGCTCACGCTGGGAGGAAGTGAGCTGTGTGCTTCCTCATATTGGCATCAACTTATGAAATCATTTCAGTCGAGTGTTGTAATAATTCAAACCAAACCAGTGACAGTTTCTTGTTGTCATTGTGACATATTGGATTTTATAGGAAAAGTCGCACCATGCACAAACCATAAAAACAAAACATGGTTGTCAAACCCTCCAGGGCTACAACTATAAGCGTTTGTTGAGAAATGATAATGGAAAACAGGTTCAAACTGTACACAGAAGTCTTTACTTCCCGCATGCTAGTCGACACACTAATCAAGTTTCCCTGCTGTTTGTTTTGTGAAACCAACTCAAGCTTAAGTTCAGCTTTAGATTTAAAGTCCTTAGAAAGTTGTGCTGAAGACAATGGATCTGGATTTTCATCTAACCTGAGTTGAGGCTTTCCACCCTCAGAGGCAGCCCTGCCTGGGCGACGGCGATCAGCCTCAAAGCGATGTAGAATTGGCTCCGCCCAAAGTGACCCAACCGGGTGGCTCCACATAACTCTGTGATCTAAATCCACACACAGGGACACAGGAATATTTCAATATGTCAGTGTTTAAATAAAACCACTCAACTTCTTATCTGGACATTCATTTTAATTAGAAAGGAGGAGATGGTTTAAAGCTATTTTTTCAACAGTGTAGGCCTCAGAGATTGATTAATGGAGGATCATTTGCTTGAAAAAACTTAACATGCAACAGGTTGAATTTGCCGCTCAAAAGTTTGTTTTGATCTCCTCTGCAAACACTCGATTTATTGACATTGTTAGAAAAGTTTTGCACATTGCATTGTGGGATGTGTAGTCCTGTAGACGGATGCATAGAACTGCTTTTATACTTCATTCTTATTGTGATCTCTTGTGTTTGCTACAAAAACTCTGCCAAAGTTACTTCCCAACAGATTTCTGGTGTTTTTATCACTGAAAGCAATGTTGGATTTTTATTTTGGGGTTGACACAAAAACATCCGAATCCGGCCAAAACTGAATGTCTGTTCCCCGTGATGTCACCTCACTCCGCCAAACTAGAAAAAAAAAAAAAGAGGTGTTTAATGATTCACTGTCCTCCATGTCTGGCAAAGAAACAAGAATTTACAGTAAGAATTAAGGGAAAACACTTCTATGCATCTGTCTATAGGACTCCATGTCCCACAATGCAATGCGCAAAACGTTTTCAACAATGTCAAAAAACGAGTGTTTACAGTGGAGATTAGAATAGACCTTAAAGTGGTAATCCCAACCTTCTACATTTGATTGTGACTTGTGAGTAAATAATCCTTGACTATATGAGGCCTACACAATGTTTTTATCCGTTTATCGTCTCCATCGGCTTTAAATCCTACAACTGTTTGAATGTTTACTTCTGTGACAGGGTGACAGAAAATCCAAACATGACCTACACAAAAAAAAATGTTAAACAATAGTTAGAATTAGAAACTACATTTGAGAGCATGTGTGCTTTAGTTTATGGGGCGACCCTGGACAAGGAAAAGAAAAAAACACAGACATAACAGAATCAGAGAATCTGTGGCGAGTAGTTGTAGCAAAAAACTCAAATCAATGTCCATGGGGCAACGTCTTGTTCAGATCATAGAGGTTTGTACAAAACCACCATATATTTCAACTCATATCTCGTTAAATGGCGCCTTGGCTTTCCTTCACGACTCACTGCTATTCACAAAGAGAGCTACGCAAGATCTGCGGCTGTCAGTCATCGTCATATATGACGTAAAATCCTGTTTTTCAACCTCAAATAACTTATTTAAAACAAACTCCGCAGAAAAATAAGCACTTGAACACAATGTAAGGTGATAATAACTAGCGGTGTTGAAAAAAAATTAATTCTGCGATATATCGCGATATTACGTTGCGTGGTTCTCGGATCGATTCTAAATGCATCCATATCGATATTTTTTAATTAAAAAAAAAATTTTAAAAAAAAAATATATATATATATATATATTTTTTTTTTTTACCTTTATTTAACCAGGAAAGTATTTTCCACAGCAGGAGACATTGTAACTGCACAAAGAAGTGCACTGAAACATGGGCATGTTGACCAGCTTGTGTTTTTTCAAAAAAATCTAAAAACAAAGTACAAACTTTCTGCATTTATTTGTTGTTCTAGGCATATACCTCAGTTAAGTTGCACTAAAGTCATGATGCACTAAAGTCAAAGTTGGTTTAAAAGCCACAGGCAGATTGTATGTTATTTTTTTATTTTAAGTTGTTGGCACTACTTGTTAAAGACAATGTTTTGAGTGGAAAATATGTCAATAAAATATATTTCATACATAATGTTCTCGTGAAGGTGTACACATTTACAGATAAGTTGTTTCTTAAGTGATATCTACAGTATATGCATATTCAAAAAATCGCAATATACTTTAATGTCGGGATGTATCATATCGTGACCTATGTATCGGGATCCAAATCGTATCGCCAGATGCCAGGCAATACACACCCCTAATAATAACTAATGATCACAGTAGAGTTTAGCTTTGGATAAAAATTATGTGACGAGTATTTTAACTTCACAGTTTGACCCACATCGGATCCCATCTGTTATCATTGAGGAGGCGGGGTTTATGACCTATACTGCAGCCAATCAGCAAGGGGAGATCTAAAAAAAAAAGCTTCACTCCACCGGGGAGCTTGTCCCGTCCATTCTTTTTACAGTCAATGGTGCAAATTATCAAATAAATAAATCCCACAAAAAGAAACAAGTTTGTCTTTAAATAAACAACAACTTAATTACCAACTTTAAGGTAAAAAAAAAAAAAAATTACATTATTCAAACCTAGAAAATAGCTTCAACATAAAAATAAGATTATATTGTTCTGGTTAAAAGTTTGAATGGGAAATGTCTGACATGGAAATGCTTGATTGAAATCATATAATGTTCTAATTTTGCTATCATTTATAAAAGTCATTAAGGGAAGAACTTGAACTCCCCATTTCCAGTTGAATGTTTCTTCTGTTGATTCTCCAATGGATTCACATTTAATGATGTGATTCTCTTATTAACCAAAGGATAATAGTCTTCTTTAAACCTCAACAAATAATGCTTAATTTATGTTAATTCCTTGCCAGATGTTCAGGTATCCTAAAAACTAATGGCCTGAGCAAAATAAAGCACCGAAAAACAAACAAGAAATTTAACAACACATTGTGTAGTTATGGGAATAAGAACAATAACAAGATAAATAAAGCTGTAGAGGAGCAATAACAGAAGATTGCGTCCTTCATTGTTGTGCACGTCACTGAAAAACTGTCGACAGAAAGCAGCCATCACTATTCCCAGCCTGTTACAACATAACACCATGGCTGTGAGTCCCACAGGCAGACTAGCTGATACGCAGCTAAGCTAACTGTACATTTTTAAAGCAGAGCTACACAGCGAACACACTGCCCGATCGTCGCAGCAACACATTGCTTCCTTTGTTGACCTTGAAAAGGATGCTGACTCACAAACTGCAAATATTGGCCTGCTGAAAGAACAAGTCACAAGAATGGGTCGCTGCAGTTTCACTGGCAACTCATGACACGCAGTGAAAGAACCAGAGCAACAACCCTGGAAAGAGTTGCTGTCATACCTGAATAATGTCAGACTTCTGTCTGTTTGTTTTAGAATAAATATCTGTGTTTGAAGAAGATTTTGGGTTTGCAATACAATCGCTGCCCAGTGATGGCAACAGTGATGATGAGATTCCCTGACTTTAGCAGTAAGTGTGTCTGAAACGTTTCCATAGCAGGGAGGGATGAAAATGCGGGACGCAAAACAAAAAGCTGGTGGACAGCCCTGTTCTGCTGGTTAGTGGAGGTTTATGCCACGACACAAAGGAGAGTTTTGGACTGAGGAGGAGCTTAAAGCTTATAGATTTTACTGCTGAACTGTCCTTTTAATTCACATCAAAGAAGTAACTGTTAATGCTTCTAATCCCTTCTTCCTCTTTTAAATTATTGAAAATTATATATATTTTAATATGTTTTCTTAAGGAGTCATTGAACCTAATAAATTACTTCTGATAAGTAATTCAGTTTTCTATAACATACAGACGATTGGATTTTGCTTTCATTGCTGTGTGACAATTTAAAGATTTGTGAATTACCACAGTGGCTGATTTATAGAAAAAGTAAATAGAATATATTTAGAGTATAACTCTTTTATATTGACTCATTTCATCTTAAACATGTATTGCTTGCCACAATATTACATTGCAGCATTAATTGCATATTCAGGATTCTTTTTAAAAGTCATGGAGGTGGAAATAAGGTCCTCCAGGCTATTTTAGAAGTAGATCACAGTCCAAACTAGTAATAGTTGGCAAATGATGCTGTCAATCACTTGGACTTCCTCTGCCTGAAGACAAAGTCGTGTGCAAACTACAAAGTCACCAACCCCTGTTTTTACAACAAAGACAAAGGGAAGACAAAAGCAGGTGGTAGAGATGGATGGAATTAAATAAAAGCACAACAGTTTGGTCTCCATGACAAAGACATTATATATGAGTAAATGGTTCTTTACTTTGAGAAATCTCGTATTCAGATTGAAATATTATTTTATGGAAGTGTCTATTGAAACGAAAACGTATCCATAGACCCCAGGGACTATGGGTACGTTTTCCGGACTTTGTCTACATGAGTGTAATGTGCCTGGGTTTCCACCGAGTCAGGATAGCTGAGTGGTCTAAGGTGCCACACTCATGGATTATTCCTTCGCTGCCGAGGGTTCAAATCCCGCTTTTGTCATATATATTTTTTCAATTCAACATTTTTAACAGCACATTCCACCTTTAAAAATACATATACAAAACAAAATTCACAAACATTTTAGAGTATTTCCTGGGTTAGGGCTAAAATAAAAGGGTTTCCCTGATTGGCCAGTTTCACCTAAACTGGCCAATGAGGGGCGCTGCGTATGCATAGACTGGCAGTCTATTGATACGCTTCCGTATCAACAGCTACGGCCTTCTTTTATTATCGAAAGCGAATTACTCATATGTAAGTGGCCATGACCATGAACCTACAAAGACAACGCTTTAGAATGCTAGATAGCATGTTTCACCAGGATATTTAGAGGTCAATCTTTTGTTTTGTTTGTTTTTTATTTTTATTTTATTAATTCTAACACATATACATCAGAATGGTTGACTGACAGTAGTAAACTTTCCTCAGCTGTCCTTTTTAAAGGGTCTGTTTGTCTGTTATTAGTAGGTGTGTCTGTGTGACGGTGTAGCCCTGCTAACTGTGTCTGACAGTGAACCGATGACAACTCGGTATGGGGGAGGCCAACAGAGCACGTCTCACCTGCAGAACCACTTCACTAGGAAGCTGGGCGGCCCGGAACAGGTCCAGGACCCTCCCGTTAGACGCCACTTTCTTGGTGTTGTCCGTATCACAGTAGACGAACAAATCCGAGTAGTACTTCTGCTCGACATCGCTCAGCGTCAGGCTTTCCATGGTGATCGAGCCCTGGAGCAGGAATGGTCGGCTGGTGGAAGCCGGGACAGGATCCCCAAAATGGGCGAGACTTGAGGAACTCAGCTAGCGTTAGCTGCTAATGTTCTCTCCGCACAGACTCAGCGTGTCGCCCCGTTTGTCTCGCCCTGTGTGGATCTCTGCGGGAGGACAGAGCCAGGCCTGGAGGATGGAGCAGGAAGCTCTTTCCGCCACTTAGTGAACTTGTTGGGCCGGCAGAGCTAAACAGCCACTACTGGCTAGAGTAGCGCGCTAACTATCGGCTACCTCGAATCAAAGTCAGCAGCACTAACGTCAAGCTAACCGGCGCCCACCTCCACCGTGTCGGCTCCCTCGTTCCGGTGCTTTCTCGGGCTGTAATCCGTCTCGCGGTGCAGTTTGGGCGGCCTGCCAGACTGGACTTCCAGCGCGGGGCCGTCACGAGTAAAGTTTCGGGGTCTTCGGGATCCTTCCTCTGGTAATCATAGCCGCCATTCCTGCCACCAGCGTCAGGTGCCCGGAATCTACGAGCTGCTTCCCAAAAGCCTTTCAAAATAAAAGGGGTAAACAGTGTTTGAAAATGAGGGCGTTCAATTATGTCTTCACGTACAGCGATATCATATAACATTTATTGATTTAATATTGATTCTGCTTGTTAAATCATCTCTTCCTGCTCGAAATGAAAGGCAGGGTACACATTAAATATGCCTTCAAGTGATAAACAAAGTTCATTTTGTTTTTATGACCTAATCAAATAAAATACAAAAATGTTTCTACATACACCCCTCGTCTGGGAACAAGTAGCATGATTTAAAGATGAATAAACCAAATACAACATAAACTCAGTCTGCTTATATATTAAAAGGAAAGCACTTTGTCCAAAATGAGGTGAATAAGCTTTCAATCGTTTAAAAGGGTGTTATTTTGAAAGATAACGTGGCTAACTTCTGGGATTGCGCTTGGTAAACTTGATTTTTGTGACGTCACTGGACTGTCGACTCAGCACGAGCTTGCTTGGCCTGTGAGGAGATATTTCAAAATAAAAGCTGCGCTCTTTCCTGTATAAAACTTCATTTTAATATTTCAAACAATTCTGTAGTACGAAATTGAATTGGTACAGTTTATTTTTTTTGTCTTACAGCATTAATAAACGCATGTGTTGTTTGTTATTTATTTTGAATTTTTTAATTGACAAATGTGTATAAGAAAAAAACAAATATGGTATTCTACAATTTACAACAAAAAACTAAATTAAGAACTTGCAAGGGAACAGCAACTTCAAGCAACTTTTACTTAGCATTTGTTCACTTCACACAAGATTAAACAGTATTGTGGTAAACAATCATAGAAAACAAAATAAAACAATACAACAAAACAGGGAATATATTTGAAAAAAAGAATCACATCAAAAATAAAACAAAAGCAGGCAAATATCAATCAAGATGTCGCTCATTTAAAATTAAAACAAGAGATTAAAAAAAGAAAAAAATACACAGTAATAAACAATAAAGTTCAAGGCAATCCTTGACGCAATTGAAAATTCACATAAATTCTGTCTATCTAATTCAGTGGAGAATTGTTTTAGAGTATCATATATATTTTTTTCTTTTGGATTTTTTAAAGTCTTCATATACAAGTTTAATTCGTTTAAGAAAACAATACATTTGGGGGGTGATTTTAATTCTCTATTTTTTGTGGATAAAGCATTTTGCTAAATATAAAATTAAGTTACAGCAGAGTTCATCATTTTTATTTTGCAAGATCATACCAAAAGTTAAAAAATAGTGGAAAAAGAGTCATGTTGTTTGTCTCAGTCGTCCTTGAACAATTAACTCCGCCCCTTTTAGTCACAATATGAGTTTACTGACACATAATATCATCTTCTGAACAAGCTTGTATGAAATTGCTGGGTTTACATGCAATAGTGTGTAAAGTAGTTCCTGTAGAAGTGGAAAAAGTAACCTATCTGTCAAACTATTGACATTAAGTAAATTATATACTAAGCAACCGTAAGCCTTGGTTGAAAAATACATTCAAAAGTTTTATTGTGTTTAATAATTTAAAATTATTTCTTTTTTTTTTGTTTTTTTTAAAAGGCTATTCGTGGACGGTTGTAAATGGACACAGCTAAGATGTCTTAAGAGGAAGGGCAGAGCCAACCTCACCAACTTCTGTCTCCAGCACCTTATATGGACCCTGAAAGCATCACAAGCTGTCACAGTGAAGTCAGAACAGCTTCAATGCTGCCTTCATAACTATTGGAAAAAAAAAAAATTTTACATTGAAAACTAAAACAATTTATCAGTGTGACGCGCTGCATTTGCCACTAAGTAGTTTATTTTTAAATAAATTTAAAATTTAAATGCAAATAGTTCAACTTTAAATAAGCAAAGACAAAAACGATATTATACAGTATTATCATTACACGGGTTTAAAATTTAATCCTGGTTGAACACGTATAGGCGGTCAAATAAATATTAAACAGAGATTAACAAATAAAAAAAGAAGAAATACGAACTTTGACATTTCTTTAGAGACGTCATATTACGTGATAAGGAACTAATATGCTTTAATATTTCTAAATTGTTGCCATATTTGATATAACCCGAAGTATAAATAAAACAAATTGGTTGAATGAATCTCTAATTGACCCTATGATTTGTCAAACTATGACACTGTAATTCATTTTTATTTAATTTTATAGTTATCAAAATTAATTTTCACTCGTGTTTGACCTTGTTCTAATACAGACAATGATTGTCAAATTTCTCTACAGTCTTTGAACGTATCATCCCCATACACCGGTGTCTTGATTCATCACAAGTAAGTAGTCTGTCTCCTATTCTCGAGCTAAAATATCACCAAGTATCCAGGCAAAAATGTATATATAAAGCTTTATTTTATACCTTTTATATTCTGCTTTTTATACGTATTTCTATTTGTTGCGTATCACGTCGTTTTATTGAACTGTGTGTGGACTCTGGATCGTGTGTTTGACGGCGTAAGCTCGGAGGTTTACCGGTTTTAAGGCTTGTAGGAACATTTTTTTAATTAACCTAAAGTCTTTAAAACTTTACCACACTGTGACTTTAAATCTACACTAAAGAAAATGTCCAAACATTTTCATAAAACCCATATTTAGTCATATTTTTGCTTAGTTAGGGTTAGCTGTGCACGCTAGCATTGCACTTCCGCATTGAGGCATCCGCCCTGTTCGTGTTGAAGCTTGCATGTCATAGTGCTGCTACAGGTTGTTAAAGCTTTTTAAAATCTATCGATTTGGCACGAGTTGTTTGCAATTATGTAAGACTTCTGGGTGGCTTTTCTTGGTATTTTGTGTCAACATTGTGATTTTATTTAAGTATCCTCTTTTCCAAACTTGCTTTGGAATAACATAATTTCTTCTTACATTCCATTTATTGCATTTTTTTTTTGAGACATGACCGTGTTGACGATATTTCCAAGGTAAATGCAAGTATTTTAGATAATGTAGCAAGTCTTTTATGCATTTAAAACTCAATTCTGAGATACATTTAATATAGGCAGTGGCTATCCCTACAGTCAATCAAAACGTATCAATATACTAACATTTTTTCCGTACGCAGCCACCCTATTTGGCCAGTTTAGGTCACGTGATAGGTCAGTCATTGGCCAGTTTAGGTCGTGTGACTAAGACAAACCCTAAAATTTGTTGCGATATTGGATTATAACCTAACCGCTACGGACGTGTACTTAGGTAATCGTACCAATAGCACCAGGGCTTGTCCGTACAGCAACCGCACAAATAGACACTTTCCACATTTAATATAGAAAGTGTCTATTTGTATGGCAACCGTACAAATAGATACGGACAACCACCAGTGCTATTTATGAAGTTACCAAAGTACACCTACATAGGGTTAGGTTATAACCCTATATCGCAACAAATTTTAGGGTTAGGTTCACGGTTAGGTTTAGTTTTAGTCACGTGACCTAAACTGGGCAATGAGGGTCGCTGCATACGGAGAGAATGTTGGTATATTGATTTGGCTACCGTGCAGATAGCCACTGCCCCAAAGTGGCTATCTGTACGTAGCCACAACCCTTGGTGCTATTTGTACGTGGCCTATGACGTTAGCGGAAGTCATGTGACCATTCCGTACATTCAAATTTGAAGACAAACTGGCTGAACAAGCGATACACGCACAAATTTATGGTGGCAACAAATTAAAATCCACTTCAGAAGGTTAGGGGTTAGGGTTAGTTAGTCCGGAACGTGTGTTAGGGTTAGTTAGTCCGTAAAGTAGTTTAGTGTTAGGGTTACAGTTAGGGTTAGTTAGTCGGTAACGTAGTTCAGGGTTACGGTTAGGGTTAGATGGCCCGTAACGTAGTTTAGGGTTCGTTAGTCCGTAACGTAGTTTAGGGTTCGTTAGTCCGTAACGTAGTTTAGGTTAGGGTTAGTTGGTACGTAACGTAGTTTAGGGTTAGGGTTAGTTAGTCTGTAATGTAGTTTAGGTTTAGATAGTCTAACATAGTTTAGTCTTAGGGTTTAGGTTAGGTTTAGTTAGTATGTAACATAGTTTAGGGTTAGGGTTTAGGTTAGGTTTAGTTAGTATGTAACATAGTTTAGGGTAGGGCTGGGCGATATGGCCTTTTATAAATACCGCGATATTTTTAGGCCATGTCACGATATATATCTCGATATTTTGCATTACCCTTGAATTAACACTTTGATGCACAAAATCACACCAGTATGATGATTCTATATGTCTACATTAAAACATTCTTGATCATACTGCATTAATATATGCCAATTTTAAACTTTCATGCAAAAAAGGGGATATCACAACTAAGTCAAAGTTGACATAACTGTATTTATTAAACAGTGAGTGGCTCAAACATAAAATTGTCAACAGAAAGTGCACGTTCTGTGCAAAATTGTCACAGAGACATTTCAAAACAAGACATTAGTGCAGGATGCAACTCACATGGCATTTCAAAACACAAAATTAAAGTGCACTTTTTGTACATAATGCCACTACAATATTTTAAAACAAATAGTGCCCTTTTGTGCATGTTGTCATTAAGATGACATTTCAAAACAACACTAAATTTAAGTGCACCTTTTGTGCATAATGCCACTAAGATATTTAAAAAAAAAAAAAGTCCGCGACTTTAACGGTATGGTCATTTTCAACACCGCACAGACTACAAGCTGCGATATATCGAGTATATTCGATATATCGCCCAGCCCTAGGTTAGGGTTAGTTAGTTTGTAACGTAGTTCAGGGTTACGGTTAGGGTTAGATGGTCCGTAACGTAGTTTAGGTTTAGATAGTCCGTAACGTCGTTTAGGTTAGGGTTAGTTAGTACGTAACATAGTTTAGGGTTAGGGTTAGTTAGTCTGTAACGTAGTTTAGGGTTAGTTTGTCCGTAACATAGTTTAGGGTGAGTTAGTCCGTAACGTAGTTTAGGACTATTGTAGTATATATAGCAAACATAAGTACTGCTACGTATTAATATCACAACAATTCATAAATATGTAGCATGTTCGTAGCGTAGTTTAGGAATTTATGTATTACACAGATAGAAAGAGAACAAAGTAACAATGCAGTCCAATGCACTGAGGAGTGCACAATCATGTACATCGGAGAACCCAAGCAACCGCTACACTGTACAGCTCAGGTTAAGATGCAGCAGTTCACCTACATGTGAAGGAAACAGAGCGTTCCTTTAAGGACAGTGTTGTACACATCCTGGAAGTAATAACAGTTTGTTTGAGAAGTCATCTTTGTAAAACAGGAAGGACCTTCTTTGAACAGAGGAAGAGGGTTGAGACACAATGTCTCCAATATCTAGAGCAGAGGTGGGCAACTTTTATCACAGCAGGACCACAAAAAAAAAGATTTTTTGATCTGAGAGCCACATTATCAACATTCATGTCGGCATTTAGAATAATGACCAATCTGAGCATTAACACAGGGAAGAACAATATGTTTGTGTTGTCATTCAATGTGCTTTTGATGTAATTTATTCTTTTTTATAGTCGTTTTGTGTCATTTCTTTCTCATTTTGAGGTTTCTGTTGTTGTCTTGTGTTTTTACTGTCGTTTCATGTGTTTTCTTCTCATTTCATTTGTTTTTTGTTGTTTTGTGTGTTTTTGTTTATGTTTTGTAATTTTATGCATTGTTTTCTCATTTGGTGTTGTTTTTGTTGTTGTAGTTATTTATGTTTTTTTATGTTTCTGTAATTTTGTATCTGTTTTGCACTCATTTTGGGCATTTACTTCAGGGGCTGCTCAAAATTAGAGTGAGGGCCCCGGCCGCATGTGGCCCACGTCTGATCTAGAGCCTCCGATTTTGCATTTCAAACTTTTCAGGGTTTATCGATTTCTGCGTCTTTTCACCCATTTCTCTTTAGTTTTTGTTCAGCATCGTTCCCTGTTTAGAAGACTCTACTGGCTATTAGACTTCCACAAATTGTACCAAACATTTAACATTAGGGTTATTAGAGTTACACGTAGAGCAATATTTTTAACAGGATCCGTTTGTCACACTTTCTAGACATTCAATCAGTCATTTTCTGGTGAATAATAGTGTAAATGTGAGATATTGTTTCAAGAAAATGCAAATGAGGCTTTTCTGTGTCATGTTGGGGCCATTTTATTACAAAACCAGGTCAGGTTGAGTTTTTTTCCAGAACTTGAACACAGTTTTTTTCCATCACAGAAAATCAAAGGCTCTGTAATAGGTTTGTTAAAGCTAAACAACTTCGACTGTAAATCTCAGTTTTTGATTAAAGAAGCTTCTTGAGATGAGAGCGGAAACGTCTTTGAGTTGATTCTGTATCAGTTGAGGAAACGGAGGGAAGTTTAAGTTACTGTGCTTTTTACAAGATATGGGTCCCTTTTTTTTAAAGTTGTAAATCAATCAGGGTCCCCACGGTCATGAAATTCCTGGAAAAGTTATGGAATTTGACAAAACGATTTTCCAGTCTTGAAAAGTCATGGATTAATTTAACTGTTTTGGAAATGTAGCCTTTTTTATTTCAATGTTTAGAATATATTAAAGTAGGGCTGGGCATAAAATCGATTTAATTGATTTATTGAATTTGTAGATAAAAACGATTTTTATTTTGCAAATTCGAGCTCCGTCCTTGTGGGTTACTGTAGCGTGATGTGAGCCCGCCCCCTCGTTGTTTACATTTGTTTAGTTTTTGAGTAGGCTATATGTGTGCCACAGGCATGTTTAATGTTTTATTCACACTATACTGAGATGCTAAGGGAAGAGTTTATTATGTTATAAAATATGTAGTTATCTGATTTATTAATCAGAAAATTTAAGCTACTGTGAAGTTGCTGTTGCACTTTTGCTTAAACCTGGGTTAAAGCTTGAAATTGTTGGATGACAGAGCCTCATTTACTTTTTATTTTGGGATTGTTGTATGCATTTGAACTGTTGAGGACAATCACAGCAATAATTGCATAGAAAAAAAAAATCGAATCAAAACTTTAAATTTTCTTTAAAAAATCAGAGATTTTTTTTTAGGCAAAATCACCCAGCCCTACCCCAAAGATATCCAATGTTATCTCAAATTGAAAGTGCTGCGTACCAGCAGCAGCATCATTAAGTGGAAATCATGAGACCTCACAAATTTGTGAAATAATCTTGTAACTAAACACGGTAGCACTTAGTGAGTAGTTGTTGTTTAACGTTACATTCAATAGCTGATGAATCGTTACTGAAAAAATGATGCAAAATGGGTGTCAAAGGCAAGTGCGCCATTGTATGATGTTATGATAAATACAGTGATGAACACAACTTGCATCCCCTGCTGTGCCACATTTTTGCTATTCACGGTGGGACACTGTCAGACCACTGCTACATTAGTACACTGGAAAGACTCATGCATTTTTGCGCTCTAATGGTCTTGAAAAGACCTTAGTGGTTCAGAACCAAGTCATAAAAATGTGTAGGGCTGTAGTCAACCAAGGAAATGGTTAGTCGACCAAGACTATGGCACACGTAGAGATTAGTCGACCAAGAAAAAGAAAAAACGTAGAATGAATGAGCAGGTGCAGAGGAGGACGAGGAGAAAGAAAAATAGAGACAAATATTTAGTTTTGGCTTTTTGTGGTACTGATTTGCTTTTAAACACAGACCATTTATGATATGAACCTTATTCAAGCTTTGACCAGAACGCGTCAAAGCAAAAGTGAAACCTACAGGTCCGAGAGACATTGGCTATATATATCTGTGCCCGACCTGAAATCGACAATTAAAACCTATTTTTTCCTCATACAAATGACATATTTATTTTTTGCAGCCAGCACTCACTCACACAGCTGTTGCTGGACTAGAATCATGTTTAGGCATTAAATAAATAATATTTGATATTTAATGCTTATCGCCTATATACTGTAAGTGCATTGCATTTTTTTTTTTTTAAACGGTATTGAAACTGACACTGTTGCTGGTCGACCAATGAAAATCTTGGTCGACCATGACAACATTGAACAATTAGTTGACGAAACGACCAAAGTTGGTAGCCCTAAAACACTGGTCAAATATGTTGGAAAAGTTTTGAAAAATCATTGTGAAAAAAGTGTGAAAACCCTGTTCAATGAAATCTGTAATAGTGTGTTTTTATTTTCCAGCAACAATGAATGTGGAGCATGAAGTCAAACTGCTGGTGGAGGAGATTCAGAGACTCGGCTCAAAAAGTGAGCACGAATTTGAAGACTTAGATTTATTTTCAACTTGAGATTAAACAATCAATAATCAATCCTTTCAGATACTGATGGTCAAGTCAGTGTGAAGTTTGGGGTCTTGTTCCATGACGACCGATGTGCCAACATCTTTGAGGCCCTGGTGGGCACCCTGAAGGCCGCCAAGAGGAAGAAGGTGATCAGCTTCCAGGGCGAGCTGCTCCTCCAGGGCGTCCACGACGACGTTGACATCACTCTGCTGCAGGAGTGAAGCCGACCTTTGGGAACCAGACGTGTTGGAGGTGCTCAGCGCGAGCACCCGCAAGCACTCATTACTTCAAGCCTTCATGTTTCCCAAGGGCGCAGTAATTCACCCTGAATGCAATAGTAGTGCATGACACAGTTAGATTAATTTATTTCAGTTTCAGGAGAGTCTAAAAACTCTGAGCTGGGATTTTGTTTGTTGTTGTCATCTTTCTACTTTCTCAGGAGTTTCCTTTGAAAAAAAAAAAAAAAATCAAGCCAATGTCAAATTTTTCTACACTCCAACAGAACAAGCTGCATTTGGAACTCTCGATTTCTGAATAATTGTTACGAATTTAAATTTGTACGATGTTAACACTCTCCTATACACAAACTAAATGGCACACAAACACCGGTCACCCATAATAGAACCATGACTGCTGGTTTTATTTCTACAGCTTGGGATACAGTATTTTATTTGTGGGATCAGTCTGCCTTCACTCCTCTGCATCAATGAGCGTCAGTGAATCAGAGAAGTTTTGATCGACAACGACCCCTGCAGTCAGTAATTTGCAAATTACAATTTGCCCCTTTGTGCAAAGATGTTCAAAACATACAGTGGCCCAGTAACTGCCTGCATAAAAAGATCCCAGCCATGATGAAATGATCAGTGTTACTCCACATTCCTTCAAGTGGTCATATTGTTATGGCTGATCGATGCATGTCTTGTTTACATGAATCATTCCTACTACCTCCTCCTTGTGGGTTTTGTAATAAGACAAAGTTGGTTGAGCCGTTTTTTTCGATTTCAAAGGAGCTGAGACTAAAGTTCAAGTGCATTATAATATAATGGGGCCTGTTTTTCTACTGCGTTTTCTTACGTCATCGTTTTAAACTCCTGATACGGCCTTGGTGAGAACACCGATGGTGAATGTACTTGATTTTGATCATGTTTATTTACAGGGTGCCAAATGCAAACCATAAGTGATGACACTCAGGACCAAATCAACACAACCAAATTATATTATTTATATATGCATCACTCTGCTGCTTCGTTTAGCTTTTACAAATTTACCATGATTTTTAACTGCTGTCTGTTGTGTACTGTCGGTCTGAAAAACCTGCACATTTTGGGTATCGCATTCTTAACAAACGTGTTAAGTTTGAGTTTAAGTGTGTAGGTTTTGATCCGTGTTTACCTGATGGACATGAGGACCATCATTACTGTCTGACTGTATTGACATTGAGTCTCTTTACTCTGGAATAAAAGCTTTACACTTGAAGCCTCAAAACCTTGTCAATGTTTTATTTTTTATTTCAATTACTTCAAGATTATTCACGTTTAACACACGAGTCCTTTTAAAACAGAAACTAGATACTGAGAAAAAGTTGCAAGCATCCTAGGTTTTCTAATTTATATATACAGTAGTTTAGTTTGAATTGGGGGAAATTGACTCAAGTTGGAACAAATTAATTGTTTGCCACATAAACTGTTAGAAATCTACCAGACATTCACCAAAACTGCACAATAAGGGGTTACTACTACTGGTACTTAAATAATTGATAGTTACCTCCCTAATTTCCATTTTTGCAAGAAAGTTGCCATACCTGGCAACCCTAATCATAGATCTAAATATAAATGTCACATACCTAAAACATGTTTTGGTACCATGGCAGAGCGTCTTGACTCGAGCACTGGTTAACCCCGAAACTAACTTTAACCCCAAAATAATGATGTTTAAAATCCTTAAACTCATTTATTGAAAGGGATTTGGCAGTATTCTCAACCTCTGATCATATTAGATTTATAATAGAATATACCTTTATTGTGATTGTACATTTTTACCCTCATTACTTTATTTGTAAGGGAAAAAACAGTTCGCTTTGAAATAAATAAAGTGAACAAATGATTGCCTCTAATTCTCAAAAGCGTTGAGCCAGAAAAAGACATACTATAAATAAGTAAATAACATTTCCTCCGCCTAAGCAAACGTAGGGAAGGAAAATGCAAAGTTGGTAACTAAAGATATTTTATGGTATATAGTACTTCCAAACCTAGGATCTATAGGGGCATCAAATAGTAGGTGGTACTCAGCAACATGGCTGAAATACATGTTTTTTGCAAGCTAATAAGAAACTTTTCCCTGCCATTAATGTGTATATTTCAAACAATGTTCATCGCTATCAAAATCCCTTTTAAATTTTTAAATAAATATTTTTTAATAATAAAAGATTAATATTATTCTGAGTAAATTATCTTATTGTGATATGTGAGACTGTTGAGCATTTATTTTTCTGTTTTAACGATGGGGGGAAATGTATACATAAATGTATATATTTTAACCTATGTTCGTCACTTTAAAAAAAACAAGGAGGAAAAAAAAAAAAATACAATAAAAACCCCGTTATTTTTAAACCTGATATAAAGAGTTCCTAAATTATTGGAAATGTGTCTTTTGAGTGACCTCTGATCTATTTATCATCTGTTTAGTTCTTGCATTTTGTGTATTGTGTTTTGTTCAGTGTTTTATATTTTGCTAATTGGATTTTTAAAACGTAGCCATTTAAATCACTTTTGAGATTTCCCAGGGAACATGAACGCAGCAATAGCGTAGCCTACTGACGCTAGGAGGCGTGGTCGCGTGACGTCTGTGGGAGGATGAAAAGCGAGGAGCAGGAATCAAAACAAGAGACGGACACGCCTTCACTGCTAAAGGTTAAAGCTTCTCATTTCTTTAACCTGCCGCAACAAAGACACGCTGTCCTCCACCAAAAAAACGCCGAGGTGCGAAGAAGGACAGAGTGAAGTCCAAACAAACCAAGAAAAAACACAGAAACCGGAGTTGAGCAGCTGAAATGGAGTCCGCAGACATAGCAGACAGCGATGACAAGCGCGATTGACAGAGGCCGAAAATCGTGTCCCTAAATCACCGTAAAATGCCAAACCACAAAACGAGCAAGAGTAAGAAGAGCAAACGCACAAACAGCAGCGGAGATGAGCAGGAAAACGGAGCCTGTGCGGCCGCAGCGGGAGGAGCTGGGGCGGCTGCGGCTGCTGCTGCTGTTGCTGCGGCTGCGGCTGCTGCTGCGCCCCGCAGCGAGCGCTCCAGCGGTGAGTCTTAGTGATGGTTTCATTTCTGCACCATGAAAGCATGAAAGCTCACACAGTGACAGCAATAGACCCACAGTCATGCACACTAACTACACATGCATCTGCAGGCAGGGTCCTCAACACGCTCCATTCACATGAACTGTGGTGCACACATTGTAGGAGGGTCAAAGTCACTCTAGTTTAGGGGCCACATTCAAACAAACTTGAAGTAAAAATGCAATATTAACAATTTTTTGCCACATTTTATATATTAGGCCTGTGACTTAGAGAATCTATTCAGGAGCAAATACAGTAAATCAGTCACAAACATCTGGGAATGTGATATTCAGTGTTATCCCTCAGTAATAAATTAGAAATAGTGAATGTACATTAGATTATTGATCGCTATAACAGGCCTTGATTATCTTTAAAAATAGGAATTATAAATGTACATTAGATTACTGGATGCTGTATGACAGCGTTTTGATTCTTTTATATATCTGAATTATATTTGTACATTTGTATTATTATTAATGCAATAATCTTATTTTATTTTTTTGTGTGTACTTGTATTTAATCCTTATATAAATTAACAATATTTTACTTTATTATTGTTCTTTTTTTCCTTTCTTTCTTTGTTTTGTGTTTATTCTTTTCAATTGTAATATTTCTGTGACATAGTAACTTCCCCCAGGATAAATAAAGTACTTCTGATTCTGATTCTAATGGAGTATCTTTAATAATAAATTAGGAATAACACATGTATATTATTTCTGATGCTATGACAGGCCTTGAGTTTGACACACGTGACGCTTTAAACAGCAAGCAACTGAAAAATATGTCAATAAACTGATTTAGATAAATTGGTAAACTTTGTGAGTTGTTTCCAAAAGCTGCTGTTTGTTTCATAAATGATCTTCATTTCTGTTTGTACAAGTTTTAATGTAGATTATTGCCTAAATGTTCAAGATTTATGAATGGAGTCTGGTGTAATTGCCTCAATGTAGATGCCTTCCCCTCCATCACATACGTTTTAGACACCTTTGGTTTCCGCTGACAGCCCAGACATGTACCAGTATTTTAGCTTTGATTTGAGTCTCTAAATTAGGGGTGTCAAACTCGAGGCCTGTGGGCCAAATCTGGCCGATAAGATCTTCCAATTTGGCCTGGGCTGTGATATTGCTCCAAGTGAAATAGACACTCAAAATGAGACCAGAAGGGAAACTCTTTGAGTTCATTGGCCAAATTTGACCCGATTTAATTTAATTCTTCTAAAGCAGTGGTTCCCAAACTTTATATACTCCCGTACCCCTTCAGACATTTAACCTGAAGCCATGTACCCCCTACTCCTGCACACTTAAAAACATAATAACGTAATGTCATATACAATGTAGCCCTACAGTGAAAATCTGGCCCTTTAGACCATCAACTTTGGCTTGCAGGAGACAGTTAAAAAGACAGAAAAAACATAAATTATTGTCCAGATTACCAAATAATTCAGTTGCAGATAAATCAGCTAAGATATCTAGATACACAAATTCAATATATATTCCACAATATTTGGAGAATCGCAATTTTCCCATGCTTTTGTCCCATGACTGCAGTCATTTTAAATTTTAAATTGTTCAAAGAAGTTAATTTTCCTGCAATTGTTTATCATCATTTGCACAAATTAAATAAAAATATGTCTCAAAATTAATGAATTTTGAAAGAGAAAAGCCTGCATGGACTGAAATTACACTTATTGCTTGGATATTGTTGGCGCCTTACATACTTCATGTATGATTTACACATTGTATAAAGTACAAACTTACATGAATCTATGTTTTTTTTATTTCTATTCACATACCCCCTATGACAATTTGCATACCCCTGGGGGTACCCGTACCCCACTTTGGGAACCTAGGTTCTAAAGAAAGTGACAACAACACACGTGCAGTAGTCTTTGATAAATCGCCACATAGCTCAAATAACGGTAACTGAATGCATTAAAATGTACGACATCAACGTTTTTACTGTTGGTCCCACTTAAAGCTGCAGGAGATGATCTTTTTTTTAACAAATACAGACATAGTGTAGGCCTCACACATCAATAAATCCAAGATAATTTACTTAGAAAAACTGTGATTTCTTGTGTTTTTTGCCATGCAGACAAGGAGGACAGGGATTACCTAAACATCATTTTTGTTTTTGTTTGTTCCCGATAGTCCCTGTGATATCACCTCACTCTGTGAGACATTCAATTTTGGCCAGATGTTTTCTTGTAAGTCCCAAAATATACATCCACTGTTGTTTTGCTGTAATTTTCAGTCAGCGAACATAAGAAATCGCAGTCAGAATAAAGTAAAAACACTTCTATGCATCAGTCTACGGTACTCCACATCCCACAATGCAATGCAGGAAACTTTTCTGACATTGTCAATAAACAGAGTGTGGAGATAAAAACAAACTGTCAGTCGGCAATTTCAACCTTTTACATCTTTTTTTTGGAGCAGATGATCTTTGATTTATTGATCAATGTGTCCCACACTGTCTTTATCTGATCAAAACTTAGCGTCTCAAGCAGCTGTAAATCCTAAGAATTGAACATTTTGACAGAAACTATTGTACTTAACAGTATACATTTTATCAAAGAAACTTAAACTTTAAAATATCTCAATAAATGAATCTTTGCACAAGTCATGTAAAGCTTCTATTTAGCTAACATTCCTCCCAGAAATTCATCAGCATTTATCAATTTGTGTGAGTTTTCTGTTCAAATCTCAGCTCACAGTGTAAAAGAAAAAAGCAGAGGCAAAATACTCTCTTTCTGCACGCACAGTCGCTCACACACACACACTGCTCACAGAAGTCCACACTCCAGATGGAAAAACACACAAATATCTTAAAAAACAAAGAAAGCACAACTCCACACATTGATATCGTCAAATTTAGATTAATTGAAAGAAGCAACTTCCACACTCAGGGGCGGATTCACTAAGATCTGAAATGAAGGGTGGTCAACCAGTTGAGTCCCTAAATCCTTTGGTGACGCAGTTTACTCATCGCTGCAAGGAATTCACTAAGATTGCAGCAATGATTAGTGCGTGTGCAGAAGTGGTGGAGACCGCCCCTATTTGAATGAGCGTTTTGCTTGTTCAATGTGGAGAGGTGAGGTGCACAAAATGGCATTTGGGGAAGTCAAATTGAAGGCAGATGGACTTCTCTGTCTGCTGCACAAACATTTAATAATGTAGAAAACTAAATAAACATTTTTTTTAAACAACTTTAAAACCTAATGTCAATTTTTCCCCCCTAATTTAATGTGGTTGCTCCGTGAGGTCCTGTAACCTTGCTCTGATCAGTCCATGAAAAATAAGCAGATTTAGACAGAAACCGTTCTATAGATCTGCCATTGATCCGAGTTAATGCAGCAACACAGTCTGTCAATCAGCCTGCATTATTTGAAGATGATCTACTGACCATCATCCAGCAGGTCTGAGCAGTGCTGTGTGACACACACTCTCATATGTGAACATTGCGCCATCACTGCGTAAAGTAAGCATCTGATCAACTGCTTCTGGCCTGACATCAACGCGACACAAGAATTTTTTGACGGTCACAACATGAAGAGAAAGATTGTCTGTGCGTCCAAAGCGACATCCATGGAAGTCCGCGCACAGCGATCCTCTGGCTCTGCACCGCAGCGGACACACACAGGCTTCAGGCATCCAGCTGTTCTCTCCCTCACACACACTTTACTCATGCTTGATTTTTCTCATTTAGTGGATGTTAATATTAACTATTGTTTTATTTGAATAATTTTTTTATACCAGAAAGGTTAACTGGAGCTTTTTTTCTATCTCCGCTGTGTTTTGTGTCAACATTGACTGCAACGATCTCTGCATGTGTTTGCTATGGGAGGATGTTTTAGGTGATGTTATGGATAAATAACTGCACTTCTACCTGCATAATAATTCCCACCTTTTTATAAATAAGCAAATGAATGAATGGCCTTGGTGATGGAGTATCCTTGGTTTTAGTTGGAATTAGTCATGACTAATGATTGGTGGTCAGAGCGAGGATAAAAACAGAGGTCTCACACTGAATGTGAATTTTGGCACATTTTCTTTAACGGTTTCCTCCATGACTCTTTAATCCACATCATGTGTCGAGGCTCTAAAAAGAGTAAAAAGAAAGAAAACACCACAGAAACCTCATTTGAACCTCATTATTATGAGGCAGAGAATGGGATCAAATATTGGTTTGGTGTTTTTGGAAAGTTTATGAGACAATGCTCAACACAAAATATGAATGTAACGACTGGTCAGCCTTTAAAAAGCAACAGATTGATCTAAATCAAGGCATCCTTCGTTTATGCTTCAGAGGTCCAGTGTGCCACGCCCCTCGGATGCAGTTTTGGTTGCCTCATCGACCGGGAGAAGGACGACTACCAGCGAGTGGTCTGCAACAACGAGCTGTGCCCGTACGGCAACTGGATGCATCTGCAGTGTTTCTACGAATGGGAGAGCTCCATCCTGGTCCAGTTCAACTGCATCGGTCGAGCGCGCTCATGGAATGAAAAGCAGTGTCGGCAGAACATGTGGACCAAGAAGGGTTACGACCTGGCCTTCAGGTTCTGCTCCTGCCGCTGCGGGCAGGGTCACCTGAAGAAAGACACCGACTGGTATCAGGTCAAACGCCTGCCGGACGAGCGGAAGAAGAAGCCATCGGAGAGGAGCGCGGGGAGGATGGGGGCATGTGGGGGTGCCACGGGGTCTGCAGACGGACTACTGGAGGAGTCGAAGAAAAGCAAAGTAGCATCAGGAGGATCAGCACGAGGTAAAGTGGCTCAGAGGCCGGGTCAGGACTTACCTCGCAGACAATCAATGGATCGACAGAACTCAATGGAGAGAGGAGCTACAGGGGGGCTCTCTCCTTTAGGGTCTCCTCTGAAATCTCCTTGTGACTCCCCAGGACTGTCTCCACCTACCGGCTTCACCTTCTCGCCCACTACTCCTCTGGGACGCAGCTCTCGCCAACTGGGAGAGTTCCTCAAACCAGCCGCTCACATGGAGCCTCAGAGAAAGCACCTGCTGCTGGGGGGGGTGCTGGCCCGAGGCAGGGGCTGCTCTGGCGCCCCGTCCGCTGGTCCTCACCTTGACCCGGGGTCGGTCCTTCCCCTGCAACTGTCTTTCGCACTTCCACTCCACCCCCGCTTCACCCCGGGCGATGTGGGCGACGGTGCCCACGCACATCCGGTGCAGTTTCTGAGAAGGCTGGACCTCTCAGAACTGCTCACGCACATCCCACGACATAAACTTAACACGTACCACGTCCGCATGGAAGACGACGCCCAGGCTGGCCAAGGGGAGGAGCTACGCAGGTATGAAAGCGTGACAATATGAGCCTGGATAAGTAGGGATGGATGGATAGATGGATGGATGGATGGATAATGAGGGCTGGGCGATATGCACCAAAACTCATATCTTGATATTTTTTCTCAAAATTACGATATGCAACATAAATCTTGATAATTTTATTTCAAATGATGTCTGACCAGAAAGACAATTCAAGGTTAAATATGCTGATGCTAAATGCCACACAGGCATATTTATTAACAAACAGCTGCACAATATGTGCCACTTTGAGCTTTTTCTCCTTAAAGGGACAGTACGTGTGAGTGAGTTCTGTAGTGTGGTTTGTTTAGGGGAAGGTCTGGGTTAGGATGCACTCATCAATTCATCTAACTATGTTTTTCATGATGTTCTGAGACGTAGCAAAAGCAACAACTCCTAAAACAGGTATTTTGACAAAATAAGCTATACAAATATATAAATATATATATATATATATATATATATATATATATATATATATATATAGGCGATATTTAAATTTTCTATATTGGCAAAATAGAAAACTAGATATATCTTGAATCTTGATATATCGCCCAGCTCTAATAATGAGTGAAATCTCGTGTCCATGTTCTGCTTTCAGTCATTAATGGTATCTATTTCTAATTCCAGCAAGTTCATTTTGTCATCTTTTTTTAAATACTATCTTAAAGTTTCATTTTTCACGAAATTTACTTTGAAATTTATTTTAATTTCCTGACATATTTTGACTGCCAACTGTCAGTCTTCCTCAGAGGCTTCTGTTGATCGCTTTGATACGTCCTTATGAGAATTTCTGTCCAAAAACAAAATGTATCTTTTCTTAATGGGTGTTTATAAAAAAAATGTTTATATGATATAAAAATGTATATGTCAAAAAAATGTTGATAAAATGTGAGATCATAGTGGCCATAGACACCATAACAACCTTTGAAGATACTGTATATGAACCCGAATGGCAATTTTAAAGAACCTTGAATGTCTCACCAAGCTTGATTCCTGATTCCTAAAATTTCAATATTCATTATAGGTAAATGCATTAAACACACTTTTTTTTAAATGTAAAAAGAGTTCAATCTCAAAATAGAGTCTATACAGAATAACACAATGTGTGGTTGAATTAATCCTGCAGCAGTGACGTGCCGTGAGCACTAGGGTTGGGTAGGCAGGACGTTGCAAATTGAGACCACCAATGTCAACACCAATGACAATTCCATATGTTTCTGCTGGCAAGTGTTAATTTAATTAAATTCAACTTAATTTGTTTTGCACAATTTACAGCAGTTATCTCAATGCGCTTATCAAAATATAAAATTCATAATAAGAAAAACCCAACAAGATCCACATGAACAAGCATTTAGCCATCTAACAAAATCAACATCATCAAGAAACATAAACAATTATTTAATATAGACTCCATACTCTCCCAACAAGATATATCTCATGACACGGCAGCGCATTCGTTGTTTGTGTTGGAAACACAGAAACATGGAGAAAATGTCAACAACAACAACTCAGAACAGCCTCAGTGAGGAGCATCCACAAAGCCAATCCTGTCATTCACTGTGAAAAGTACGAACAATTTTCTGACTTTACCTTTTCTGAAGGTCTGGTAGCTCAGGTGTTGGTCTCCCATCTTTTAAAAGCTGTCGGTTTTCCTCAAAAGAATGTTTATTTATCGTCTCTAGCGCTGTCATCCTGCCTGTAGTGTTATCCCGCCCACTAGCAAGCAGCAGCCATGCTGTATCAATTCACTAATGCACTGTGAACTTTCATATAGCATTTAGTTACGTCCAAAGGCAGCGTAGAGAGCTGCCTTTTGACATAAAACACATAAAAACACACTATGGGGTCAGAGGCACAGCAGCAATGTGCTTTTGGTAGGGGGTGTGGCCTCCTCCTGCTATACAGCGGAGTGAGACTGTGCAGCGTCTCTGCCGTACCAGGAAATAGCGATGTTTAGTCATTTGGGCTATCTGACACTTTCAAACTTATAGGTAATGTAGGCTATCGGAAATGGAAAAATACATAATTTATAATGATATTATAATTAAAGCAAATAATCAAAATATCAATTCCCCCATTGGGTAGGCACTGCCTACCTTGCCTACCCTGACTGCACGTCACTGTCCTGCAGCAATCATTTCTCCTATGGAGTGAGTAAAGGCTGTTGGGGGTGGGCAGCGGGACTGTTTACGTAGGAGGGAAATAAGAAAACAGCAACAATTGCAGAGCCACACAATGACTCATCTGTGTGTTTCCACCAACCATAAAATCAATCCTTTGATCACAAAGGAAATGAAAGTTCACATGTCGTCTAACTCTCTTCTCTCCGCCTCGCTCACAGGTTCATCCTGTCCGCCCTCACTGCCAGTCAGAGAAACATGGTGAACTGTGCGCTGTGCCACCGCGCGCTGCCAGTCTTTGAGCAGTTCCCCTTGGTGGACGGGACGCTGTTTCTCAGCCCGTCACGCCATGATGAGATTGAGTACGACGTCCCCTGCCACCTGCAAGGTCTGACCAGGTTAACGCATTATGAAGAAATGAATGAATGAATGATTTCTTGGTTATAAGTTAGTGGCTTTATATAAAGAGTCCGAAACATGAAAGAAGGAGCTAATATGTTGCCTGTCCTGTACAGTCAATCACATCAGATTACATAACCAAGAACTTCAACAAAAACTAAAAAATGATTGGCATTTCACAATGTTTTATTATTCATTATCACTTTAATTGTTTTTTTTTTTTTTTAAGGTAAAATATTTTTTTGTACATAATACATTTAATTCTGGAAAACCAAGTGTATCATTTAAAAAAAAAAATTATTCACAGTTTAAGTTGTGTTGTTATTCATATTTACTTTATATTCTGACATTTTGACTATGTACGTTTAGTTTTTAGACCTTACAGGGTTAACATGATAAACAAAACTAGAAAAGCATGATTTTCCACCCATTCATCATTTGTGTAAACCAGCTAACCCTGTTCTGGGTCGGTCAGTGGAGTTCACAAAGATGATCACAGCAGCTGTCTGAACCAAAACAACACCTCTCATCACTCAAATGCTAATCTCAGGGAAAAAGTTAAACGTTAGCATTTCTACAGCTAAAGCTAAAGCTAACATGTTCCAAGAAGCCATTGAATCAGTCGACACTAGGGGTGGAACGACACACTGAGTAGGTACATGATATGTTACACCATAAGGGTTTAATGGGATTGAGTTTATATAATATTTCAAATGAACTTATTGATTATTATCACAATTTATTATATGAGACTTTGTTTCACTCTGAACTCTCCTTGAGCTGTTCAGGTTTCAAATTTAATATATACATTAAAATGTTTAAACAATAAATTACATGACTCAAGAGCCACTGTCAGACTGACAATTAATGCCAGTCTTTTATTAGAATCTCCCAGCTAATATAATTTTATCATCATGACATTTACACTATAGACCCTAGGTTCCCAAAGTGGGGTATTTGTATAGCCAGAGGTACGCAAATTGTCATAGAGGCGTACATGAATAAAAAATAATAATTGGAAACTAGAATATAAATCAACCTGCAGTCAGGAGTCTCCATGCATTTCCACAAATTACACATTAGCCCATATAAAACTACCCATGATGGCAGAGAAACAATTTCATCAAAAAAGCGCAAATATGACGAGAGCTACATATTTACATACTTTACATACCAGAGACTTTTTTTTAGTATTAGCTTTTGATAATGTTTGTTGTTGCCAGGATTAGTGCACAAAGTGACATTTTATTGCATTTTAATTAAACTAGAATGTGAAAAGTTTAAGAACCACTGCTATTGAGTGTTTATGGTTGACTTGCGCTTTCTTTGCTGACCTGCAGGGGCAGCAACATGCCTCTGCTGCATCTTGTCTTCCAGAAGAAGAACAACAATAACAACAACATTGGAGGGTAGACAGTCAGCATATAAGAATTTGAAGGAAAAAACAATGTCGTCAAATGACGAGACACCGCGTGACATTTTATTGTTGCCAGATCTTGTCCCTCCGAGGCCAATAACAGATTTTGCTGGACAATATATTGTAATGTCCCACAAATGCCGATAAACGATATTAATGTCGAAATGTTTTTAGACCAAATTAAGCACTAATGTAATGATAACATATCGTAATAATGCCTTTCAAATGCAATCAACTTTCTCATTATTATTTTTTACCATTGTAATTTGAATGTCAAGAGCTTTTAAATATTTTAAACAAATACAAGAAACAATTAAAATTAAATGGGCTCTGTCTCTGTTAGCAAAAAATTGCACTGTAATAAATATGAAACAAAAACAATAAAATAGACCCTGTCTCTGTTAAGAAAAAAAAACACCTCAAATGCAAAACCATACACAACCAAAGCAATAAATAAAATGGTTTATTTAGTCTCTCTCAAAAAACTAATTTGCACTTGCAATAAATATGAAACATTGAGGCACACAGGTATATACAGTAGTTGAACATTCCTTAACAGGTAACACTTCCAATTCAGTTAGAACCTTTGTAAACAAAAATGCTGGCGGCCCCGCCCCCCCCTGTTTCATTCTGTTCTGTTTTCATTCAGTTTTAAACCAAACAGAATGGACCAAATAGTTTCTAGTTTACTCCGTTCATTCCGCTATGGAACAACATGCTCAGGTGCTGAGGGTGAACCCCCTTATCATCCAGCCTGTTTGGAGGTGAAAGACAAGGAAAACAAAATACTTAGACTTAGCTTGGTTGCTAGCCCTGCTCGGCATCCTCGTTTCTGCTTCCGATCGCAGGCTCACATCTCCTCTGCTGACGGACACCGCGGGTAAGAGGCTCTGCTGCGTCACAGGCCGCTGGGTGTTGCCGGCGTAGCAATCCGAACCTACGTAGTTGGTCCAGAGTTGCCACATCTAACGGACTATAACTTGCCTGGTGGTGGTATACTATTTTAGAGTATTTACGCCACCAAATACGCATGAATATGGCAATATATCAAGGCTGGCAAACTTACCGAGTTACTAGTTGATTTATTGATCATCGGCCCAGGCCTATTCCCACCCCTAATCAATATACCTTTTTGCTCCTTAATTGAGTCACTATCATCCTGAATCTTTTTACTATCCATAAATGTATTAATATTGTCATTACCAATGGAAACTAATGTTGATTAGCTCTCAGCTGACTTCTACTTCAATCTTCTCTTACCCACTGGGATTTATCTACATTAGCTACTTTGTTTTTTATTTTGATGATGTTTTATCATATTTGTGCACCCATTGTTAAAGTTCACTACAGTGTAGGTTTACCAAACATACTTACAAAATAAAATTGTCCAGTATTTGGCTACAAAACTATTGTTATTGAACTGGTAAGAGACACAGTTTGTCCAGTGTTTCTGTCAAAACTGATTTGAATAAATCATTGTTAGTACATGTTTCCCAATGTATGTGTCGCTGGCACACTCTAAATGACCATATCTCTATCTAAACGTGCCCCAGGGGAAAAAATCAGTCAGTTTCTGAAAGTTAAGATGTTTCACTATACAGGCATTATGGTGTCACTATGATAATTTCACTCACATCTGAGAGAGAAGCCTTTTTTAGCAGCCGGTCATCTAGCAACAGATACACAGCAGGGTGAAAAAAAGAGAACAAATAATGGCAGGTTTTGATAAAAAATGTCGGCAGAATAAACAGAGTTTTTAAACCTTACAGAAGATACAGAACATGCCTACTATACTATGTATTTTTATTACAACACATGTTCTTATCTTGTGGGTCAGGGTACAAAATTGAGTGGGTCACAGGCAAAAAAATAGTACAACTAAAAACACATTGCTCCCTTTGTGACCTAACTCTTTACTCCTCTGACAGCAGAGGTTCAGTTTTAAAACTGAAAAGTGAAAAGTGAAGGTGTAACCCCTCAGAATCAGTATTACCCCTCAAAATAAGTATAACCCTGCGGAGTCAGTATAATCCTGAATATATTTTCTCAGATTCATATAACTCTCATTATAACCCCTCAGAGTTAGTATAACTCTCAGTATAACCCCTCAGAGTCAGTATAACCCTCATTATAACGCCTCAGAGTCAGTATAACCCTCATTATAACGCCTCAGAGTCAGTATAACTCTCATTATAACCCCTCAGAGTCAGTATAACCCTCATTATAACGCCTCAGAGTCAGTATAGCCCTCATTATAACGCCTCAGAGTCAGTATAACCCTCATTATAACGCCTCAGAGTCAGTATAACTCTCATTTATAACCCCTCAGAGTCAGTATAACCCTCATTATAATGCCTCAGAGTCAGTATAACTCTCATTTATAACCCCTCAGAGTCAGTATAACTCTCATTATAACCCCTCAGAGTGAGTATAACTCTCAGTATAACCCCTCAACATCAGTATTACCCCTCGAAATCAGTATAACCCTGCGGAGTCAGTATAATCCCAAATATATTTCCTCAGAGTCAGTATAACTCTCATTATAACCCCTCAGAGTCAGTATAACCCCTCAGAGTCAATAGAACCCCTCAGAGTCAGTATAACCCTCATTATAACTCCTCAGAGTCAGTATAACCCTCATTATAACTCCTCAGAGTCAGTATAACTCTCATTATAACCCCTCAGAGTCAGTATAACTCTCATTATAACCCCTCAGAGTCAGTATAACCCCTAGGAGTCAGTATAACCCCTCAGAGTCAGTATAACCCTAGGAGTCAGTATAACCCCTCAGAGTCAGTATAATCCCAGAGTATGTGAGTTTAACATCCTTAGTTATTATAGGAAAGTTTCATTCACCTTTTATCTCTGTTTCTTTTTAAATGAGTGTTGACTGTTATAGTTGTGTGACTATTCCTTATTATCTGTTGCCCTCCTGTGATATTCTGCATTATCGTCATATTTTCATCTATTGGCGTTAATTGATGCTGACTTATTTCCTTAGGTTGGCTCGTGTGTGTGCGTCCCTCATTATTTGAAGGTGATGTTGGTTGAGAATCACTGTTAATAATATATATAATATATATTTAAGTAAATGTACTTAAATGTATGTAAAAAGTACTTTTCTAACTACACATAATTTGCCGTAGTACAGGAATTTTCTACAGGAATGTTTTTTATATATAATTGTTTAAAATAGATTTTTAATTTTTTTGGGGAGTTGGCAGCGTGACTACAGTGTCACAGCTTGGCGGCTGATAATGGAGGAGAACATGCACAATGCATAAATCATCACTTCCCAATCACACCTGTGCTGTCTGTTTTAAGTGGCCAAACTGTGTTGGCTGTGGTTGTGTAAAGAAACACTGAGTCGTGATTGAGCTTCGTCCAAACTACACACAGACATGAAAGGTCTCCACCCGCTCCGTCAAGGCTCGCATGAATGTGAATTAGCGTGAAGCGTCTTTGATGTGCACGGCCCATAAGCTTTGATATGCACGTCCTTACTATAAATCACTGTAAAGTTATAAATTATTCAGTTTATTTTGGCTTTTTACATGAAAGCAGATGTAGTCGAATTGTCTTTATTAGATTTTGAGTTAGCCTTAGTTATTATATTTTGATTTTTTAATCATTTATAGAGAGTTTTTTTTCTTCCAAATTATTCATTTTTGAAGATTATTCCCCGGCACCTGTCTGGATTATTTTTTATATAAATAATGCATAAAAATAATTTAAATAAACTAGTCTATAACAGTGTCTCCATAACAAACTAACTAAGTCCAATATATTCATTAAAAAATTATATATATATATATATATATATATATATATATATATATATATATATATATGTAGGATTTTGTTCTGGTTTCTGGTAGGGTCAATTACATTTTTCAATTACAATTATGTCTTCAATTACCTATGTTAAATTGCAACTCATTTATGATTACAGTGACTGGCATTTTTTTCAAAATATAATTAAAATTACAAATATTATTTAGCTTCTGAAAGTCAATTATAATTACATTCTCAATTACTAAAGTTCAATTGCAATTAATCACAATTACTAAACTAATAAATAATTCCTTAAAACAAAAGCTTCCTCTTGTGTTAGCTTTCTGTTAGCATCTCTTATGATAACGGGTCAGTTTTTGTCTGAAATCAGCTGTAAAATACACAAATACAAAATACAAATAAAATACAAAAATATTACCTACATTACAATTATAATTACATCATAATTGTAATGAATTATCAGTTACACAATTGCAATTGTAATTGACCTCAACCCTGGCTCTAAGCATGGTTTCCTCTGTTCTCTGTCCCACAGGGAGGCTGATGCACCTCTATGCCATCTGTGTGGACTGCCTCGAGGGCGTCCACAAGATCGTCTGCATCAAATGCAAGTCACGCTGGGACGGCAGCTGGCACCAGCTCGGCACCATGTACACATACGACATCCTCGCCGCTTCGCCGTGCTGTCAGGTACGGGCGCTAGATGGAAAACTGTCAGTGGAGAACGGCAAAAGTCTCACAGAAAAGTGCGTTAGAAGCAGAGGTGGCAAAAGTTGTAGTCTTCAGAACTCAAGTAAAAGTAGATACCTGAATAACAAGAAGACATAGTCATCAACATCCCCCGCCAGATTGGTTGTCATTATAACTCACAAACTTTTCCTAAATGTCCTAAATCTAAGAAGTTAGATGTATAGACAAGAAAATATTATGACATGAGAATATAAAATTACTAACTATCTAAAACGATTTCTAAGAAAAACTGTTCCTCTTAAAGATACCTCGAACAGAGTAAAAAAAACAGCACAAGGGCCATAACTCCAGAAAAAAATATTTGCGCACTTTTCATTTTCGAACTCCATCAAGATATTGATGCCATGAAGCCACACACCAAATTCGGTTATCGTGTCTTCAACGGTTTCTGAGAAAAGCTGTCCCCTTTGAAGATACCTCAAACAGAGTCCAAAAAACAGAACAAGGGCAATAACTCCAGAAAAAATAATTGCGCACTTCTCATTTTCAAACTCCATCAAGATATTGATGCCATGAAGCCACACATCAAATTCGGTTATCGTATCTTCAACGGTTTCTGAGAAAAGCTGTCCCCTTTGAAGATACCTCAAACAGAGTCCAAAAAACAGAACAAGGGCAATAACTCTAGAAAAAATAATTGCGCACTTCTCATTTTCAAACTCCATCAAGGCAATGATACCCTGAAGCCACACACCAAATTTGGATATCCTATCTTAAACAGTTTCTGAGAAAAGCTGTTTCATTTAACTCGGACGGACGGACACACGAACGGAGCTCAAACCTATAACCTCCTTCCACACTTTGTGTCGTGGAGATAAAAAATGACTGGTAAAAGTATTGAAGTTGCTCCCTTACTTGAGTAAAAGTAAAAAAGTACATGCTTTTAAGAACTTGTAGAATACTGGTACATGGAAATAAATTGAATCTGTTTCCTTTGAACACCTGGAGCGTGTAGCACTAATAATAAATACAATTTGTAAGTAAAGTGTGTCAAGAAAAAAAAAATGCAAATGTTCAATAAAACCCAGAGCAGCTTTCAGTTTAACATTTGAAAATGTTAACTAGAAAACTAGAGGACCTGCCAAACAGGGAAAAAGTTCAAACTACCAACATTTTTAAAAGAGTCTCAATAGAAACATGTTCTCCAGTTTCCTGGAATGGAAACGTGCCATTTTTGGTGTGAAAATGACATGTTGACTAGCACGAGCTTCTCCTTCAGCGTTGGTTTGCGTCATCTTCAAAGGTCTTAAAAGTGACAAGCTCATTTTTGAAGTGTAAAGAGTAGAAAGTCTTGATATTTGTTTAAAAAAGTAAGGAGTAAAAGTAAAAAGTCACCCAAAAAAATAAATACTCAAGTAAAGTACAGATACCAGAAAAAACTGCTTAAGTACAGTAACGGAGTCATTTAGACGTGATGTGTTTTCACCCTGTTTATGGAACAGATCCCTGTATGTCTCACTTTAAAGATATTAAATTATGTTTCAGCCCAAAACTTCACCCTGAGCTGCAATGAATTATTAGTAATAATAATATGTGACAGAAGTGTTATATTTAGGGGCCAGGAGCCTGTTATCCTTCATCTTCTTCTTCTGAGGAAATCCTACTTCCCACGTGTGAACAGTCACCAAATGTTGCACAAAGGTCCAGTCGTCTCAGATTGCCTCAGCTGCAAAAACAGGGCAATCGAAAATTCACAATAAATCAACCATACTGTATATGCTACAGATTTGCAATTTTTGCAAAAGATGAAGTCTGTCACCCAAAAACTGTCAAATGTATTTAAACCTAACTCCTCCCACATCTTCAGACTGTCCCACACAAAGCATCCACACAGATTTTTGATTTATCAAAAACTTAACCTACACTGTATCATTGATGGTGATGTAAAAATATACTTTTAAATATAGTTTCAATATTCATTTAAAAAAAAAATGACACAATTTTGGAGTCATAGTAGAAGATGTTTGGAAAACATCACAGTTTTATCTCCAAAACGGAATGTTTTACAGCATTTAGACGTTTGCTCTCATGCAAACAGTTGAAGTCAATGCAAAAATAACTTTTTTAAAACACCAGTTTTTTCACTTATGGAGCCAATAAATGATTTTAAAAAAATAAATCAATAAGATTTCCATGTTGTCTAGATGCGGTTTGTAGATTTATGGATTTTTGACAGTCATTTGAAATCTGCCTTTAAATGCTAATAGTGAAGCTTCAGGTGGTATTTCCATGTGATAATTAGCTCAGTGACATAGAGAATGGCTGCGTCCCAATACCCACACTGCACCCTACGGACTTCCTCAATGGGCACAGATGGGTTTAGTGCACGTCGGATGTAAAGTGTGTAAGGGAACAAGTGCTGAAAGGGTAGAATTGGAACAGTGTGCGTTGACGTCATCTACCTTCGTCAGGGCGTCATCAATCGTGATAGCAAAATATATAAAGTAATTAAAATAAATAAGATATTTAGCTTTCCTTGTTAAAACAATATTTGTCTGCCATTGATTTTTTTTAAAAGGACTCATGGCTAATTCCCTTCATCAAAGTCTGCTTGCATGAAAGGGTGCATAATGGGCAGAGCTAAAGCAGACTCAGTACGATTGGGACACCCTACGCACTCTGCAGCGTGAGAGTAGCGCAAGTGTGTGTAGTGGGACACAGCCTGTTCCATCATGAAGTGGTGTTTGACTTGTTTTTTATTGACTAATCATTGCAGCTATAGTATTACTACATTTTAAACCAATGTACCACAGTTGTTTCTTACTAATTAACTCATGTGACATGTATTTAATCCATATTTAATTAACAGATTTTAATTTTTTACTTCAATCATTAGTGTTTCTTCTTTTCACTTTGTAATCATTTCTTTTGAGCTGCTGTGACAAAGTCATTTCACAGTAGATTTTTATTCTGACATAGAGCATCTTCTCTATTGCCAGTAATTGTGAGTCCAGGCCTCAACTTATGTCAAATTCACATTAGAATTCCATCTTTTTTCTTCTTCCTACACTGTACTACTACTCTACTCAGGTGGTAGAGGGTTCACCTTCTGATTGAGAGGTTGTGAGTTTAATCCCAAGTCAATACCTGTCTGTGTCCTTGGCCATAACACCGAACACTAAATCTACATTCACACTGCAGGCAAATGTGACCCAAATCTGATCTTTTTGCCCATATACAACCTGTTAAAGACATTCTGAACAACACAATTCTGATTTTTTCAAATCCGACCCAGGTCACTTTCATATCTGGTCCTGCCAAGGCGCTTTCCATCCGACTCCTATGTCATCATCATGCGAAAACGTCATATTATTAATAATGAATCATGAATTGTTCTGTTTGTTCGACATAAAAGTACCATATAAATTAAGTTCATTATAACATTTACCATTTTCTCAGAATTTGCCAGCCCCAACCATCGCTGCGCAGCGGCTAATATTATCCCCCGCCACCAAGTGTGGAAGCTGGATATAGGTTTGAGTTCCGTCCGTGTTAAATGGGACTGCTTTTCTCAGAAACTGTTTGAGATAGAATAACCAAATTCAGTGTGTGACTTCAGGGTATCAATACCTTGATGGAGTTCCAAAATGAGAAGTGCGCAAATATTTTTTCCGGAGTTATTGCCCTTGGGTGGTTTTTTTTTTACTCTGTTTCGAGGTACCTCCGAGGGAACAGCTTTTCTTAGAAACCGTTTAAGATAATTAGTCATTTTATATTCTGATGTGATAATATTTTCTTATGTATATATCTAAGTTCATAGATTTAGGACATTTAGGAAAAAGTTGCGAGTTATATTGTCTTTTTGTTTTCTAATGTAAGTATTTATTAGTCTATCTATAGTTTGATCAGTAATAATTGCTGTGGGTTTTTGCATTGGTCGTAATGCTTTGGCAGCTGTTGAAAATATCATGAATTTGGGATTTTCAGTAAGTTTTGACTTAAAATCAAATCAGAGAATGCCAATAAAACATATTTAAAAGAGGAATGTTTATAACCTGGTGGAATTTGGGTGAATTTGAAAGGGAAAGTCGGAGGCCTTGCTGTTTATCTGACCGTGTGTAAGTTAACCAACCCGTGCTCTGTGTCCCCTCAGGCCAGACTTAACTGCAAGCACTGTGGGAAACCAGTGGTGGACGTGTGCGTGGGGATGCAGTATTTCTCCGAGTACAGCAACGTGCAGCAATGTCCTCACTGTGGCAACCTAGACTATCACTTCGTCAAACCATTCTCCTCCTACAAAGTACTCGAAGCTTATTGACAAATGTTGTTCCTGCATGCTGGGGAAGCTGCTTCTGTTCCACTCGTTGTTTTTCTAACACAAACTAGGAGATATTTTATTTTTCTGGCCTCACTGTGGGTTCACTTTTTATTTTCTTTTGTATGTAAAGATTTTGTCTGACCTGAATTAAAGGAGCTCAAATTGTCCTTAAAGTGTCTCTACAGAGAGGATAGTGTGAGTCACATTAAAGTCAAGCAAACAGGTTTATCTGTGACATGTGAATGTATCAGTATGCCAAATTTGCTTTTATTTTTTACCAAAAAAACAAAAAAGATCTTGAATAAAAAGATTGACACAAAGACACACATCAGTGTTTGTTTATTATATTCTTCAAGTTGATGCACTATTCATATTCTCCCTTTAGTAAAACATCACTCTCCTCATATTTTAGCACCAGCGTTTAAAAGGAAAGTCTCTATTCCAAACCCTCACTGTACAATGAGAAGCTTGTCCCTCTCCACCATGTCTTTATTCTTTATTCTTGGATCAGTGTTGTATCGTTTCCTCTGATGTGTCTGTGCTGTTCGTAGAAGACGTCTCACTTTCAGACGCTGGTGCTTTGGATGCTTTTCCTGTCTTGCTTTGCATCAGCTCCTTTTTGGAAGGTGGTCGGAGGATGCAAGTGGCTGCCTGACCGTCCCGTATGATACTGGGTTTGGAGACGAATCCCACCAGAACCTCCAGCTGCTCCACCATTGTCTCCAGTGCCGTGTCCTGGTGAGACCAGAAAAGCTACATATTACCCAGAAGCATTTATACAGTACCACTTTCTCTCATGCAACGGTCGACGAGCGCTACATTCTTCAGTTTTTCCAATTTAATATTTATTAATTTGGTTTTATTGTAAAGGCAGTACCACCTCTTCTCCACATGGTGTCACTGTTTTGTTCTTTAGGTAATACACATAGGGTGTTTATGCCAACAGTGCATATACAGTCAGAGATGGCAAAAGTATTCATCTTCAGTACTCAAGTAAAAGTATAGATACTTGAATAAAATATGACTCTGGTAAAAGTACTGATGTTGCTTCCTTACTTGAGTAAAAGTAAAAAGTAAATGTCACTAAATGTACTTAAAGGGGACATAACATGGTTTTAAATACTTCCTTTTTACATATAAATCATACAGTTGTGGTCTATATAAAGCGGAACTGCAATGCTTGGGTCTGAATTCCTCATTATTATAGCTCCACAGGCCCCTTTTCTGCCCCTTTTCTGATGTGCTTCTGAGAGCAACTCGTTTTGGTGCGGTCTCTTTAAATGCAAATGAGACACTCCATACCCCGCCCCCTCTTCAGGTGACACTCGGTTCAACTCCACCCTGCTCGGCCATTTTTGTAGTTTGATAGAAGAGATACGGCTATGTAGCGGCGCATAAACTTTTTATTCAGAGGTTATTTACAAAATGTCAACAACAGAAGACTTGTCCATCCAGCCTGACATGTTCGAGCCAGAGTCGGACCCGGCGGAGCGAGATGAAAATGAAGATGATGAACCTGCAGAACCCTAACAAGTGAGCTAACACAAGCACCGAGCTAACGCTAGCGCCAAGCTAACGTCACGAAATGCATTTTAATACAGTCTTTTCAAAGACAAAAACGGCAAAATGAAATGACTAATGAAAACTTTAGACTTAAATTAAATCACGTAGGCCATATCATCAAGGATCTAAAACGAGCACACAGCGCTAACATATGAAGTCTGAAGACGGTGCAGCTGCTAATGCTAACAAAACAATGACAGCGACGTCTTATCATCACACTTTTTAGCGTTATTTACAGCTTACCGAAGTGCTCTGTTCGTCGTCTCCAAAGACAGAAGGAATTGAACCCTCAATCAGACAAAGTCTTTCGGCAAATCCTTCTTTATACTGGCGGAGGTTGATGAAGCAGTCATCCTTGAAGTGCTTCACGCACACAAAAATGACCTTACCCACAGATGTGGGTACATTTCTTTTTTTTTTTTTCTTAAAGGATTTTTTTTGGCTCTAGTGGCCTTTATATGACAGTTGCTTGACAGGAAGGGGGTGAGGGAGAGCAGGGAATGACACGCAGGGGGGGGTCCCAGGCCGGGAATCGAACCTGGACCCGCTGCAGGTGAGGAGCTGCAGCCTCCGTACATGGGGCGGGCGCTCAACCCACTGAGCTACACACCACCCCTGTGGGTACATTTCTGTGAAAAATAAAACTCAACCAGGCACTTCGAAAAGGTTCTGATGCTGGGAGACGGTGTAATGAAGCGTGTGGGTTACTACATCCAACAACCCAACATTTTGACTTATCCTCTCGTAACTTTGGCATCCTTGAGCTTGGACTACAGAATAAAAGCGAGAAATAAAAATGGCGGATTGCTCGAAGTGTTGGACCTGGAGTTGATGTACTAATTTGGCAGTTCCGCTGCAAATACTGTGATGTAATAGTTCAAAAAACGTAATAGAGAATAGAAAAATCGAAACAGATTGAAAAATATGAGCAAAACAGAATATAAAGATATCTACGGAGCACCTGATGAGACTGATTTGATTTTTTCTGTACTTATAAGCACTCTAAATATACAACAAAATGCATTTAAGGGCTAAAAAAGTGGATTTAGCAAACCAGCAAAATCAATATATTTTATATATTTTTAAGAACTTGTAGAATATTGGTACATGGAAATTAATTAAATGTTACCTTTGAACACCTGGAGAATGTAGCACTCATAATAAATACAATTTGTAAAGAAAATGTGTCAAGAAAAAAAAAAGTCCAAAAATGCCCAATTAAACCCAAAGCAGCTTTGATTTGAACATTTTCAAAAACTTGAAAATGTTAACCATAAAACTAAGGGGCCTGCCTAAAAGAAAAAAAAGCTTAAACTACATAAAACATACACTAGCTTCTCCTCCAGCTTCACCATTGTTGGTTTTTACGTTGTGACATCATCTTAGAAAGTCTTAAAAGTAACGAGCTCATTTTTTAAATGTAAGGAGTAAAAAGTGCAGATATTGGATTTAAAAAGTAAGGAGTAAAAGTAAAAAGTCACCAAAAAAAAAAATACTCAAGTAAAGTACAGATACCAGAAAACACTACTTAAGTACAGTAACAAAGTATTTGTACTTTGTTACTCGTCACCTCTGTATACAGAGTATACACTACCGGTCAAAAGTTTTAGAACAACATAGTTTTTTACTGAAAATGATTGAGTTTATTGTGTCGTTGCACTCTGAAATGAAAGCATAGAACAAATAACTAATTTGAATTGAAAAAAAAATCATGGAATCCATGAATAACACTGTTCACCTGATGGTCATGAGGGTCTGGTACCACAGTGTGTTCCAACACTGCTTTTATGCAGACAGAGGGGGTTGGAAGTAATAGAGGTGTCCCGATCCGATATTGATATCGGATATCGATCCAATATCAGCCAGAAAACGAATATCGGATTTTATTGGACTGCATCTAAAATCACTGATATAAACTCTCCGATAAAATCTTCTGCTCCAGCACTTCTGTCCATAGGTGACTGTGGTTCACACGCCAACAAAGTAACGCACTGTTGCTGACTATTGTTCTCTGTTTGAGTAACATCACTTCATCAAGACTTTTCTGACATTCCACACTACAAAATAAGTAATAAAATTATGTATGATTTGTAATGATATTGTATCGGATCGGCCGATATGCAAGGCTGCAATATCAGTATCATATCGGAAGTGAAAAAGTTGTATCGGCACATCCCTGGTAAGTAACTAAAAAAAGTTGGAACACCTGTAGGAATCAGTAGCACCAGCTTTCAAGGCTGATTCAACCTTCATTGCTGCAGAACAGCTTTAAATTGTTAACCCACTTTGTGTTCCCTGAAAAAGTTTTATTTGTATAATTCTGAAATGTACATTATTTTTCAGTTTTGGGTTATTAAAGCTTTTTTTTAACCTCTGGCTGCTCAGTTCTTCTCTTTGTACCATTTCAAGCTATTTATTGGACTTGCACGACTTGAATTGCAATAAATAACTGGAAAAATGAGGATGCTGTAAAACTTTTGACCAGTAGTGTATATACTAATAATATGATTGTATATAATAATAAAATGTTATGGACGCTTTAATCCATATTGTTTTGACTAGTTTTCCCAATACAGTCTCTGAGTGTTTGTCCTCACCAGGTTGGCTGCTTGGTCCCGGGGTTTGGAGCGCAGAGTGATCCTGATGTGGTGCTTCTTCTCCAGCCAGCTCTCAACCTGTTTGAGCTTCGTCCTGAGGTCATGTGACGCGATGCCTGCTGATAAGGTGAGCTCCTTCACCTGCACAGGAGCTGCACAGGAAACAGAGCGAAGTCTTCAATTTATAAACAATAGGTAGGTGTGTTACGGTGGAATTATAGTGTGTGTTAGGCATTTATCTGGGGGGAAAAAAAACTTACGTAGAGTATTTATTTTGAAGGAAATTCAAATATGCAGCTGCGTGCTGTCTAGTCTAGTTACACGTCATTAAAACCCAACATTTTGTGTAGAAAACTATTTAAAAACAACTATAGAGCAGAATGATGAAATGAACAAGTGACAACACATTTTAAACAACCTCATTTTGTAAATAAGTGGAAAGAAACAATCATTAGTGCCTCCTGAATTGATTTATTTCTAAAGTTTCTTTCATTTACAATCATCTCCCTCCTGATGTGGGACCAAGACAGACCCTTGTATTTTCAATTCATCTTAATCAAGATCATTTCTATCATCATTTTGTGAGCTTTTGGTGTCATTTTGTTGTCGTTTGTCTGTCCTTTTTATTATTCAGTATATTTTTTCTCTTGTGTGTGTTTTTGTATGTTTCTCTGTTATTTTTTAGTATGTTGTAGTGATCTTGTGTATTTTTCTCTCATTTAGTGTGTCTATGTTGTCGTTTTCTGTGATGCTGGTAATAGTAAGTATTTTTCTCTCTTAGTTTGTGTGTTTTTGGAGTTTTGTTATTCAGTATATTTTTCTCCTATTTTGTGTGATTATCATTTTGAACTAAAAATAAACATTATTTATCTGCATATTTTTAACGCTTTCATTTGTTACCGTTCTCTCTCTCAAGTACCCCGTGTAGAGCCATCGCGCACCCCCATGTGAGAAACACTGCATTAAACAATAGTCTCTAGGATCAAAGTTGTTACTGTTTCTTGTGGTTTCATTATTGAGACTTTTTTCAACATGCAGCACAACTAAACCACATTCAGTCAAATTTGTCACTACATCGTGGTCAGTCCATGTACTTTTAATTCTCTTTGTAAAAAGATAAACACGACGACGTATGCTAGCTACAGTATGTCATAAAGAACCCACTTCATAGTCCACGTTCTACCCATGGGATGGTTTATACTGGGCCCAGAGACACCGAGACTGCACCTAAACTTTCTCTACAGCAGACATGGGTGGCCTGAGGGCAACATGCTGTCCCTAAGTACTGAAAATATAAAACAAATGACTAAAAATGAAAAACAACTAAAATAACATATAAAACTACACAAAAAGACACCAAATATAAACAAAAGTATATATATATATATATACACAAAACAACAAAAATCAACAAAATGCTGAAAAAAAATACAATTAAATATACAAATTACAACATAAATATTACAGAAATAACAGAACATAGAAAACAAATCCAAAACCATGAAACAACAGCAAAGCCTCACAGAATAATTACAAAAGTGCCTAAAATGATAAAAACACACCAAAATAATGGAAAACACAAAATGACGACAAAAATACAAAAAAAAACGACTCAACACACAGAATGATTACAAAAATAACAGAATGACAAAAACACACAAATCTTTTGTGCTTTCCTGTATTAACTCATTCAGTGCCAGCCGTTTTAGAGCATTTTGACTAATTTTTAAAGACTTACAGAATATTTTGTATGACAATCTTAATTCTGGATTCTGAAAGATTAGACTCTCTAATTTCATCAGAAAAATGAATTTTTCTTTCCAGCTTGTGTCGTTCTTCTGTTATCAGCAGTTGAATATAGGCAAGTTTCACACAAATCACCAGTTTGTGACAAAAAGCTCAGAAAAACATCTTTTTCTGAAAAAACCTATTAGTGCCTTTGAAGTCATTTTTTTTGCTTTAGTGAAACCTCAACATTGGTTTCCTTCTATAAAACTACAAAAACAACACTGAGACCGAGCTTTTGATGGCAACATTACTACTATTATGCTATCTAGGTCAGAATTGAATGGATTTCTTAGTGTATTTTGGCCGTACTCCAAGATTATCCCCCTTTGTTCCCCCACACGCAACATCCTCCTCCTCTCGGACATGTCGTGTCTCAGCGCTTGCCCCCTTTTTTTGATCATTTTCTCTCACCATCACAACACTCTCAATAGTCCACTAAGGTTCTACACATGCTCTGGTCGAGTGTGAGCTGCTGTGAGCTTCAGCATCAACTCTCGTAGCGACATTTTCTTATAAACTCCTTTCCTCTCCCTCTGAGCTCTGCCCATCACGGGTGACCTCTCGTCCAAAGGTGCTGCTGCCACCTACATGTCACCAGTCGGTCACTACAGTACATCATTGTACAAGTTAGATATTCACACTGTCTCCTAGCAACCCCAGCCAAAAAACACAATTCACGTCTATAGACGTGAATGGCACTCAATGAGTTAAGTTATACTAACTGCTGACGTGACATGATTGTTAACATTGTGGCCCGCGGATGAGACCATCACATATTTGTGGCTCCGACTGTAAGTTGTCCATCTCTGCTTTACATGATTTTTACTTTTGAGACTGAAAATAAGCCTAAAGCACAAAAAAAAAATTAAAAATCCAAATTATAAACAGAGCAATCTCAATCTTACCCTGAAATATATAGTTTGTGGTGAAGAAAAGATCAACTTTAAACAGAAAGTTGGAGCGTTTAAGGAGTGAGTTGTCAACACGTCACACATACCGTTACTTGCTTTTACTTTCTTTGTCTCTCTCTGTTTCAGCTGCTCTTCAAGGATCTGTTTGCCGCTCATCAGTCGGTAAACTGGAGGCTCTTTTTGCTCGCTCAGCAATACCAGCTTAAGGTTCCTTTCGTTCATGATTCTGATCACATTAGCTCGATGCATGGCCCCCAGGTCCTCCCCGTCCTCACTTATCACCTGTATATGGGGGTGAGGAATTCTATGGCCAACATTACTGATAGAGGCTTCTGGGCTTTTCTTCTTCTTCTTCTTTGGTGCAGGGGTTTGCTCCGTCTCTGGTCCTCCGGTGGAGAAAGAAGAACGTCTCCACGAAGCAGATATGATGTCCTGTCTTGCACGGCATATGTTGAATCTTGATGCTGGTGTCAGGCAAACAGCTGGGCCTCCACACATGGTTCTTGTTGCATGTCCTAACATCCACCTTAGACAGCTTGCAGACATTTCTTAAACAACATAGAAAAAACATGATTAGCTGTAATATAATGTTTATCGACACATATGTTTATACAGTAAAAAAAAAATATCATTATAGTGTGTAATTGTGACTATCACTTCACCAGCCCTTTCAGAATGAATGAAGGCTTTATTTCAAGGAAGTGTCTCGTAGTACGTAATACGCATCTATATACCGGTAGTCTATCCATACGAAAGATGATGTTGCCGGACCTTTTCTATATAAGCGTAATGTGTGTGTGTTAGTGGCCTAAGGCGCCTGACTAAAGGATTCTTCCTTCAACTGCCATGAGTTCGAATCCCTCATTTGACATATATATTTTTTCATTTCAACATATTTAACACGGCAAATTTCACCTTTAAATTATACGAATAAAATAAACATTTTAGGGTATTTCCTGGGTTAGGGATAAAATAAAAGGGTTAGCAGGGTAGCTAAAAATAAATATGAGCTAAAATAAAACTGACGGAACTTTAAGTGAAGTGGTGCATCTATCACGTGACCTAAACTGGCCAACTGAGTATGCATATACTGCAATTGACACGTATTACGTACTGATAGCCAGTGCCTTATTTCAAACATGAGTAATACAAAAACAAGAACTAAAAAAAAAACAAGAGCAAATGAAAGCACTCCATCAATTGAAAACAAGATAAGGTTAACCCAAAGACACAATAATTCAATACTCACATATTCTACTGGATAAATTATCAAATTATAGGGACTGAAAATATTTGATTTGACCAGTTTTCATCTTATTTTGTTACCACACACACACTTTACAAATTGCTATTGTACATGCTGTTATTATTCCATTATTATCTATTATCTCGATTATACAGACATGCCATTTGAAAATAACCCCTAAATGCTACAATTTCAGGCTAAATTCACTTTTAACGTTGGCCGATTAGTTTTAAATATGCAACTGAGTAGGGAATTGCTTTCTTTTTTTAAATTGATTAATAGATTGCAAAGTATGAGACCTAAAATTGGTAAACAACAGGATTTTTAAATGGGAGTCTGGAGCTGATGCTTGAAAACATGACCCCGACACGTTAGCGTGTGTTCTTAATAAATAGAAGAAGAAGAAAAACACTGACAGATAACAGACGTGTGGTCTGTAATTCTGAGATGATGATTAAAACGTGTCTTTGTGTCCCTTTTTGCGTTTACTCACTGTCAGTTTGTGTTGTTTTCGTAGCTCCACAGGGTGACTGTCTTTTCTTCTTCTTTGTTCTGTAACAGTGCGTTGAAGCTCTGTGATATAAACTGCGTGTTGCCCCCTAGCGGTAGAAAAGGAAATTTAAGTCAAAGAAGAGGGTCGAATCTGGGCTGTGTCCGAATAGTCCCTCCTATCTCCTTTACTAGCCACTGTTCCTTAACATCCGGAAGTGTTTAAGTGGTGGCTATGATAAAGGGCGTACGAGTTCTCTTTAAGCTCAGGAAAAGAGGCTGAATGCTATCTTTTTTTTTTTTTTTTTTTTTTTTTTTTTTAACCTCCTTTAGCTTAAGAAACACTGATACATCCTTTACCAAAGAAGACGAGATAATGCTGACCCACAATTCCTTGCGGAGCCAACATTTAAAGGGACACGCACACCAGAGTGCTGACGAGTAACGGAGATCATGCAAGTTCAATGCAATAATATGTCTTGAACAACTTTAAATAATCTAAAACCCATATTTTATTATTACTATATGTAAGACATATTATCAGATTATAACTTACATAAAACAGACACTCTGTGGTTCAAGAAGAAGAAATCAGAGACATTTTTAGACACATTGTGTTTTATTCAACATAATTCATATTTGCGAGTGGAGTCACATTCTCAATGTGACATTCTTTAGTTTCACTTTTGTTCCTCGTAGCCTGGTAACCCCTTTTCCTTTGATTTACATTCAAACCGTGAGATTTTTGAGATTATATCAGCGTAAAGTGTTATCAATGTGCTTTTAGTCCATTTTCGGAAATTTGTAATTTTTCACCACGGCAGATGTCACCAACCTTTGGGGCCATCCGATTATTATATCACCTCGTTGAAGTGTGTCTGATTGTCAAAACAAACGTGATGGCCATTTCCTAACTCCGTCCTAACACCTTTCCTTAACCCCGTGGATGACGGGGTTAAGGAAAAATGGATAGGAAAGGAGATAGGAGGGACTATTCGGACGCAGCATCGGACCCAGCGAATTAGGACCCGCGGTCCCCGGAAGTTACATTGCCTAGTATGAATATAGTGTGGTCGGAGGGGCCGATGGCGCACTATGGCAGCCTTGCTTCCGTCAGTCTGCCCCAGGGCTGCTGTGGCTACAATGGTAGCTTACCACCACTAAGTGTGGAGTAAAAGAATAATGCCTTAATTCTGTAAAGCGTCTTTGAGTATCCAAAAAAGCGGTATTTAAAATTGATGTCTTGTTACAGCAGGACAATGATCCAAAACAGAAAGGAAAAACAAAATGAGGACTTTGGAGTGGCCTAGTCAAAGTCCTGACCTCAATCTTATAGAGAGGCTGTGACATGACCTTAAAAAGGTGGTTCATGTTCAAAAAAACCTCCAAAGTGGCTGAACCACAGCAATTCTGCAAAGATGGGTTGGCCAAAATTCCGCTTGAGTGCAGTAGTTGCTGCTAAGGGTGGCCCAACCAGTTATTAGCTTTAGCGGGCATGCGCTTTTTCACACAGGGCCATGTAGATTTGGATTTTTTTTCTTCCTCATTTCTTCCTCATTAAAAAAAACCCCTTCATTTAAAAACTGCGTTTTGTGCTTACTTGTTTTATCTTTGGCTAATGTTTAAATTTGTTTGATGATCTGAAATAATTAAGTGTGGAAAAAATGCAAAAAAGTAAGAAATCAAGAAAGGGACAAAGACTTTTATACTCAAATATATATACATATACATATATACTGTATACTATAAATACAGTATATATACAGAACAAATTCACTTAACTAAAAACAAAACAGTTCACTTAATGCATTTGGCTATGACCTCTGTTTTAAGATTTGTTTATGTGTGCTAACCTTATGCTAAGTCTATGCCCTATTTGAGGAAAAAAACAGTCAAAACTCAATGGCTGGAACCTGAATTTTCTGCAGTGAAGCAACAATGATGATCATGGAAAGTATTTGTTCCATGTTAATCAAGTGAATAATAATAATAATAATAATAATAATAATAATAATAATAATAATAATAATAATAATTCATTTTATTTGTAGTGCATTAACTGTTAAAAGAAGTTTCTGTAAAAAGGTGATATTTAAGTTTTTCTTAACAGTGTCCACCGTTTGCGGGGCCCCGAGGTGGTCTGGGAGGGTGTTCCACAAGCGGGGGGCAGCGGCGTCAAAGGCCCTGTCGCCCATTGTTTTGAGCCGTGTCCTGGGGCGTGACCAGATGGTGTTGTTGGCCTGATCGGGTCCTGGTTGAGATGTGTGGTGTGAGCAGTTCAGTGAGGTAAGTGGGGCCTGCACCCACCGTGCAGACAGTGATGGGTGTGCAGGAGGATCTTATATTCTATGTGGGACTGAATGGGGAGCCAGTGCAGTGTACAGAGGATCGGGGTGATGTGCTCGTGTTTTCGCACCCTCATCAGGACCCTGGCAGCACTGTTCTGCACATACTGGAGCTTTTGGAGGCTCCTGCCAGGGATCCCGATGAGGAGTGGTTTACACTAGTCCAGCCTGGAGGAGACAATAGAATAGTGTAAAATAATGCATTCAATTACCTAACCCTACATTAAACTGACAAACAAAATCTAAACGTAGTGTAAATTCTTCTTATAATCCATTTCTTTATATTATTTAATTATATTCATCTTCATGAATCTTAGTATGAAAGTCTTCAAACATGAGTTTTTATGTTATTGTGAGGCTGTTATTTGGATCCCATAAGATGGATGGACTTGTTCCTTGTGATCTTTGGACTTCTGTTAAATCTATGCAGTTATTATTGTACTAGTTTTGCATATGAAAGTAACTAATCAACCAAGCATTTGCAAAACAAATGCCCTGCAGTGGGACATTATGCAAAGTACTGCAATGTTTCCATCAAACTCAAAGCTTCATTTGATCTCATCCTCTGCTGCTGACTCGGACTTCAACTCCAAACAGACACCCAATACAGTTCATATTTGTAACAGATACCATCCTCTGTCACAGGTTTTGTTGTTGGATTCTTGTTGCTGTGGGAAAACAACATGCACCAACGGAAGTGGATGAGCTGGGTTGTGTTGGTGGACCTTTTGTGGACTTGTGAGTATTCACAGATTCAAAATGATAAAGCTTGACAAAGCCTGTCTCCTCCAAACCCAAAATAAACACCATAAACGCAGACAAGGCCGAGGAGCTACAGAAAAAAAGTCATAAAATATGAATGTTGAATATTCTGGAAAATATTGTCCTTGTTTTTTATGAAGATCTTTCAGCTAGAGAAAGTCCGACCCAAATCTCAGACTGTTTCAGAGAGGGAAGCAAAAGTCTGCTGGTCACTGAGAACTTCTATTGCTTCCTCAGTGCAGAGAAGTTTTTGCCAAGTGAGTACAAATGCAGAATGCATTAACTTGTATATATATATATAAAATTTTATTTTTTACCTTTATTTAACCAGGAAAGTCTTTTCCACTGCAGGAGACATTGTAACAGCACAAAGAAGTGCACTGAAACCTGGGCATGTTGACCAGCTTGTGTTCATTCAATAAAATCTAAAAAGAAAGTACTAACTTTCTGCATATATTTGTTATTCTAGACATATACCTCAGTTAAGTTGCACTAAAGTCATGTTGCACTAAAGTCAAAGTTGGTTTAAAAGCCACAGGCAGATTGTATATTATTTTTTTATTTTAAGTTGTTGGCACATGGCATGTTAAAGACAATGTTTTGAGTGTAAAATATGCCGATTTAGTAAATTTCATACATAATGTTCTCATGAAGGTGTACACATTTACAGATTAGTTGTTTCTTAAGTGATATATTGAAAAAAAACTTGTAATAATTGCCTTATACTTTAATATTGGGTTATATCGTATCGTATTGTGACCTATGTATTGGGATACGAATCGTATCGCCAGATGCCAGGCAATACACACCCCTACTCGACATAATGATGGCTATGTGTAAATAAGGAAACTCCATTCGCTCTAGAGTTTGATGATGTTATCTAACTCTGTAGGCGTTGTCAGTGTGAGCTATCAGTGCTGCCATACATGCTTTTGCTCTATTTCATTTTTTGTTTTTTATAGAAAGTTTTTAAGGAAACTCCAATAGTCGACTCACAACTCGGCAGCGTTAAAAATGGCTGCTTTTTAACCTGACCGCTATGGTCACGAGCACCCCGCCCCCTGACGTAGTTGGTAGGGATGTCCCGATGCAACTTTTTCACTTCTGATACGATACCAATATTGCAGCCTTGCGTATTGGCCGATATCAATATCGATACGACACGATATCAGCACGAATCACACATACTTTTATTACTGTTTTTGTTGTGTGGAATGTTAGAAAAGGTTTGATCAAGTGATGTCACTCAAACAGAGATTAATAGTCAGCAACAGTAGGTATGAGAAAAACTGACCCATTTATTATTAACCAATTGGTTACATACATTTTAACCTTCAACATAATATCTACAGTATTCTACAATTGAATAAATATAATATAATATACGTAAATCAGAGATTTTAGATGCAGTTTGATAAAATCTGATATTCGTTTTCTGGCTGATATCAGACAGATATCCATTATCAATATCGGATCGGGCCACCCCGAGTAGTTGGTGCTTCGTTCAGGCCCAGCAAATGATTTGGTGCTTGTTAAGCACCAGTTTTTAGCATCTGAAGCTGGTGCTTTGATGGTGAAAAAAAAGAATGTGCTAACCTCGGTGCTAGCACCGAGTTAGCATCAGCAACTGGTCGGTCGAAAAGGGGTTTCAGTGCGTCACAAAATTTGAGATACACAATAAGGTAAAATATTTCATAGATGCACTAATCATTTAGGGTGAGTTCTCACAACAAGTTTTGTTATAGGCGTCTTTAATCCTAATTCTGACTAGTCAAAATTACGTTATCTCACAAAAGCAGAATGGCTTTTTTAATTATCCGCAATGTTCCTGTCTTTAATAGATATACAGAATAGCTATTAAATGTTGAAAAGTCATTCCATAAGTGACTTATGCCTTATTACTGCATGCGTATAGTACAAGTATTCCACTCATGTCCGTAGGTGGCAGTAGAGAGCAGAATACCTTACTTTGAATGTTTTCTGTTTCTGAAAACATTAGGTGTACCATAATGAAAAATGCTGATGTAAGGATTAATAAAATTTCAGACTTAATTTCAGACTTCAAGCCATCTTTAATACTTGCAGACAGTTGAGTATAAAGTATAACAGAAAACATGCAAACATTGCACAGAAAAGTCTCCAAACCACAGCTTTCTTTCCAGCGGTGATGCAGCAGTGTTTTAGTCTTATTGGGAATCTTCTTTCTATGACTGAACTGTGAATTTTCCTGCTCAGATGGAGCGTTAGTCGGAGGTGATTGCATTGTGTTCGTTCAGGGAAATGCTACGAAACAAAGTGAGTTTATCTTCGATTTCACCCCAACATTGTGAAGGAATATTACACTGGTTGGATTCAACCAAAGTGATATGATTTACAGTCTTTTTCTGTCCTCCATGACCAGGAATATTAAACAAGTGGTGGCCACAAGTGCAGGAAGACCCACCTCGGCTTTACATTTCCAAACTGCACACCAACACAAACTCCTCTTTCTTTGTTCAGCTTGGGAGCAACTGCAAAGACATGGATGACTTTCAAGGTTATGATTGCTTAGGACAAAGTAACAGTGCAAACTTACAATAGGATGGACTGTTGTCTATAAATAAATGTGTTTTTTTACTCAGATTCAGACAGTGTCTGCAGTCCCAGCCATGAAGGTGAGATTTCTTTGTAGAATTATGAATACACAGATCAGTCCCCTCTAGTGCCTGAGACACATCACACAAACTAATTATACTATATATCTCTATGGGATTGGACCACGTATTCTACTTTGTGCATTTGATATCAATAACTGCAGGTTCAAAGAATTTCCTCTGGTTAAACTCAAACTTTTACACATGCCCATGTTTGCTGCCTCTAACACGTAAAGCTAATGTACATTATCAGGTGAAATTGACTTTTTTTGAGCTAACAAAATGAGATGTCAAAACTTTGTCAGATGATCCTCAGGATGAATGTCACGTTAGATGTGTGCAAACTAAACCAGTGTGTGAGGAATCTGTCTTTGAGAAGAACTCCTGCAGCTCAATGGGTGAGTCCACTGTGTGTGTGCGTGTGTGTGTGCATGCACGCGCTTGTGCAAAAAATGTAGACACATTTTCTTATAGTTGTTCATCAACATAATTTCTTTTTAAAGTGTTCAAATTTGTAAAAGTTTCGAATCATGAATTTTTACTGTCGTTTTATATCATTACTATTTGGGATGTAACGATTCACTCAACTCCCGATACGATTCGATTCACGATACTGGGTTCACGATACGATTCTCTCATGATTTATTTTACAAAATGAGACTATAGACAAATGATGACTGAAAAATATTATTATTTTTTTCTTTGAAAATAAAAATAAAATACTGTACTATTTTCTTTTATTCATTGTCAAAAGAATCCCTTGATAAACTATGCAAAACAATGCAATTTAATTAAAAATAAATCCTGAATCAAATAAATAAAGAAATAATACAAATGAACAAGAAGCCTATTCATTTAAATTCTGGCTCTACAGTAAATTATGCAAAACTGCAGAATAGTTCCTTTTCTTTTTAAAAGTGCAACTGAAAATGTTTTTTGTGCCTTAACAATTGGACATTAAAACAAATCCCATATCTAAGAAATAATATAAATAAACAAACTATGGCTTTCATTCTCTCTCTTGTTTCTCCCTTTCTTCTCTGTGCTCCTCTTACCTTGGATGTTCTTTATTTGTCACTTCTTTCATTTTGTCTTGGGGAAGCCAAAATGCTTCCACACTTCTGATTTAAAACACAGTGGTGTGTCCTGAATTTCAAATTCTAAATAGATATAGCGCCCTTTGCTGTAAAATTTTAATTTTTTAAATTAAAAAGTAAAAAGTATAATAATAATAATAATAATAATAATAATAATAATAATAATAATAATAATAATAATAAAAACATTGTTATTACTGATTTCAGCCCCACATGTCCAGGACCGGTACATTATCGACATAGGACGACCCCAAAACATTACCTGTATAAACTGTATCCGTCCTGTGAAGCATCCAGAGGAGGAGATAAGTCTGGAAAACAAACTTCAAAGTGAAGATGGCGGAAAAGTGGATGCAGGAAAAGCTGCGTAAGACAACAACTCTCACCAAAATACAATATTTAATTCTATTTTTAATGAGTAATGAGAGGGATGTCTGATTCTTTGGATGGCTTTTGCTTTGGCAGCTCAGTGGTATCCCTCACAGCTCATTTAAAATAGAGGTCTAACACACAAAGACACAGTACATGATCATTCACACGTCTATGGTCAGAAATTATCTTTTTACATCTGAGAAAGAAAATTGACACACAGTTAAATATGTGACATCATCTACATGGTGCAGCAGGTTTAAATAGTAATTCAACCGTAAATAATTCCCATTGAACCTTTTTCCTTTAATTGCAGACTACAGTATTTTGTCCTAGCCTTTGTGTAGCATTAATATGATTTCCTTCCAGGCAGCTGATGTCGGAGATGTCTGAGGTTGCTGCCAACATGAGTGGATCCTCAGCCGCTCTGTATGTGAGCGAGGCCGTGCGAGGAGTCTTAGTGAGAAAAACAGAGGCCGAAGACGTGGATGAAGTGTCCATAGCTTATGCATCGTCTCATAATGGCATAACAGTAGGTGAACTGTCCTTCAGTTGACCTTCAACTGTCTAATTAGATGTTTAATGGTTTGATTCAAGCTGAACTAATTCATTACCAGCCAGTAGTTCACACAAATAAAAGGCACGGAAGGACAAACTCAGCTGTGTCATTAAATTAACAAAACAAAACTGTATTTATCAGTAACTTTTCCAGTTAAAAAATAAAAGCTTTTGAATTTTGTAGATTCAATTTGGAGGTTTGGTTTGTTAAAAATGCACAAGTTATTATTTTGTTTAAAAATATTATTTAGCCTTACAGTGGGGCAAAAAGGTATTTTGTCAGCCACCAATTATGCAAGTACTCCCACTTAAAAAGATGTGAGAGGCCTGTAATTTTCATCATAGGTATACCTCAACTATGAGAGACAAAATTAGAAAAAAAATCCAGAAAATCACATTGTGGGATTTTTATTGAATTAATTGGTAAATCCCTCGGTAAAAAAGGTATTTGGTCACCTACAAACAAGCAAGATTTCTGGTAAAAACTCAACTTGTCGTGTTTGGAGGAGAAAGAACACCATACCTACTGTAAAGCATGGGGGTGGTAGCATCATGCTTTGGGGCTGTTTCTCTGCAAAGGGACCAGGACGACTGATCCGTGTAAAGGAAAGAATGAATGGGGCCATGTATTGTGAGATTTTGACTGAAAACCTCCTTCCATCAGCAAGGGCACTGAAGATGAAACGTGGCTGGGTCTTTCAGCAATGATCCCAAACACATCACCCGGGCAACGAAGGAGTGGCTTTGTAAGAAGCATTTCAAGGTCCTGGAGTGGCCTAGCCAGTCTCCAGATCTCAACCCCATAGAAAATCTTTGGAGGGAGTTGATAGTCCGTGTTGCCTAGTAACAGCCCCAAAATATCACTGCTCTAGAGGAGATCTGCATGGAGGAATGGGCCAAAATACCAGCAACAGTGTGTGAAAACCTTGTGAAGACTCCCAACGTTTGACCTCTGTCATTGCCAACAAAGGGTACATTACAAAGTATTGAAATGAATTTTGTTATTGACTAAATACATATTTTCCACCATAATTTGCAAATAAATTCATTAAAACTCCTACAATGCGATTTTCAGAATTGAAAGAGAATAATCTCTGTTGTGCTTTTGGAAATTACTTTTAAATGTTGAAAGTGTTTTTTATTCACCAGGGTGGAAGAAACCATGTGAAGTTTATTTAATTTTTCACAGGTAAATATGCTGCAATTTCTACTAAATTATCTTCTTTCCTTCAGATTATAGAAGAAAAAACATCTCTGTCTGAATTCTCCAAATCCGTCACCGTTCCAGGAGAAGCTTTCCAAAAAGCACTCCTGTCAAACCTCAGTCAAGCTTTTGTCGCTGTTCTCCGATTCCAAAATCTCACCCAGGTAAAAGCAAAGTTTTCCAGCCTGATGTGAAATTCTACTTTCTCTGTACTTATTCTGTTGTCCAAATCTTCAGGACGAGTTCAACAGCACAGTTTTAGATGGTGAGGTTTTAGCCGTGGAGATGGGGGCCATCATTGCTAATCTCACAGACCTGATAGACATCAGTGTGAGGAACGTTCAATACGTGAGTATGAAACGTGCATTGTTGGTATTGGCTAATATGGAGCGCAATAGAAAATCTACTCAACTATTTTTGTTTTCAGGATGGGAACCTGTCATGTCGATCATGGGATGGTGAAGGTAAAATCAACACCAAGGCCCTGAGATTTGCGCACGCCAACAGGACGACACGTGCAAACAAGTTGCAGTTGGTTTATTACCAGGCTTAGCAAGAATGGTGTCTGTGCAAAATAATATGAGTTTTCTGTTTAGCACATTCACCTCTGATAAATAAATAATCAAAGTAACTCTGCCAGAACACACACAATATCGTGACGAGGAGATGCAAATAGATCAATTTATCTCATGCAATATGAGTAACTAGAGCTGGAGTTGAAGGTGATGCCTGTTTGTGTGTGGTTATTTAGCACCTTTGACAGGCAGGCATCGACTGCCACAGCTTCACTCACAGATGGCTGCATTTAGTGTTGAAGGAAGAGACGTAGGTAGAACAAAAGATGATTAAAAAACAGATTTTTCAGTATTTCTGTAATGATTAAACCAAAAATGTTTTTCTAACAACTATTTTCTTCTTTCTTCATCTATCTGTCCATCTTTTTTTTTTTTTACTGTTCTTCTTGATTTCTCCATAGGCTTGACTTTCTCACAGATAACCTCTCATATTGCGTTTCTCCTGCTTATATTTACACTCATTTTTTTGCTGTTATTCAAGAATATGTTTTTTCACCTTTTTCCGCTAACAACTCCAAATCAACGCTTCAAACTCTATTTTGCGCGTGCTGTCTTTCTGCTCTCCCACAATTCACCAAGCTGAACACCATGTTGTGTTCCAAACCCTCATTTAAATTGGGCCGACTCCACCACTTTTGCACTTGGTTGTTATTTGCGTAGGATTTCTTAGTAAATCAGCCAAGTCAGTGAACAAACATCTTGTGCGATGCAGAATTCAGGACAATAAATATTCAGCATTGTTCAGGTTTATTAATGTATTTCAATCAATGTTTTCATTTACATTGCTTTGTCATCTGATGAAATCCTGCCTCATATTTGATGTAATCAAAGGAATGAATCTACATTTCAATCAAATTACTTATTTTAGTCAAAATACTTGACTATAGCCTCTGTAAAGTGGTCAAGTAAAATCTGTATTTAGTCAGTTGAGATTAAAATTAATCAAACATCTCGTGACTAAATTAGGACTAAAATTGTTAATTAAGTCAATAAATAAAGGCGGTGGCTATCCGTACGGTTCCCGTATCAATATACCGACATTCTATCCGTACGCAGCACCCCTCATTGGCCAGTTTAGGTCACGTGACTAAGACTAAACCTAACCCTAATCCTAACCGTAAAAATTGTTACGATATAGGGTTATAACCTAAGCCTAACCCTAAGACGCTACGTACGTGTACTTCGATAAACGTACCAATAGCACCGGTGGTTGTCTGTACAGCAACTGTACGAATAGACACTTTCATAAATAAATAATTACAGAAACTAAGTGATAAGTAAATGCGAACCAAATCAGTGTCCTGTTGGTTTTCTTCACACATCTTGCTCTTGTCATAATAAGTTTGAGCCTTTCATCCGATCTCTTGTCTCATAGGAAGTAAACCAAAGTGGATTGATGACGGATGTGTGACTGTGCAGGTTGGAAACAACATCACATGCCGGTGCTCACATCTCACGTTCTTTGCGATCCTAATGGTTCGTACATGTAGCTTTTCTCATCCTGTTTCATTTCAATATTAAAGCTTTCATCCTTTTCAAAACTGATTCACTGCAAACTGTCTTCCTTATCTTTTCAGTCTCCTCTTCTCAATGAAACCATCTCGAGTTCTGACCTGCAAAAACTCACCATTATTACCCAGGTTGGCTGTGGCTTGTCCATGTTCTTCCTGAGCATCATCCTCTTCATGCACTGCCTTCTAAGGTAAGATTCAAGTCGTCAGACCTATTCTGCTCTACTTGGGACTTCTTTCTAGAATTCCAGGTCATTTATACTGTGCATAAAGGTTTCCCTGGTCCTACTGATCTATCACTGGCCATTGGAACTGGGACCAGGTCTCAGGTTGCTGGTCCATATCTGATCTTTTCACTGCACTCTCTCATTATTGTAGGTGTTCCCATATACTAATAACTAATTTCTTGCTCCTCTACATTTTCATAATTTAATTATTTAACTTGTTTTATTATCCATTAAAACTATGACTTCTCATTTTTTCATACAAAAAGCCAGGGTGTCTTTTACAAGGCTACTTAGGACTAATATGGCAGCTTCAAAGTGAAACATATTGACCATACATGGGCAACTAGCTGGCTAGGGCCACATGCATTCCTTGAACTAATTTTGAGCAGCTCCCAAAGTACATGCACCAAATAAATCCCAAAACACAAAAAATGACTGAAAAATACACTATGCAACAAAAAACACTAAAATGACTCAGAAAACATACAACATAGCAGAAGTAACACACGAAGACAACCACAAAAACACAACCTTTGGTCTTTCTGAGGACGTAACACCAATGTTAGCGAAAATTCTCTTCTGGTCAAAGCCAGAGGTGGACTGGGACAAAAACTCAGCCCTGGCATTTTCTGTCCGGAACAGCTCACTATATTATTATTAAGTCATTAATGCTCGCCATGTGGCTTTTTATGTCTTCATTTTGATTATTATTCCCCCAGAAAACCTTAAAAGGGGGAAATTTATTAACCCCTTTTTACCTATTTCCTTTGGCCATTTTGCAACTTCCTTTTCCAAAAGTTCTGAGGCTTTTTTCAGACTTTAGGTACCCTTTGCAAGTTCTTTTTGACACTTTTTGTCCTTTCCTTAATTTTTTTTTGGCCGCTTTTCATTCAAATACGCTCAATAAATAAATATGTTTTCTTTTTTCCCTACATTTTGCCTTTTTTGTTCCACATTTTTGGCCTTTTAGTTTGGCACATCCTTTTCCATTACATACCAACTCGTTCCTCTTTATTTGCCCTTTTTTTACCTATAGTTTGCCTGTAGTTACTTTACACTTTTTTCTTGCCATGTTTTTGCCACTTTTGGACCATTTTTGGTCACCTGTTACCATGTCTGCCTCCACTCGCTCGTTAAAAAAAAAAAAAAAAGGAGCAGCGGACCGGCCCACTTTGGGTCGACGGCCCACCGGGACGATGCCCTGTATGCCAGATGGCCAGTCCACCCCTGGTCAAAGCGTATTTTGCTGTTTGCTGATGATTGTCGCTTTATGATAACACACATAACCTCTCCTGTTGAATAGGAGGACCATAGCTAGTCACACCATGTTGATTCTCATCCACCTGGTCTCAGCCATGTTCCTGCTGAACTTGACTTTCCTGGTCAACAACTTTGTGGCAGAGCTGGACAACGCTGTGGGTTGTAGCGTCATGGGAGCTCTCACGCACTACTTCCTGTTGACCACTTTCACCTGGTTTGGTGCGCAGGCGTTTCACCTCTGCCTGCAGCTGTACAAAGGCGGCCCGATTCTCATCAAGCACTATTTACTGAAAGTGTCTCTTACCAGCTGGAGTAAGTCTAGTTCTCTGTCTATTTAAGTCAGACATGCACTGTTTGACATTGTTGTCATCCTGTAACTGTTTTCTCCCCAGCATTTCCAAGTGTAGGTGTAATTATTTTGCTTATCCTACAAAAGTACGGTAACCTGCTCACCCACACTGACACTTATGAAGACGTGGCCATGTGAGCTGCTTCTTTTTGACATGCTTTACCTCTTGCCTTTAGAAGTTTTTAGTTTCTCTGACATTTTGTCCTGTGTCAAGGTGCTGGATAACAGACAATAACGTTCATCTCATTGTAAACATTGGGTACTACTCACTTATCTTCATCCTCACCTCTACGGCCTTCATCGTTATACTCTCCTGGCTCTATTGTGGTAAAAGAGACCTCAAGGCACACGAGAGCCGGGGTGGCAAACATATGGTAACAGTCCTCGGGCTGTGCAGCATGCTGGGCATCACCTGGGGTTTTGCTTTCTTTGCCTTTGGCGCCATACGGATTTATGCCTGCTACATTTTCACCACCCTCAACTCCTTCCAAGGTATGATACACACATACCGTACACACATTCTCTTTACCTCTCAAATGGTGTTAGACACTGTTGTGGTTAGATTTGGGTTCAAAGTGTAGAGCAGAAGAGCCATAATTTAATTTAATGTGTTGCAGCAGGTGCTTTTCCTGTTTTAAAACAGGAAACCCTTTTCTTTTGTAAATAATTAATCATTTCCAGGGACATGGAATAGTAAAAGTCCACACACCTGGGAACTGTAGCAAATGGTTTTCTATTAATTTGCCAACAAACTCCATGAAATAACCTAAATTAAGGAAATACCTGCTTATTTTTTTCTGAAAAGGTATTTCATCTTACTGGTTAATTTTTGTGTAAAAACTCAACATTTTTACTTGTTTTTAAAAATTATTGATGGGCCATTTGTTTGCAGATAATTTATCTTACTTTAATGTATCCCTGATTTTACTTAAAATGAGAGATTAACAAAAAAATAAGATATTAAGATATAAAAAGAAAGAGAAAAGAAAATCATATGACAATTTTTTTTTTTTTTTTTTTTTAATTGTGGATTTCCCTTTATCTAAATGTTGATGTGAAGAGGTTGAAGAATTCTCAGCTGACATCACCATGATATAAATATAATATTTATTATTACATGATAGTCTATAGATAGACTAGTGCCTATATATACTTCAACCACTGGTTTTCATCTTTAACATTAGCTCATACATCAGAAAAGAATGGTTCTGCTGTCTTTGCAATAGAATAGAGAAAGACAACCTATTAAACATTTGATAACGGGGGCCATCTGTGCCTGGTGCCCCTCACTCAGGCTTCAATGTAAAACAGATGGTTCATAAGACATATGGCCTAGAAACATAAGGAATACTACAGCCATTATTGATATAACATACTGGATTTCATTCTCTGGACTCCCATGATACACTTTACTCATAAAAGGAAGGCCTCTCAGGTCTGCTGAGGACATACATGTTGAAACCGTTAACCTTAGTTCAAAAGAGTATAAACCTTTTAATATCAAATGTTAAGTACTTTAATACACTACATAATCATATGAGTATCTGTTTTTGTTTGTTTTTTCTCCAGTGGCACTAATCCTCTTCCATAGATATCAGATATAAAAAATAGAGACTGAGCATTTAAAGCAATGCAAAGACCACCAGAATATACACTCCGTTTGAGACGGATAGTAACTGGTCTGTCATAAAACCTACTAATATCTTACTGAAAGCTCTCTCTGTTCACTAGGTTTATTCCTGTTCATCTACTACTACAATATTCGAAATGGGGACGTGAGCGATCGTACCTACAGCAGCACTGTTACAACCAGTGTGACCACCTTTGAGAATCCCTACTGCCACTCACACAACCAACACGATGAAAAGTTCAAAAAGTGACCCATGACTTTGTCAGATTGAAATTTGCTGTATATTACACGTATGTCCTTTTGTGTGGTTCATCCTATTCACCGAAAAGATGGAAAGCTAATATTACAGCTGTATTGATAAAAAAGGGCTAAATTATTCAGATTATTAAATAGATTATGGCTAATTTATATTTACTATATGTAAACTGTTTAAATTTTCTGAAAGGTCCATTGTCATTTTTAAGAGTGTCCCAGTCTGGTAGTGATATCAGATGTCAGTCCATAATCAGCAAAAATATGGAAAAAAACAAATAAAACTGAAATTGACTTGATTCCCTACGACCCTGAAAATAAAGGAACATGTGGGTTTTAAAATGATTAATCAGCATGCTTCTAAAATCGCTATAATAATTATAGTTTTTATTGGAACTATTGAGGTCTTATAATTTCATTTTTTAAATTTAACTGTAGAATACTGTTATGTTTAAGGTTTATTGGTTACATTTGTTTAACCCATTGGTTAATAATAAATTGGTCAGTTTTTCCATACCTTCCATTACTGACTATTGTTCTTTGAGTAATATCAGATCAAGCCTTTTCTAACATTTTACGCTACAAATAATATGCAATAGAAGTACGTATGATTTGTGCTGAAATTGTATCGACAAAGGATGCAATATGGGTATCATATTGGAAGGGGAAATGTTGTCGGTGACACCCCTAATTTTTTTACTCTGTAAATTAATTCTGCAAGTCTAATTATTAGAGGATTTTGTTCTCAGGACTTGCATTTGAGAACCAGCTACAAATTCTTTAAGTACTGAAATCTACAACATTCGTCTCTCATAAATGAGCTTTTCTTGTCCATGACATCAGAAATCCAAACCTTAGATGGAAAACTGTTTTTGTTGTTGAAGAAATCTACATCATCTGGCAGAAAAAAGGACTTTACCACCAGGTGATGCTGAATCTATGACTCCAACAAAGGTGATGTGTAATTGATAAACGTGTTTCTAAACAAAGCACTCACAAACGTTATCCCTTCTTGCAATCAGAGCCATTTCTAAATATTTTGGGGCCCCTATTTTCCTGAGCAACATGGAAAGATTCCTAATCCATTTAATGGTCCACAAAATGCTTATACTGATTGACTTTGAAGTCCAGCAATTTTGAATAAATTATGCCTGAAATATAAATTTTATGATATAAAAAATAAGTTTTGTACCATCATTCATTACACTTCTTTGCTGCAATCATTCTATTCCTTTCCTTACAAACCTGTTGTGTATAATCTATTGTCATTCACTGTTTGGAATCAGGAGATAAAATTCAGTTGTAATGAAAAAAGGTTTATTTCACTTTAATCACATGAGAAAAATAACATGTTAGGCATAAATATATACAAAGGCTTGTTTTTTTGTTAGATTTAAATGGAAAAGTGTTGCTCAGTTTTGCAATAAGCTTTCGGCTTCAATGAGAGCTTCTTCCATCTGCTTGGCGTGCATGGAGAAATCCTCCCTTTCCTGCAGCATGTGTTCTCGTGCACTGGAGACCTTTTTCATTGTTGTCTGGATTTCCTAAAATACACATATAAATAAATCACCTTGAAAAAAATTGTAAATCCCAATGCTTGGTTTGTAAAAGTGGGAGTGAATAGTTGCTCACATCTAGCCGAGCAAGTTGCTCTAACGCAGCGTCACTGAAGCTCTTCAGTTCATTCAGCAGCTCTCTGGACGCACTCTGGAATAAAGACAATAAAAGTGATCAAAAATCCATGGATAACTTTTGATGTCCCGTGTCTCTAGATGATCTCCAGCGATTTTGAACCCTGTCAGTGAAACGCCCTAGGAGAAATACGTTAAAATACAACATGAGCAAAAAATTGCAATTTTCAATTCAAGATTCTGGACTTCCTGTGTGTTTTTTGTCGTGGTCATAATAATATTTTTTTTACTTGTCTTGTCATGGTCTACTTCTGTGTCAACTTTCATGATTCTACAATTAATTTTTTTGGCAATTCCTATCTCGTAATGCATTTTTGGCGTACTTGGGGACGCTGGTGTGTCAGATTTTTGCATTTTTTAAAAAAAATCAGAAATAGCTAGAAATTAGAGAAGCGCGCAATTGAATTTTGTTAGAATTTTTGTGACCCTTCATAATGGTTCAGTGGCTGAAACGTAGGTGAGTTGGTTCCGACACCGGGAAAGGACAGAAAGAAAGAAAGAAAGAAAGAAAGAAAGAAAGAAAGAAAGAAAGAAAGAAAGAAAAAGATATTCCAGCACAATAACAACGTTTCCCCTTTTTTGAGTACCATCAACAATAAATTTTTCAGAAAGCGTAGGGGTATGTTTACGACAAGACAAGGGTCCCTGGTCACTGACGGGCACGTAGCGTTCACATAGGCTCCGCCCCTTCCCTCATAGTGTGGCCACTATGAGAGCAAGAGGCCCTTCGCCAGCTCGTGGCGCTCGGGCCTAAATACAACAGTCAGAACTGTGTCTCTGTGTTAATGAATATTAAATATATTATTTCCATTCCTTGCTTGTTTGTGTGTGTGTGATTGAGTACCATATGCAGGTGCTTTTATAAGTTTACTTTGACATTATGAATAAAAAGAATTAAAAGAATTTCACCATGACTTCCTTTCGTTGGTCTTCTTTCTGCTGCTCAGCTTCTCCCACCTTTTCTCCTAAAACTAAGAATTAAAAAAACACAATCAGTGTGTGTTCATGCGAGTCAATTTCAACCCACATACTAGAAATGACTGTTTCACCTGGGTCTATTTTGGCTGCAACAAGAACCGCATGCGAGTCCTTCAGGTTCTTCTCAATCTCCACGTTCTTCATTTTGAGCTGATTGAGCTGCAGCTCCATCTCTACTACTTTATTCTGCAACACAAATCCACATCAGCACAAAGGAAAACGTAGAAACTGAGAAAAAGCTGCACAGCATCAGTTTAGGATGAACAAAGCATGTGCACCTGCATCTCTGAGACGTTTAGCTTCAGCTGCTCATTGGCTGACACCAGGTTCTCGTTCCGTTCCTTGAGCTCAGCTTGCTGGCCGTACCTGGTGCTGATCCTACAGGAAGTTAGAATCAAGTCGTGAAAATTAAAAAATATAAAAAAATAACGCCTGACCATTTGCTCATGCTCAGCTGGACTGATTGCCAAACAAGCTGAAACTAGGGTTAGAGTTTTATTCTGGTTAGGTTTGCAAAGGGGCAAAAAATTTCCTGTACATTTTCACAGGAACATAAGCTTTATTGGAATTAACCGGAAATGTCCAAACTTCCAATTTCCAGTTAATTCCAATAAATAATTCCAATGAAAAGTTTATATTTTTGAATGTTCACAAACTTTGTGAACACACCTGTGGAAATTTAAAGCCTCTTTACAACAGTAATTCTTATAAATAAATAAAAATCATCAATGATCACAAACTAGGATCTTAATTCAGATGTTCATGTTTAGTGTAGCTGTCTTAATAATTCTAAGGAGGGGGGCTGATTTCATCACTATTTAGACTAATATGTACTATGCTAAGTTTGCCTGTTCATACGATTAATCAATAAATGAATGAATAATGAAAGACTCACCCTTTGTGAACAATGTTTTTCCTAAAACACATGACAAAGGAGGGAAAAACAAGAGTTAAGGAGATGATATAGCTGGTAGGGGTGAGTATTGGAAAGGATGTTGCAATATGATACGTATCACGATACGATATTATCATGATATATTGCAATATTCTTGCCAGTTAATATTAAAATGAAACGTAAAGATGAAAAATCAAGTTGCTGTATGTGTTCATCAGAAGATATTGTTCATTAAGAGAACAAATTGAGTAAAAACTGTTTGCTTCAAAACATTCTATTTATTATTATTATATCTACGGCGCCATCTAGCGGAGTGGAGGTGTGATAGTGGCATAACTTTCCAAAGTTTTTATGTAGAAACAGGAGCTGGTCAACATGCCCAGTAGTTCGGCTGCTCCACTGAAAAGTGACAATGTCTACAGCAGCAGAAAACACACGTCCACGAAAATGTGAAAAATACAATAAGAAAAACATTGATTATAGAAAAAATATATTTAAAAAAAATATATAAATATATATATATTTTTTTAAACCGATTAAAAATAAATAAATAATTGCGAGATATCGTGACATCGATTTTTTTTTTTACATCCCTAATAGCTGGTAGATGTCAGAAGAACAACTATAGACACATTTATAAACAATAATATCCAAAATGTGCTTTTTTTTAAACACACAAAACAAAAAGAGTAAATTAATTCCATATAAAGCACAATACATCTGGTATAGCATAATTATTTAATGAGGGTTTCTAGTCCTCAGGCTACAAACATAGCTCCACTTCATCTCCTATGTTACCGTACGAGTTAAATAAGTCTAATAAAGAATATACATGAGTTAAAAAAATAAGCACAAAAACAAACAAAGTTGTTCTAATCTTATTTATAAAATCTGAAGTGAAGTACCCTTGAACGACTGGCCCAGGTGCGTGACAATCTCACAGCCATTAGCTGCTCTTACCGTGTCAGGTTTTCCTTTAGTGGTTTGTGTCCACCAGCAGCTGCACTGTCTTTAGATTCATGTTTATGATCTCCTTTCTTTGCTTCTGAAGCTAAGTGGACACCTAGGAAATACATATATAACATTCACACTTATACATTACAAATACATGAGTCTGATGAAAATCTGGTTTGACTCACCTCTGGGTATTTTTGTAGCCATGGCAGTGTATATAGATGTCTCTCCACCAAAGATGATGATGATAGCTTTGTTAATAAAAAAAAAAACACACAAAACAAATAACAGATTATTTCCTCCATACAAGCATGTGTCTGGTTGTTTAATAAACAAAGTGTAACAGAAAAGTACGTTTTTCCTCTGTGCCAGGATGGCCGACTGGTCTAAGGCACCGCATTCAAGAATCCGCTAACGTGGGTTCGAATTCCACTTTTGTCATATATATTTTTTCATTTTAACATATTTAACATGGCAAATTCCACCTTTAAAAATACATAAACAAAAAAAAAAATCAATATTTTAGACTCTTTCCTGGGTTAGGGATAGGTTTAGGACTAAAACAAAAGGGTTAGCGGGGTAGCTAAAAATATATATGAGCTAAAATAAAACTGACGGAGCTTTGAGTCACGTGGTGCATCTATCACGTCACCTAAACTGGCCAATGAGGAGCGCGCCGTATGAATAGCCACGGCATTTAATAAATGGTTTAATAAACTCTGAGTCGACTAAGACCAAGCTTTAATAACAGTTCATTAGAGAAAACTGAAGTTAGTTTATTGCTAATTTTGATCAAGCCAAAGGACTAAAACAGTACGTCAATGAAGGCTGGTACCTGCGTCACTATGGCAACGAGACGTAACTTTTTACGTAATGACGTAACATAGATCTAGAAAATTTTATTAAGGCTCTAAATATAAATATATTCAATCAATATACAAGAAGGGATCTAATTCGTGATTTATCTCTTTGTTTTGCAGTTCTTACAGCATTTAGTTATTAGTTATGATGCTGTCGGAGCTGGTTCACTCGGTAAAATGAACACCAGTTTTACCGAAACACCAGGTAAAGCAATGACTGACCACACTACACGAAAACCGTGAACAAAAGTGAAAAAATAAAGCAGGATAAAACAAGAAAACCATAACAGCAGAACTGAAATCTCTCAAGTGTCGAGTCTTTTTGCTTGCTAAACATATATAAACAAAAACTTTGCTGCCGCTGGTCGATTACCCACGTTTTTATTATCCCGGGTGAAAAATAAATACGTGTAGGTGTAAATTCCTATAATAGGGTTATAGGAAAGATGATAACGCACCTTTTGGGTTACGATGATCGTGAGATTTGTGTCTGAATCTGAAAAGAGCAACACCAAATTTGAAAAGGCCCCGCCCACAGCGTCAGTTCCTATTAAGACGCAACTTCCGCTTTATTTGTAAACCTGTTGTTTTTTATTTGGATTTCTTGTTCATACAATAAATTAGTTTCTGTCTTTTTTAACATCTAATATTTTCTGTTGGAATTTTTTTTTATCTCACGAGAAAATACATTTTCAACGTTTTAAGTCGGTTTTCATCGCGCATGCGCATGGGCGGTCAAATTCAAAACTCAAGACGTTGGCAGCGCGGCTCGATAACATTAGCTAGCTAACTAGAGCTTAGCACAAGCAATTCTGTCAGTGCAAAGTGACAAAATAAATCATAAAGTGAGTTGACACGCATTAAGAAGAACATTTAGAGGAAGACATTGTTAAGACGTTGACTTGCGACAGCTTACGGTATGGTTTCCCCTTTCCTATTCATTTCTAGTATTAGCATTAATCATGTATTTTCGCTAACGAGTAACACTGGCATTTGCATTGTTATGCTTTTCCTCCATACCTTTTTAGTCAGTTGTGTGTTTGATAATTCTTTAAAGTTGGTTAATATAAAAAATAAACGTGAGATTCACAGGTAGAACGGCCCTATTTTGTATCGCAAAGCTTTACCATTAGACGACATAGACTCATAATGTTCTATTGGAGCTGTTCATTAAGATACATTGTTTTGTGAAGTCTCTATGAAGTTTATGAGGCATTTGTTGTTTTATAAAGCCGATGTAAGTCTGTTTAGGCCAAGCATTTAATAGCTGTAAAATGATGACATTTCGAGTATTTGGCTGCTTTTCAATTTATATTTTAATCCCTGAAATGTATGATTTGACTTTATTTTCCCTTTAATTTGAGTAATGTTGAAAAATTAGATTAAATAACCCTTGCAAAAGAGAATTGTTTGTGCCTCTAATTCACTCATTCATATAAGCTATTACATCGTTCTAAAAATGGTGTTATAATGTGCAAAGTCAATATAAGTTTCTAATCATCATATGTATAATGTAAGCCCATATGCTTTTAAAGAGTATAGCTCTTTCAGTTTGAGTTCATTTTCCAGGATTGTTTTATCTTATTGGATTTTATTTTTAAGTGTGTTTGTAATATAATTATTAGACTTAACTATCATCAGATCTGGCCAAACATCTACTTTTGCACCTTTTGAAGAAACAGTATTTCATATATATTATCAAACACTTGTTTAGAGTTGCAGAAATAAAATTATCCAGTGTAAATCAGAGGTTATCAACGTGTGGGTTGGGGACTAGTATTCTGTGTTGCGTGGGTTTTTGCCAGGGCCCAAAAAAAGAAGAAATATATATTATTCCTGTATTTTGATTTATTGGCGCTTGGGCATAGCCATAGACCTCTATTTATGACTCTGTTTACTTTTTACAAATATAAATGAATAACTATATTTTCACAGCACAAGTTTACTTTTTGCCTCCTCACTACTTTATTATTGATAATCTTATATTAAATTTTTTATGCTTCTTTTATCCTGCAAAATGCTCTTTTTTTAATTACACAAGTTTGAACTTTATGTTTTTATTAGGTAAAGCCAATTGATTAATAATAAAACTTTTAAAACATTTGGGTCTCAGATTTTTCTTCAAGCAATATTTTTAGGTTGCAAATCTATATTAGTTAAGAACGACTGGTGTAAATAGAATAATATCTACAAATTGATAGGATGTGCTATTGAACCCTTACCAGTAAAGTCATATATTTTCCAAAGGTTGTGTGGTGCTGCTTCTGAAAATGGAGCCTGATCCTGCCAAGAATATGTGAGTGATAAATCCTACAATTGTACTTTATTCCTGAATTTCAATGTAAAACACTGAACTTGCATCAACGCAATTATGTCGTTTTTTTTCCAACCTTTCGTGATAAACATTGAAGCTGACATTCGTCTTGTGATTATCCTTCGTTTTATACTTTTCAGTGAAAGGGATCGATATTCTCAACGTCGTATATCTTCGGTCAGTTTGAAAAAAACATTCAATAGACATGTTTTTGTTTGTGTGTGGACGTGAAAAGTAACTTGATTGTAATTGTCTGTTTATCTTTTCAGATTTTAAAAGCACCACGGAAATCATCTCGATTTTCAGATTCAGAGCAACAAGAAAATGTGGTAACTTTGCTTTATTTTATGATCTCTGCTTCTCTCTAGCTTCACTATATAAAATGTGCTACTAATATTGTAGTTTATTTCAATATTATTTACAATGTTTTTTTTGCTCCTTAAGGTTGAATGTGTTAAACCAGTAGAAAAGAGGAATTCAAGAAGAGTCAGCTTCGCCCCTGCCAATGATGTTCTCCTTTATTCCAAGTTAGTATGTTGGATTATAGTGTTATATTATATTGTAAAATATATATTGTTTAAAAAAAAACATTAATTTGATTATTTCTTTTTTTAGGGATGTCAGAAGCAGCTCCCCCACCCGGAATCCTTTTCAAGAGATAATACCAAGTAAGTGATATAGTGATGTGTGGAAGCCGTTTGTCCTTTAGAAACCATAGCAGATTTTAACCCTTGATGTCTTTCCACAGCAGCAGCAACTACACAGAACAGGTACGACTTAGTCTTTTAGACACTGTGAATTCTGCTCCAATTTAAAGCTGTTGGAGACAAAAATGTAAATATGTAGAGACTCAGAGATTAATACATTGAAGATAATTTGCTCAAAAGAAAAAAAAAAACGATGTATGAGGTTGAATTTGCTGCTCAAAAGTAGGCCTGGTCAATTTATCAAGATATATCGAGATTTCTATTTTGGCATTGTAGAAAATTGCAATTTTGCCTATAATGATACATTTTTATTTTATAGCTTATTTTGTTAAAAAAAATACTTGTTTTATGAGTCACTGATTTCTCTACTTCCATGAACAGCATGAAAAGCACAGTTAGAGGGATTACCCAAATTGGACCCTATACAAGCCACTGGGGATGCCCCGATAAAACTTTTTCATTTCCAATATGATGCCAATATTGCAGCCTTGCGTATTGGCCGATTCCGATATTGGTCCGATATCAGCATGAATCATACAGTACATACTATTAATTAATTTTTTAATTTTGTGAAATATTTTTTCCTCTTTTCTTTATTAAAAAAATTATGACTTATTTTGTAGTGTGGAATGTTAGAAAAAGCTTGATCAAGTGATGTTACTCAAACAGAGAACAATAGTCAGCAACAGTAGGTATGAGAAAAACTGACCAATTTATTATTAACCAATTGGTTACATACATTTTAACCTTCAACATAATATCTACAGTATTCTACAATTGAATACAATAAATAAAAAATAAATTAAAAAAATGTAAAAAAAAAAAATAAAATAAATTGGAAACTGGAAATTTGAATCCAATATCCGATATTCGTTTTCAGGCTAATATCGGGCCGATATCGGATCGGGACACCCCTACAAGCCACACTACATAACTCACCCACACATACTGTCCCTTAGAGGAGAAACATCAAAACGTAGCGCATGTTGTGCAGCTGTTTGTTAATAAATGTGCCTGTGTGGTATTTTTCATCAGCAAATTTAACCCTGAATTGTCTTTCATGTCAGACTTTATTGGTTAATAATATAGAGATTTATATCTTGTGATGCCATTTTGAGAAAAAATATCGAGTAATGAATTTTGGTCTTTATTGCTCAGCCCTATTCAATAGTTTGTTTTGATTGTAGTAAACACTCCATTTACTGATGTTGTAGGAAAAGTTTTTCGCATTACATTGTGGGAGAGACTCTTCCCACAATGCAATGCGTGAATTTATTTTTGGACAATGTCAATAAACAGTGTCCATAATGGAGATGAAAAAAAAACAATTAAGCAGCAATTTCAACCTTTTACATCTTTTTCCGAGTCAATGATATTTGATCTATCAGGCCTACACTATGTCTTTATCTAATAAGAAATTATCATCTCCAGCAGCTTTAATGTCGTATGTTTAGAAAGTAACACCTTTTGTTTTTCATAGCGAGGACCACAGAGAGATGATTGAAGATAGTAACCAGCAGATAGTTGGTAAGGGTAGTTCCCCACCCACACCAATATTTCAATGTTCTTGTTTTTGTCATTGTTCATTAAATTGCAGTCACTTAAGGCATGTGTCATATTTTAGGGATGGAATCCATCTTAAGTGGTCCAGTCCATGATTTTCAACAGAGGGACAATGTGAGTGTGAAGTTCTTTTCTACTGTCAAGCTTTTTTTTAATATTTCTATGCAGAAATGTGCAATATTATGAACACAATTTTGTTATTAATACATTTTTATTTGTTTATTTGTCCATTACGACCAGGTTCACTTTAACTTTGGTGAAAAAACTGTAATGTTTTCTACTGACGAGGCATTCATGGACATGACTCACAGTCACACTTTCAATATTGCCAATGTTCCCGATTTACCCGGAGATGTTTTCCTGCACTGTGATGCTGTACCCAGCAGTAAAGGGGTGCTCTTTGTGGATGCACATTCCACTGAAAAGACCCCAAGTCACAATGTAAACACTTTGGACAGTTCACTGTTTATGGGCAGAGATATAGATTTAAATGTGAAGAGGAAAACTACGTCAGCACCGATGCCTTGTGTGGATCCTGTATTTGAAAACTTTCTGGCAAGTCTTTCCAAGCCAACGAGCACCTGTGGGAATCCTGCAGACACCAAAGTGACCCGGCTCACTTCTGAGGGTGCTACTAGCTCATTGGCTCCCTTTAAAACACAAAGTTTGGACAAAGAAAATCAGGCACCTACTTCTGCTTCAACCATGATGAGGAAGTCACTGCTCAGCAGCAGCAGCAGCAAGCAAACTGAAGAGTTACCTGCTCATCTCTGTCCAGAAGATCCTGTTAAAATAGATATGAGTGCAGCTCTGGGTGGAGAAGGAACCATTGAGGATGCTGACCCTTTCCAGTGGCTTTTTCCCAGTCAGGATATGTACGCCCATGCCGACAAAGCACATTCAGAGATGATGAATACCAAAGAGGAACCAAGCAGGCCAAATGAGCAGAAAGGTAAGGACTTCCTCTGCTTATTATTAGTGAGGATGCCGGAGATTGTTATCAGTTTTTTGTTTTGTCTTCCATCACAGAATTTTGGTGCATTACAACTTTCAACGTTTGACGGATTTTGACAATTAAAATATCAAAACGTCAAAAATTCAGCACAGGAGTGCTTGTACTTTTGTGATGTGTAACTTTTCTCATTTCTTTTAATACTTTTTAAAAAAAATTAATTTCAATTTGGAATTTGAGAGTTTGTTTTTTTTAATTATTTAATGGCTTCAAATTTGAATTTCAGCTGTTTAGCCAAAACGGATTTCAACCATTGGACTTTTAAAATATTCAGCTGTCTGATGGCTAATGCTAATGCTAACCAAATGCTAATGCTAGGCTTCTGCTTGTTAATGCTATTGCTAAGTTAATGCTTGGCTAATGTTAGGCTAATGCTCGTAAATGTTAATGCTAGGCTGATACTAATGCAGTGTTCAATGACATGGGACTCCCGATATGATACGATTCTCTCATGATTTATTTTACAAAATGGGACTGTAGGCAAATGATGACTGAAAAATATTCCTTTATTTTTTTTTGGGAAAAAAATAGAAAATACTGTATTATTTTCCTTTTATTTTTCATTGTCAAAAGAATCCCTTGATAAACTATTCAAAACAATGCAATTTAACTAAAAATAAATCTTGAATGAAATAAATAAAGGAATAATACATATGAAGAAGAAGCCTATTAATTTAAATTCTGGTTCTATAGTAAACAATGCAAAACTGCATAATAGTTATTTTTCTTTTTAAAAGTGCAACTGAAAATGTATTTTGTGACTTAATAATTGAACTTTAAAAAAAAAAAACAGTCATTGAACTGATTGACGTCAGATATTTGTTTGGACCAACAGAGGGTGCTGGAAACCCAGTGGTTGGTTGGCAGGCAGATATCTTGCAGTGAAGAAGAGATGCTATGCTAGCAGACAGAGCTAATAGAAAAACGTGACTTTTACAGATATTCACGTAATATTACAAATATTCTTTCGGTGCTAAAGAGGTAAGGAATTTTTTTATTAACGTGTTTAAGAGTAGAATGCAGCCAGAAAGAAAGTAGTAGCAGATTCCGCCCGCCGTGTACACTGCTGGACAAGAGAAGGATAAATATATAGCGCCCTCTGCTGTTTAAAAAAAGTACTGCGATTCAATTTTCAAAGTATCGATGTCAATCGTGATACCTATGAATCAATTTTTAACTGCCTTACCATTAATCGTTACATCCTTAAAATATTCTATTAACAAGTTGTGTTGCCAGGTTGGTAAAAGTTATCTCTTCATCTTCAGTTGTACATAGATGGAACATTTAGGTTTTATTGTTTTCTATTACAGAACTGAAACTCTTTCAACTAGCCACAAAGTACTAAAGCTAGTTATTGGACATACTTTGAAGATTAAAATTATCCATCATTATAAAGCATGTTGATCCCTGCACCAACACCCCCCAACACCTTACCAACAAAGTTGGAAACTTGGACAGCAGCCATTGTATTTTTATTGGGTGCTAGCATGCTACAGCTAACCTACATGCTACACCATGTTTGAATTTAAATTATTCATTGAAAAAAGTTTCCTTTTATATTTAAGAATGGGAAGAGTTGAAGAAAGTTTGTTTTATATCTTTTTTCATGTAAAACTAAAGGAAACATTAGTAAGACATTTCCCAATCACTTTCTTTTTCTGACTCAGATGAGATTGCCATGATCAACCCTTCTCTTCTCAGTGCCAATCAAACGCATACAGTAAGTTGAAGTATTATTGTACATCACTGATAAAAACAAAAGAAAAAAACAAGACAATAATATGGAAAGTGACATTTTGAAAGTTTTTAACATGTTAACTATCTTTGAACTTTTCAGGTGTGCATTAATGAGAAAGGCTCATGCATTGAGAAAACAATCGTGTTCTCTGCAGATGAAGAATTTATGGACTTTACTCGGAGCCACACAGTGAACCTTGCCTGTGGTTCTTTAGCTGCAGAGCAATCGTCTGTAAACCCAGGATTTAAGAACATTTTGGAAAGTGACCCTGCGAGTAAATCTATAAATATTCTTCCTGCACCATTCTCTAAAGAAACCAGCTATGCTCACGGCTCCCTAATACACAGCCAAGCATCACAACCTTCTGTCAGTAAAGAGAAGGTTGTGCTGAAAGCAAGTAGGACCTTAAAAGAAATGTTGGCTAAAACTGACATTTTTCTCAACCCTGATGTGAGCATGGATATACCTGAAGCTCAGATTGGTCACACTGAATCAGGCACCTCACTGGAGGATCCTCCTCAGCATCTCTATCCCACCCAAAGCGAACAGCTGCAGAATGGTGATCTAAGGAAGGCAGATGTGATGAGTCGGCAAAGCAGTGAAATACCTTGGACATTCAAGCCTGCAGGTATGGCAATTTTAAAAAGTTTAATGTGACTACTAATGTACTAATCAATACAATTTTCATGGGCAACCTTTTTTTATTTGGAGAAAACACAGAATGCTTTACAATTTAAAATGCCAAGGGACAATAAATACGCTTAATGTTAGGCTTTACACCGATCTGATCGGCCAATATTTTGCATCTTATGCAATTATTGTGATCGCCTGTAATGTCTTAATTTGCAGATCCGATCAATGACATCATTATTGTGATGAAACTTTTTATAGATGCTCGCGTTGCATTGTTTTATTGTCTCATTTACTTCAAGACGTTCCACAACACCGACATGACACGTTTCTATAGTGTTTCACTTGCATCTGTCAAGGTCGTAGCGGAGCGCTGAGCCTGGTCTGTTTCCTGGTTCTACTGGCTATGAAGTTGGTGTCTGCTGTTAGTGTCTCTGTGCGTGCGCGCATGTGTGCCGGAGCTAGTTTTGTTTATTTACCCTGTGCAGCCACTGGGGTGAAGGAGAGTCTGATTAAAGAGCAGACAGCAGAGGGAGGCACTCCATATACTTTCTATTTAGAAGGAGTCTATTCATACGGTAGCTGTACGGATAACCCCGGGTGCTATTGGTCCGTTTATCAAAGGTTAGGTTTAGGATTAGTCTTAGTCACTTGACCTAAACTGGCCAATGACCGACCTATCACATGACATAATCTGGCCAATTATGGGCGTGGCATATTGATAGAATGTTGGTATATTGATTTGTCTACCATACAAATAGCCACTGCCTTCTCTTTAATACCGGACATTTCTGTCAGTTTCAGCGAGTTGGTGGTAAGAGAGAAATCGCCAACTCTTCCACTCCCTCACAGTTACAAGGATGCATCTATAGATACCAAAACATGGTACCATTTAGATTTTATGTAAATCAATACCAGGTAGTAAAAAACAAAAGTACCAAATTCGGTACTCTTTCCTCCTTATATGATCGGATCGGTGATCGTTTTTTAAAACTCACTAATCAGTGATCGACCAAAAACTCCTGATCTTGTAAAACCTAGTTAATAACATATTACCATTAGTATTAACATATTGCAGATGCATGGAAATCAATTTTCCACCAAACTGATATTATAGCAATACTTGGATCTGAATACTTGCCGATCCTGAGTGTCCATACCGATACTTCTAACACACACACACACACACACACAAGCAAACGCAATGAATTGAAAGACTGGTGCTGTTTTCTTCTCTGCTCGTTCAACAAATGTTAATATATAAGATAAAAACCCCCCTAACATTTCAAGTGAAAAAAATAAACCTTTTCTGTGAAACTATTAAAGACTTTACAATTTAGAATCAAACAAAAACTCTATGGCACTGTCACCAGCTTTCACATTAACAAAAAATTAATGATTAGTGTTCACATTAGAATTTGACAAATATCAATCTAACTATTTGGTACTTTCTCCCTCTAGCACCCAATCCTAAAAAATAGAACATAAATGACTGGTCACCATTTAAAGCAATTTCATGCAATGTGTATCTTTTAACTTGAACCTTCTGAGTATAGTTAGTGCAGTATCGGCCTGATAACTGACACCAATATTGTAATTGTGCATCCCTACTTGTATGGTTACATATTACATATTTAATATTCTGTAATGATTAAAAAAATGAACATTTGCTAATAGCATTTCTTGGATGTTTCTTAGCTGTTTTGTTATTTTACACTGGTATTAACTTACTTCTGTTTGCTGTTTTATTAGGGATGGAAATGTCACGTAAAACCTTTTCAAAGACCAAGGCACATGATTTCCCTGATGATTGTCTAACTCTGGCCAACCGTGAAGCAGATATTGACTGCATAGAAAAAACATTGAGATTCACAGCCGATGATGGCTGTATGGATGTGACACAAAGTAGCACAGTGAACATCATAAGTGAATTTCAGCTGCCATCAAATCCAAATGTGAGCTTTGGTAAAGCAACATTCATGGCAGAGGAGAATGCGATGGACGTGAAGAAGAGTCTTACTGTAAATGTTGACCCTTGTGAACAACCTAATTCAACAACTTGTCCCCCACTGCTTGCACAAAGTACAGATGGAACTGTTCATTTTTCTGCAAATGACGGAGGCATGGAGGTTACCCAATGCCTCACTGCAAATGTGTTCTGTAACTTTGCACCAGATCAAGCTTCACAACACCAGGATACTCTACTCACGCACAGACACATGGACATCTTAAATGTCACCAAGGACATTGAAAGTGAGAAATGCGGTCCATATGAAGACGGAGTGCCAATAGTGCATGGTTTGGATGGAGAACTGGCCCAGGTGGACAATCTTCACAGAGAACAAACTGTTCATTTTTCTGAAAATGACGGAGGCATGGAGGTTACCCAATGCCTCACTGCAAATGTGTTCTGTAACTTTGCATCAGATCAAGCTTCACAACACCAGGGTAGTCCTCTCACACACAGACACATGGACATCTTAAATGTCACCGTGGACATTGGAAGTGAAAAAAGCATTCCATATGAAGATGGAGCACCAATAGTGCATGGTTTGGATAGAGAACTGGCCCAGGTGGACAATCCTCGCAGAGAACAAACTGTTCATTTTTCTGAAAATGACGGAGGCATGGAGGTTACCCAATGCCTCACTGCAAATGTGTTCTGTAACTTTGCACCAGATCAAGCTTCACAACACCAGGATACTCCTCTTATGCACAGACACATGGACATCTTAAAAGTCACCAAGGACATTGGAAGTGAGAAAAGCTTTCCATATGAAGACGGAGCTCCAATAGTGCATGGATTGAATAGAGACCTGGCCCAGGTGGACAATCTTCACAGAGAACAAACTGTTCATTTTTCTGAAAATGATGGAGGCATGGAGGTTACCCAATGCCTCACTGCAAATGTGTTCTGTAACTTTGCACCAGATCAAGCTTCACAACACCAGGGTAGTCCTCTCACGCACAGACACATGGACATCTTAAATGTCACAAAGGACATTGAAAGTGAGAAATGCGGCCCATATGAAGACGGAGGTCTAATAGTGCATGGTTTGGATAGAGAACTGTCCCAGGTGGACAATCTTCACACAGAACAATGCCAGGACATCGACATGATTGTGCAAAATAAAGTTCCAGATTTGCCTTCGCTCTGCATTAATGAGCCTGTAAATAACGGCAAGAAAGACTGTTCTGTAATCGACGTCAAATCGGCTTTGACTGAAGTTCAGACAGAACATATTTTGGGGGGAAAAAACAAAAATGAGATCCTCCAATGTCTTTCCTCGACACAAATTCTAGATCCCCAACACCAACATTTGAAGGAAACACTGTTAGACTCACAACAGGGCTTTGGAGCAATTGTGCCATCTACCCCCAATATACAAGTCAGTATTCAAACAACTTCAGACGCTGTGGAAACAGAAGCCATGGAGCCGCCGAAACTAAATATAAATAGTGTCCCAGCACAAAGCAATAACAGCCCACCCAGCGTTGTTGATCAAGAGACATGTTCACTAAAGTCTAGACGCAGAAGTTTAGCAGATCTACAGTCAAAGGTTCGTCGTCTGAGCCACATTATAAACACAGCTCCTGATGCCTTTCCAACTAATGGTTCACGCTCACCCCAGGAGCTAGACCCAAAGGACGGACTCCTTTCACCTGTAAAATTGGGAGAAAATGAAACTGAAAACTCTGAAGATAAAATACAACATCAATGTCCCTCACCTGCAGTGCAACCGTCTGCATCGACAACGGCTCCTTTTAGTACAAAGACTAAACAACTCATGTCTAGACTGTCAGTGGGAAGCTTTAAGCCAAAACTCCCCAGAAGAAGCAAACCTAAAGATTTCAACAAGTCCAAATCAGAACCAACAATGACGGTCAGTGTCGAAGTTTTCAAACAGTCAAGCAACTTTGACCCCAATGTCAGCGACATTTTTGATGAGGAACTTGCTAGCTGCGATGACATGTCAGAAACGTTGGACACCCAGAGCCCTCAGAAAACCACAGAGGAGGAATATCCTCCTCAAGAGTTCATGTTCGACACCGTACCTGTAGATGATGTGTTTGAAGATTCTACAGCGTCTCAGGGGCAGAAGAGGTTGTTTCCAGACAAAGAAAATGTCCTGAGGTGTGAGAAAAGAATGAAAGGATCAACTGAGACTGCTGAAATGGTAAGTTGTCAACAAATGATTGGTAACACTAGCATCCTTATTATTTTGTTGTTCAAAATTACTTCTTGAACCCAAAGATTTTATTGGTTTTTTTTATTTTTCATGACTTTGTGATTCTGAAGATGATCTAAAAAGAGGAAAATAAAGAGAAACTTGAACACAAGTAGTAACTAAGTACATGATTTCGGAAATGTAAAAGTGAAACCCAAAAATCTTCAAGCTGTGCACCTGTCAACTAATTTAAGATGAAGATTGAAAACAAAGCTCGTCAGGTTTCCACTCCTTCCTCCGCCATGGTGGTTTTTTTGTTTATTCATTTATTTTTCATGCCCCTTCTCCTGGGAGGAAGAATTGTGACATTTATTGGATTTCAAAGATGCAAAGGTTGGGTAAATGAGTCATGGCCGTTCAGACAGCAGTCGCATTGTGAAAATATTGGATATGTATCAGATTTAGGAGCACATGAAAGTGGCCTGGCTCAGATTTGAAACAAATCATATTTATTCTGTTCAAACTATCTTTAACAGATCGGATACTGGTCGCATATGGGTTTAAAAAAAAAAACAGACTTGGGTCGCATTTGCCTGCAGTCTGAACATAGCCATGGAATTAAAGACTGCTGTGGATGCTTCAAATGTCTAAAAGCTCCTGTTTTGGTACATTTTTTCAGTTTTGTTTAGCTTTATTTCCCTTCCTGTCAGACATCCCAGTGTGAATCCATAGAGTACGACGCCAACGTCACTGTGGGTGCTAAAACGACACAGACTATAGATTCATCCAACAGCAGCCACACATCCAGCAGCAGATGTGAAGCTACATTTGAGTCAAGTATGTTGTTGTGATTTGAAATGGTTCCTGTGCAGCTGATATTTTGTGATTGAATGATGTGATTTCATTACAGCCTTTAAACAAAGCCTCTTTGAATCCCAGCTGGAAGACTATGCCAGTGATGTGCAGAAGGTTTGCTCTCACTGTTTTTGACTTATGTATCATTCTACTCAGAAAATTTATATGTATTTATTCTCCTGTCTTAATTTTTCTCTTTTTTTGATGATAGAAACTGGAAGATGGCACCATCACTGTTTTAGAGTTCTTTAAACTCTGCAACATCGACTTTGTGATCCATAATCCACGGCAGAGCATGCGTCCTGGCACAGTAGGTTAAAGTCATATTGTATGTCTGTAAAAGTAAAATGGCTTAGCTGTTCTCAACTGGTGTGTCAGTACCCAAAAGTGGGTCGTTCTCAATTAAGTCCAGACTCAATTGCGCTTTCAAAAAAGAAAGACTCTGAATTTAAACTTAATTTGCTGACTTGCACATATCTCTTTCATATGAGTAATACATACTTTTATGCATTTGTTTTAATATGATATCCATCTTGTTTTTTGGCTGTAGCAGGCAATTGTTCCAAGCTGGAGTTAGTGTAGTCGTCATGTTCTCTGTCTTTCACATGGAGATCAGTGGCTCAAATTCCACAGTGATGGTTTTCCATCTGTAGCATGTTTTCTTTCCAGCATATAAAAGAAAAATCACGTAATTTTTCAAAGTTTAATTTCCTTAACCTGTAGATTGTAAAGACCAATGTTGGAGATGTTTAAATAAATCTAAGTAACTGAACACTGAATTGAAAATATTTTAGAAAAATGCACCAAATTAATAGGCTTTACAGAACTGTGTTATTGTAGACTTAACATGTAAGGTTATAATTACATGATTTTATAATAATCGGTCGTGACCTAAAGGGGGCCGTTCTGAGCCATTAAAGCAGAACTAAGTAACTTGCGCTTAGCGCTGTCCCTTACGGTGCCTTTTGGTTATGTCACTGTCGTAAAAACTCCACATGTGTTTGTTTGTGTGCGAGAAAGTGGCTCGGAAAATGGATGGATGGATGGATGGATATTTGTGTGTGTGGGTTGCGAGTGTGTGTGCGTTCCTGTTGCCGCGATGACAGTGTGTTTGTATTGGGCTGCAGTAAAACAGTACGTCTTGCCACCGGGTCGGAGGTAGGTAAGTTGCTATGTGGTTTTCTGGCCAGAGACAGCAGGGGGGGATGAAAGACCCCCCGATCACCCCATAAACACTTGTATTACCCTCACAGGGACTATGAGAAGGATTTATTAAGGTGAAAAAGTTACTTAGTTCTGCTTTAAAGTCCAGGGCTGAGAATGAGTCTCAATCCAGCTGTTGTCAGGAGTGAAGATACCAAATTGTGTTACACAAAATAAATTTCCATGATAAACTAGTTTATTAAAAGATAATCTAACAATAAAAATGTTACATTTTAATTTTAAATATTAACTCATAGAAATTGAAATTAATATTAAAAGCATTTCAGAAAAAAAAAAACAGTCCAGGTTTACGTGTGTGTCAGAATAAATACCTATATTTTGATAGAATTGTATTATATGGGTTTGCTGAATGCACTGATGAAGTTTGCAGGGTTCAGTACCTCCAATGCGGTTAAGAACCTCTGCTCTAAATTATAGTTTGTAATTTAAATTTAGTTTCTCAATAAAACTAAATGTCTTTTTTGTTGTTGTTTTTAGAGTGAAACATTTTAACAAATGTAGCAATATTCTTGTAAATTTCTCATAGATTTTCTCTTATTTTTTTGTTTAGAGAAAAAATAAATCAAATTTGGATCAGTTGTTCTTAAATTCTAACTCTAAAATTTAAACTTTTTATTGCACATTAGAAAACCATTTATTTGGCTGTGATGTTTTCTCATATCTTAGTACGAGTGCTCTCAGCCACTCGCAAAATTTTCCCTTATCTAAGAATATTGTAAGATATGAAAGCACTGGTAAATCCACAAAATGAGTAGCTGTGGAAAACAAATGCAGGTTTGCTGTGCAGGCCTAATACACAGTGATATAATGATGCATATAATAAACTAACTGAACCTTATTTTAGTGTAACTGCTGAAACGGTTCCCCAGTTCGGCATGTTTTTACGTGTTGATGAACGGTCCTGAAGCGGAATCATTTGAAAACCACATGGCTTGAAAGTTTGGTTTTGATGTGTCTCTTTATTTTCATGCAGGTTTTTTCGGGCTCAGAAGCAACAACGATGGATTTGTTGAAAGACAAACACATCTGCCGCCCTAAACAGATGGTCTATGAGACCGACGTCAATAACCTCACTGAGAAAGTGGAAAAGTACGTGCGCTTGAAGTCATTTTGACATGTTTACATATGAATGACAACTAAGTAAAGTTCACCAATATAAAATTCAAGCGCCAGTAACTTTTCCTCCTTTTTCGTTGCTTTTAAACTTAACGCAAGATTTAAATACAAAGACATTTCTAATGTTTTTTTTTACAGACTGAAGGTTCGGATGGGGGATCTGAACAAACCTCTGAAGGCTGTTAATAAACCCTTGTGGGAAAGCATTAGATATTCTTCAGAAAAGGAGGTATTTAATAAATAATGAATTTATTTAATGCTACAATTTGTTCATAGTACAGTTACTACTATATAACGTATTCATATTTTATATCTAAAACAAATTGTTCTGTAATCCCACTCTAATGCTCCCTGCATTCGTTTGAATCTCCAGCTCAAATGTTTTTGTGCGAAGCTCAAAGAGAGAAACAACTTCTTCAGAAAAACAAGCAAAGCTCAGTCACATGAAATGAAGGAGGTCCTGTATTCAAATCTCGTGCAGGCTAATCTGGTAAGACGCTGAGATGTCCACTGAAAGGCTGAAATACAACAGATATTATGATTTTATTGTGAACATGATTGACTCTGTGTTTTCCAGGAGGAGCAGCAGAAACTCCGAGGAACAATTGGGAAAGCAGACGAGATGATAAAGACACTTGATGACTGTATTTCAGAGGTGGAAAAAGGTACGATCAATAATACTTGATTGAGAAAGGATAACACAGGTGTTAATTAGGCGTGAGAGTAGGCTTGGGCAGTAATACAGTAATATTGTATTGTATACATCGTCATAAAAATAGCAACGGTATCAGTTTCAATAGTGTCATTTAAAAAAAAAAAATTGCGATAATATTTCCCGTGACTGCCCCACACACACACACGCACACACAGGTGTCAGAGAGAGAGTGAGAACAGATGCGTGTAAACCAAGCTTATTCAAGGTGAATTAATTCTATAGTCTGGAAGTGGAGTGATGGTTGCCAGTCCGCTCAGGGTATAGACTGTAAAAAGAGCGGCAGGAAGCCTAGATCACAGTCCTCTCTGTGTGTGCTTGTGGTGGGAAGGAGCTGACGACATCAGCAGCTGTTCGGGACAGTAACTACAGTGTTACGTATATTCATGTCAGAGTCTCTAAAACACCAGAAAAATTTACAATAACACAAGATAGATAGAGTCCATCCAAGTCTCTATTGAGAAAGAAATTACTAAGAGTGTTCAGAAAATATACCGGTAAGGGAGGTTGAGTTTCAGTTTCAAAACGGAGCGGACAGAGGATTCTACATACTGCAGCTTTAACTTGATGAATGAGCCTACATTGTGAGTGAACTCATCATTTAGTAACTCCATAAGTTGATCATTAAAACCGTATAAGTGGCGCCGGAAAAGAAGCAAGTCCTTTCCCTTGTCCCTCGACTTCATTCGTCACGGTAATACCATATACCACGGTAAAATAGGGAGGAGGTTTGATGGTATCAAAATTTGGATACCACCCAAGTCTATGTGAAAGTGTTCACATGTGGTTTCCTTTCATGTAGAGCTCGCTGCAGCTGTGGAAAAAGGTTTTGAAAATAAACCTAGTCTGAAATCACTGCAAGAAGGTAACATTTGAAGTAGTTTATTTAAGAATGTAATAAAGTTGTATTCACTGTGTCGGTTTGAAAGCAAACTATTTGTGTCTTTGTTACTGATTTTAGAAATGAAGAAAACTAGTGAGACTTCCACTGATAATGAAAGGTAAGATTGTTTTTGCCGTTCATTCACATTAAAGCCTTTCCTCAGTCATTTCATGGGTCCTGCCTAATCTAACATACCAGTGTTTGCAGTGTAGAGGAAAACTCACTGACACTCTGCACCATTGCAATTTGTAACATTATTCAAGTGATTCCAAAACCCTCGATTAAAGGAGGCTCATGTTTGTTGTTTTTATTTTGCTTCAGACAAATATCTGAACTTGAGGCGCAGAAGAAGCAGAGTTTAAACCAAGTAAAGAGGCTGAAAGTGGAGACGAGAAGCCTGGACCGTCACCTGGACACACTCAGCATGTGCGTCTATGATCGCCGTTTGTTTTCCGTTTGGATTTCAAATTTGCTTGAAGCTGAATTTCTTTGTACTTGACGCCATTCAGGTTGATTGAGTGGAAACTAAAAGAGAGAACCAATGACGGCACGATTTACACATTCCTCAATGAGACGATGTATCTGCAGCTGACGTATGAAAAGTCCACTGGTGAGGAAAACACACAAAACAAGAGCAAACCTACGCCAAGAGCCAAATCACCTCTTTTTCAGAAATGAATGGGTGTCTGGGTCAGTGATCCTCATCATGGCACCATGATCATTCAAGCTTTAAAGGCTTGGAAGAAATGTCTGTCCCCATTAATAACTATGCATCAGATCAAAATGTATGGGCACCAGGGCTGTAATCAATTATAATTTTTGTAATTTGTATTTGTAATTTTAAGAGTCTGTTGCTGTTGTAATAGTTGAATTGTAATTGAGTTCATATAATTGACCTTGTAATTGTAATGGAAATTCAATTTAATGCAAAACTTGTGATAAAAAAAATTAGATGATAGAAAATATTTTTTAATAGAGATGCTAACAGAAAGCTAACACAAGAGGAAGGTTAAGTTTAATGGGGTAACTAATTAAGAAATGTAATTGTAATTGACTTTCAGGTGATAAAAAATAATCAAAATGTAATTGTAACTGGGAAAATGGCTGGTCACTGTAATCGTAACTGAATTGTAAGTGAACATGGATAATTAAATACTAATTGTAACTGAAAAATGTAATTGACCCCAACCCTGATGGGCACCCCCATTTTGGGGAAAAATCACAATAAAAGGTGCAGTCCAGATCCAGTCAGGATGAAACTCCTATTTTTGGAACCAACTGAGTCAAATTTCATAAAGATCAGTCAATTACAAACTGAGATTTAAATTTTCTAAATTTTGCCAATGATGAGAGTTGAGGATTTTTCAAACTGATTTAGAATCAATTTATTGATCTGGATCATCTCCAAAATGTAATGGCGTAAGGTCTATCTTTGGTTAAAATCTTGTCAAAATCTCTGAAGTAGTTTTGATGTTCTGCTAACTGATAAACAAATGCCAGTGAAAATATGATCTCCTTCAAGGTAATCAATGGATCTCTCTGTATCACACGTTGAGTTGAATACAGTCAGTTCCTGGTAATAGATTGTACTTTAGCTCTCCATACAAATCAATGAAGGTGAAATGTACATTTAAACTGTATACATGACTATATATGTAGGAGCGATCGTGACTTGAGTGTTTTAAGCTCTAAAGTGTTCTTTATTTCAGACAAAGATGTGAGCGGTACTGAGCGGAAAATTGCAAGCATTGACTTCAAACTGGAACTTGATGGTAAAAAAACAAACCCAGGTTATTTTCTTCTGAAATGTATGGAATGAAAAGGACTTTAAAGTATCCTAAGCTCTCACACTTGAGTTCATGTTATAGGTTTTAACTGATTTCCCTTTTACTTCTGTTTTAAATTTGGAAGCCAACCAAGGACAGTGTTTGCAATTCATAACATGGATGTTACAGATCAAATATTTGGCCATAAGGAGTCAACAGTTAGTTTCAGTTCATCTTTGTCAGCATTTGTAGTTTTACCATTTCATCCCCTTCTCCTACCAGATGAGAAGTCACAGTCACATGCTCGACTTGTTCACGCACTGATCTCTCAGTACGTCCACGGAGCTCCTGACTGGGTGAAGGAATACCCGACGAGTGCCCACATACCCACGGTGGGTGTGCGCATGTTGTCAGATAAATTTCTGTATATATTTTGTATATTTAACTGTAAAGGTCACTCTGTGTTAAATTGGGCTGCAGAAGATCATTTTATATCAGATAAAGACATGGTGTAGGCCTCATGGCTCAATGAATTGTACATAATTTGCTTTAAAAGAAAATGTTAAAGTTTGAAATTTCCCCCTGAAAGTTTGGTTTGTTCTCCACTGTAAACACTTCTTCTATTGATGCTATTGGAAGCATTTTCTGCATTCCATTGTGGGATGTGAAGTCCCAGAGACTGATGCATAGAAAATGTACTTCATTCTTTCTGTGAATTCTTGTGTTTGGCAAATGCGGTTGTCTATGGGACTTCACTTCCCTAAATGCAATGCGCAAGACTTTTCCAACAATGTCAGCAAACAGAGTGTTTACAGCTGTACCATGTTTGCTCACTAAACCCCTGCTTTCTGCTGACCTTAAATTAAAAAACTACCTCGATCGTCAACTACAAGTCACACACACAATCCCCACGTGAAGCTGCATCCACGCACACACAACACTACAGATGCTATCACTGGCATTCAAGAACTACAGGCACTTTCAGGCACACACAGAGACAGACCGGAATACACAACACATAGCTTAATGAACACTCTGATTAGCGCATAATCTGGTCTTTAAAGAAGCACAGAGTCACAAACATTACCCTCCTCCCTCCTCTCATCTTTTATAGGAGGGGCGTGGCTTATAGTGAAAGTTGATGTGGCACGATGGTCACAATTGTTGTCTCCGCCAATATTAAAATTCAATTGTAATAGCTGGCGTTCAACCCTTAGAGGGCAGTGACTCTGACATTTTACAACTAAAAATGCAAATAATTTTACTAAAATGTTAAAAGTTTGACTAGGATCAATTAACAGCATTATTTAATACCCAAATAAATATGTATTCAGCAGAAAAAAGTGGGTTTGGGTGTTTAGTTAGTTTTTAAATGCTAAAGCGCTGCAGCATTGGGTGATACTGAATGTATGCTTATGTTCTAAAACTCAAACTATGGTCATCATGATTAATTCCTTGTGTGTGAATCTCCTGAAGACGTTGACTGAAGTGTTTTGTGTCTGTGCTCAGCTGCTCCGTGATGTCGGCCTGGTGGTGAGTCACTGCCGTCTGCTGGGAGAGGAGTGCCGTCAGCTACAGCTGTGGGGAAGTTTACCTTTCGACATCCTGGACATCAGCTGCATGGACACACAGTAAAAACTCCCTAATCTAATTTTTATGTTGATTTTTATCACACACAATCAATAGGTAAAAGTATTCAATCAATCTTTTAATTTTATTTTTTAATTTGGGTGTAAAAACTTAATCAAACATCTGGTTATCTGTTATGGTAAATGTTCTTTTTCATTTTCATTAATTTACAATGTATTTTTACATTTGCAAAAACATTATTTTTTTGCTTATTTTTTAATTCAGTCTTTTAAATCAATTTCTTATCAAGATTAATCAACATGGGAGTTTGATCAGAAAGTTGTTAATTTTGTTAAGACCTCTTATGTCTTCATCTTATAGGGTGCGCGTGGTCTTCAGCAGCCTCAGGAAGCGTTCTAAGTTTGAGGTGGTCTTTGGTGTGAGTTTGGTGAAGCATCTCTACGTCCTGAAACTGGACAACTTCAACAACATGATTGGAAACACCACGTGAGTACGAGTCACATATGAGCTAACCTATTATGAATAAATAATAAGATGGTTTAGTGCAGTGTTTTTCAATCTTGGGGTCGGGACTTCATGTGGGGTCACCTGAAATGTCTTGTAATTGTTTAAAAATAAAAAGTTAGATTGAAGAATTTTTAACATTTTTTGAATTATTATTTTTCAAATTAACACATCATACACAATAAATATCAAATAACTCTTCTATCCTTAATTTCAAATAAAATCCAGTACAAAAATATCTGAGGTGGTGTGTCTTGTTACTTGCCACTGGCTACACTGTGTTTTAACACACTTTAAAGCAGAATTAAGTAACTTTTTCATCTTTATAAATCCTTCTCATAGTCCCTGTGAGTGTAATACAAGTGTTTATGGGGTGATTGGGGGGTCTTTCATCCCCCCCTACTGTCTCTGGCCAGTACTTGCAACTTTCCTGCCTCCAACCCAGTGGCAAGACGTACTGCTTTACAGCAGCCCAATACAAACTAATGCTAGATTATGACCAGCCCCGTGGCTGCACACAGTTGTCTACAAATTCACTTTTATCAAACTTATATCATGGCGAAGCCAACAAAAAAAGGCAGCGTAAACCTTTGTCTGAGGAACGGAGCAACTCCATGTAGTGACAGCTCAGCAGCAACACACAGCATTGCTGTGTTTTGCTGCTGAGCTGTCTCAAACACTGTCGTCGTGGCAACTGACACACACTCGCAACTCAGCGCTCCATCAGGCAGCACACACGCAAATATCCATCCATTTTCAGAGCCACTTTGTCAGCACACAAACAAACACATTTCCACACTCCCTTCCGTATTACTCCCACATCATTCATTTATTTTACTTGTCTCTCTTCCTCATACTGTTCACATGGTCACATGGGACTATATGTGTGAAAGCACCCTTAGAGTCACTGTTGTATTAGGATTTTTCAGTGATCGGTTGCTAATGTCTTGGGAGAGCAAAGGTGCACATGTAGCTGTGGGGTGGGGCAGGCGGCGTGGGATGGGGCAGTTGTTACTAGAGTGACATAACCAAAAGGCACTGTTAGGGGGAGCGCTAAGCGCTAGTTACTTAGCTCTGCTTTAATTAACATGATCTAATAAACTAATTCTAGAAAAAAAAAATGTCTCTGGACAATTGTGTTATTAAATCGGGTCACGACCTGAGAAAGGTTGGGAATCTCTTGTTTAGTTTAAGACATCATAGGTTAAAGCTGGGAATGCTGTTCACTCCCTCTGAATAGTTTGGATTTCTACAGTGAATGCAGTCTGTCTGTGCTGCCCGATTGTCATATTGTGATTAAAAAAAAAATAGAAAGCTGAAATTTGATCATGGCCGAGAACACAGATGATCAACTTTTATCACAGTGGGGGCCACAGAAATAGGATTGTCCGATTTAAGGTCACATTATCAACATTAATGATGGAGTTGAGCATTAACACAGGAAATAACTTGTGTGTTTTTGTGTCATTTTGTGAATTTTTGTCATAATTTTTTGTAGTTTTCTGTAATACATGTTTTTTGGAGTAATTTTGTGTAATTTTCGTAGTTTCGTGTACCGGTATTATAAAATTCATTTGTTGCCATTTTGTGTTGTTTATTGTATTTTTCTTTATTTACTTTCACTGCCAGTTGCTCATGTTTGACTGTTTGACCAAGAAGAACCTGAAGAGTGAAGCATGTTTGTGTTTGGTTGCAGGATCCATCAGCTTGAGGAGATTGTGGATTCTTTTACTCCAGCGAGAAAGGTCCTGACCAAGATTATCAAAAAGATTCACCAGACTCTGCTCTGCTGAGACGAGGATAATCATGCTTTGTATTGTTCACATGTTGTAAATAGTCATTTTAATGCATCTGTAAAAACCACTGCAGCAGCTCTTGTTGCATCACACATTTCATTTGATTCAGCAAAAAAAACCCTTCATTTTTATATAATTTTCTTTTACTATTAATAAAAAATTATTAAATAGGGTTTTTTTTTTTTTTTTAATTATATGGTGCAGTTTCCATAGTTACTACTAGAGGGGGAGCAAAGCTTGAAGTTGGGTTTCAGGTGTGATGTCTTTCAGCGTGTTTGATATTTTCACTGTTAAAATATCTATTTTTAATTTCTCAACAAAAATATTAAAATGAGTAACTTCGTATTTTGCATTAAACTGACTTTTGATTTATTCTTAAATGTCTTGTTTTGGACCTGTTTTTATTACCTTTGCAGTTGACTTTGTCAGGGTGCAGATGTTATCACCTTTAAATATTTGTAATCATCATAACATCTGTAGATGTGATTAGCTCTTTGGACTCCAAATAATCACTGTATAAAATCTTGTGTTGGTCTTCAAACACTACTTGATAAACAGGTAGGAAAGATTCGATGCTGCTGCTATGCTGATATGTGTCTTTAGAGGGCGCTGTGTCACTTTACTAGAGATGTACAATATATCCAACCCTGAAACTTCAACACTCATTAAGAGTGTAAAGAAGGGTGTTTCCCTACAAAGGTGAGCTTTGTATTGAGTTGGAGAAATAACGTATTGTTGAATCCATCATTTTAAAGGAAATTTGTCTATAAGTGGAAACAATGCAGCACATCACAAGCCATTGTCACATTTCATTCAGTTTGATCATTTTGGGGATTTGACTCCATCATCTATCTACACAGCCCAACCTCTTTTAGATATGGTTATTATGTGTATCTGCATGGGGTCAGTCCTCCAAACAGCCAAAACGTGAGTGGCATGGACAGTGTGCGGGTTCATGTCAGAGGTCAAAAGGTCAGAGAGCAGCCTCTGAGAGGATGGAGGGGGGTTATAATAACAGCCCACTGCTTTAGCCTTTCAACGTCAAAGGTCAAAGTGGACTTTCCAAACCGTCACCCTCGAGTGAGCCATCAAGGGAGACTGGATCCTCCCCCAGGAACAACGGCTGCTGTCAAAGTAAATAGAGGAGCAGCATCAACACAATCACCTCAATTTCATTTTAATCCATCAGCAAAATTAATTCTCATTCTTTAAATGTGAAGGCTGTTCACTTATTGAATATTCATTTCACCATGTGTTACTGTTCGATATAGAGTTACAGGAAAAGCAACTTTATGACTTATTGTAAGATTAGTTGAATAGGAGACGAAACCTGTACTGGTTATGTTTTATCTAATATCCAAACACAACAGAAGTGCAGATTCATTCAAAAACACACCTATATAGTCGCCGACTTATCTGAACCATTTTACTGCTCCAAAAGTTAGCGAAATAAGAAAATCCAGCTTCGTAGTATAACCCCTCTGTGTTTTCTCGTTGTTTGTGGCATTTTGTGAATTTTTGTTGACATTTTGTAAATTTTTCTCTCATTTGACATGTTTTCTTTGTTTTGTGAATTGCAACCATTACAGAGCTGAATCTGTCCATCACATAATATTTTTGTATGATGATCTGCAGATTTGCTTTGTGCGACAGAAGTGAGCAGGATTTGTGATCCGTGATGGGATTACACGGAGAGGATATGATAGTGATTCCCAGGAGGTAAATTTCATCAAAGATGTGTGCGATGGTAGATCAACAGCTACAGTAGTGTGATGCTACCGGCCTGCGAAGGAGGTAAGATGGCGGCGAACATTCCTTCCTGTAGTGAGGTATTTAGGGTGGGACGATAGACAATAATTAGCTCAAGAAAGGATATTTTTGGAAATGAAATTTTTTTAAAAAAAAAAATACAATAAAAAAAATTACTTTAATTGGACTTTACGCATGCACGCATACTGTATTTACCCTGGATATGACTTTTTCACCACAATAAGAATAGAAAAATACAGTAAACAATAGCATAAATAGGACCAATTTAAAGTGCCACCCTGCAGAAAAATGGAGACAATGAATGGCTATTAATTGGACTATCAAACCCATATTATGACATCATCATGACGTTCTTCTGAAGGCATTCCTGTGCATGAACTTTACATAAGTTTTTAAAACATCCAACAAGAACGGTCTACACATTTCAGAAAAGATATGGAACATGCTATTATTATTAGCATGTTTACATTTTCTAGCAGCAATAATCAATACCTTTGGGCAGTGGTTCCCAACCAAGGGTACGCGTACCCCTAGGGGTACTTGGAAACGTGAATGAATCTATTTCCAACATGCCGAGTCATTTTTAAGCCTATTTCAGACACTGTACATGCTCATCCAACATCTTTTCCACCCGTTGACAATAAACAACATTAATGGAATAAACAATATTGTGGCCTTAATATCCTACTAAATTGTTACTAACATGTTATACACATTACTGAAAATTGAGGTAAATATGTTCTTTGATATACAATAATTTTAATGCACAAAATTGATATTTAGTGCGCATTAAACGTACAGGTTGATATTTTCAAGCTGTAAGAGATTTCAGAGGCCAACATGTTAACAACATGTAAATAAAACAAGAAAGGTTGCTAAAGTGGAGTGACGAAGGGGTTCTCCTAATCTGAAGAGAGGCCTCGGGGGGTACATGAGACAGAAAAGGTTGCGAAACACTGCATTTAAGTACTAGTTAGAACCAACATTAATGGCATCACAGTATCATGTTACTTTGTAACATGTTATTCCCAACACTGGAAATTAAAAAAGTAGCTCTTGAGCCTAAAAAGTAAGGGTACCTTCCATCAATCTTATCTACCAAGCCATGTTTATTAATTCATCTTGGCTGGAGATAAGACAAACTTACAATAGATAATTAAAATTGTATATTTCCTAATTAATTCTTATTAAACCACACTGTTCAAGGGGGATGCAGGCTGTTTAAAGCAGAATAAGGCAAGACAAGGCAAATGTATTTGTGAAACACGTTTCATACACAAGGCAATTCAATGTGCTTTACAATCAGTGGTTCCCAAACTGGGTTACGTGTACCCCTAGGGGTACTTGAACATCTTTCAGGAGGTACACGGAAAGATTTGTCAGTTTATTTTTATAGTATTTTTTTTTTTCTTACATGCACACAGACTTTTTTCTCATCCATCAATAATAATTTGTGGCACAGCTCTTTAAAATACATCAAAAGGTGAAGTTCAAATTCTAAAATGAGCTACACAAATAAATAATGTATAACATGAGCTAAATAAGCGATAAGAAATAAAGGCTATGGGGTACATGGGGCAATGACGTTTGGGAAACACTGCCTTTGGGCATTGACTTTGTCTGCTGCCATTGGATAGAGACGCTCGTTTTGGACAGATGTAGCAGGGATGGAAATTGTGATATTGCAATTGCACCTTATCATTGTCAATAGATCTAGTGACCTATTAATATGCATATGCATATCGTCCAACGTTCATTTTGTTGCTACTTGTGGCTGCTGTCCAAAGACTTAAGACAAAGTTCACTACAGGTACTCTTTGTTGTTAAAATGTCATAGTTGTCCTTTCTTGAGTCGAAAATCTCACCACTCTGTACGTGTTTATCCTGGTGCAAAAGGCTATAGACCAGTGGTTCCCAAACAGGGGTACGTGTACCCCTGGAGGTACAGGAGGACATTGCAGGGGGTACTCGGAAATATTCTTAGTTTTTTTTTAGACCTTTTCTTTTTTTTTTTTTGATAAATTCACCACAAACTATCAGTACTATTGCTCAATAAAATACTATATTTTCTTGTAATTTATTAGAACAGGATTATTTTTTGTTTTAGACGCAATTTTATCACACTACTGATAACAGGAGACAATAATTAGCTACATTTTACAAAAGATATCATGTTTACTTACTATTATTATCACATAAAAATTGCATGGTATTTAAAAAAATAAATAATTTCCACTTTAAATTCAGGGTCCCCAAGTTCATTCCTGGAAATGTTTTGGAATTTGAAAAAACAAATTTCCAGTCTTGAAAAGTCATGGAATAATTTAACTGTTTTGGAAAAGTTTGGCAAATATGGCCTACTTCCACACTCGCAGACCTCTGTTACACTAGTACACTGGAAAGACATGCAAAGTCTTGAGCTCTAATGGTCTTGAATAGATCTTAGCGGTTCAGAACTAAGTCATGGAAATTTAATAAAATGTTTTGGAAATGTTTTGAAAAATAATTGTGAAAAAAGTGTGGGAACCCTGTAAATTCCACTTGTATAGTTTTGAATTTGTAGATGAAGTCTTAGGGAACCAATGTTCAGTAGACAGTTAAGGGTTTAGGAGAGTCCACTGTTCCATACATGAAAAAACATATGAAATTACAGAGAGGGTACTTATGATATGAAGAGGAGTTACACTTGATTTGACAAAAATGTAAAGGGGGTATAAAACATATTGGGAACCACTGCTATAGACAGAAGGTCATGTGATCCATCAATAGAGGGACTTTCTTCTGGCTCATACATGTCTGTATGGTGATACATAAACATCTCAGCAGAGGATGTTAGTGGTTGAATGTCACAGTGTGTACCTCGTCTCACGCTTTGAACCAAACAGGCAGTTTTATTTCCATCCTGATGAAATTAAGAAGCAGCATGTTGTCACCACAGCAAAGGCCTAATTCTGTAAAGTGGGGTGTTTGTCCTGGAGCGACCCGCTCCAATGTGTTTATCCTCCCATCCAGCAGCAGTAAGTCATCAGGGTAACCTCATCATTGTCTTCTGAGGGGGAGGCTTTGGGCTAATATGATTGATTTTTAAAGAATTGAACACAGCTTTGGGGTTTGGTAAGCTTTTTCTCTCAGATCTGAACATCTGACAGACTTGGAAAACCAAACACACAAAGATCCACAAAACACTGCTGCTTTTGGGTAAATTATAGACTTTATGCTTTATTTCGTACAGGTGAGGGACTACGTATAGGGATTTCCACACGCTGTGTAACTTCCATGTTTCCTCCAAGTATACGTGGGTTTTTGATGATCCGTCAGGGACTACAATGCAACAATCACCCACTCTTGACATATTCATCTCACCCCATTGTTCGTGCAAGGAAACATGCAACACAGTGCAACGTTTGGAGAACACAATGCACTCATTTACTGTGAACAATCGCTGATGGTAACAGAAAGATTGTCGACACAAACAATGTGGCTGACCTCTGTTGCCTGTTTTTAGTCCATTTGTTTGAACAATGCACTCTCCCATTCAGCCACATTAAAATGTACACAATAGCAATAAAGGCTGAAAAGCATGTGTGTAGATTACAGTATCGTCTGCGTATCAAGCTATATCTCACTGTTTAGTTGTCCTTGTCAACACTATGTAGGCTATAGAGAACAAAAAAGTTACCAAAACTGAGCCCTGGGGAGAATCTTTACTTATTTGATTTGTCACCTTCTTCATCGTCTTTGAATTTTAATCAAACATTTTCCTTTGTTTGCGTGTACCTGAGTATTTAGTAAAATACAGCATTTTCACTTCGTCTGGGGCTTTGTGGTTAACTGAGTACCAGTTGGTTCCTAAAGCTGTCATTGTGTCATATTATCATTGAGCATAGCTTATTATTGGCTTAATTTCAAAGTCCCTCTCATAGAGAATTGTGCTTTGCAAATTGGAAGCATTGTTATCCAAACGTTTTGCATAAGATTCAAATAAAATCTTTTTGGATTTATCTTAAATTAATTGAATCAAATCAAATCAAAAAATTAAATTAAATATAGTGACTGTATGAGATAAATAAACATCTTTAATTCCTTAAAATCTTTCTTGTCATAATATTCTGGCATTTTGTAAAGATTTTACAGAACAAATCCAGTACTGGAGAGCTCCTGTCCTGCATGTTTCAGATTTCTCCCTGCTTCAACACCTCAATCTAATGATGTCATCATGGAGCTCTGCAGTAATCCTAATAACCAGCTCTGACATGGTGGACCAGGGGAGCATCTAAAACATGCAGAACAGGAGCTCTCCAGTACGAGACATGGATACTGCTGCTATAGAGGGTGCTCTGGTTTTCATCTCTCTGTTAAAAAACATGTTTGTTGAGTTAAATTGAGATTGTTAATGGCTCATCGGAGTGAATAAGTGTAGGGATGAGTTTGTTTGTTCTCTTTTTTGACAACCAACCTGTCAGTGTACCCCAAATGTGAGCTGGGATACACACCTGCAGACCTCTGTGACCCCCAAGACAATAAAGTGGAATTAAATAACTGTAGAACTCTAAATATGTCAAATAATATTGTTCCACCTAATGTAAGGAATTATACTGTTTAGTTTTTTTTTAACCTGCAGTCCTTTCCCTGTGCGTCGTCTAGCTGCTGAGCAGAGGCTGGGTTGTTTTATAAATGGGGGGTTTTAAAGGGTCTATAATTGGTGTTTTCAGGCAGGTAATTAGCTCTGATGGCATGTGCTCCTATAGTGATGTGAATGACAGGGACACGACCACCTCCTGTCCCCCCCCCTCTACTCATATTGTCAGCACACAAATAAAGACGACGTGACCCACCAGGCCGCCACATTCTCTGGTCATTCTTAGTGGAAGACAAAGAGCCTGGCTTGTTAAAATAGGCTCCCTCTCAGCGGGGGCCAGAGGAGAAGCAGCAGCTGTCCCACACTATCAAGCTTCAGGTCCACGCAAACACAGAAAAACTGTCCAAAGGGGGATTTCCTCTGCATTTGTGAGGAAACGTACATTTTATCACGTATAATTTCACAATCAACTGACATTGACACTGCAGTCTCTGACTTAGGTTCTTCTTCAGGTTTCATTTTGTTGTGTAAGTCACTCCTTTTATTCATCTTCTATTGACGTTTCTCTGATGTCATCATATCCACCTTCTGTCACTTTTTCTTGGAAAATGTAAAATGACAGAGTGGTATTAATTAATGCTCATTTACTAAAAAGTTACTACGTCCAAACGGTTGCAGCACTTTTAGATTAGTAGAAATACTTTCAATGGTGAAATGACAAAATCCAAAACAGACAAAATGGACATAATCAGCAACCCATTAGTAAAACAGAAGAAATTAGTATATTATTATAAAATAATGACACGTTTTGTCATAAAATCCATTCATCATCCATCCATCCATAAAAGGAGTTAAAAAATAAACACCACCTACTTACTGTAACTGCTCACCAAATGTCCACATTAACTATAAAACAAGACTCTTCAAGGTTCTCGCGGCACGTCATCAAACCGGAAGTCGCCATATTGGAGGTACTCAGCAGGTAAACAAAGCGCACGCACTCAAGCAGATCCTGAATGTCGGACGAAAGGAAATGGTGAATTATTGACGTGTTGTTGGCTGTGCCAATCGGTAAGACCGTGACAATTTTTGGGAGTTTCGTGGACTGCCAAAAGTTATAACAAATCAGGGAGAACAATGTCAAAAGTTATCAGAGGAAAGGAGGCGCTTGTGGTTAGCGAAGCTAAACCAGGATCTACGAGGCAAAGATCTGGACATCATTTGATTATGTTCGGCCCATTTCTTGTCAGGTAAGTGAATTGTTAACTAATTTTCTAGTGTGATGATAATAATATAATTCATATCAAGCTACTGCATGTGGCATTATTGACTTGATATCATCACATTTAATAGCCTACAGTAGCAACACAGTTCTTAAAATGTAAAGCTAAAATGTGCTGTATTGTATTGCAGGTAAAAGGTCTGACCTTTATCAAAAGGATGACCCAGATTGGGTTGGGATTAAAACCAGGTAGTTCACAATATCAGGATACTCAATAGACGCAAGACTCTCCGAGTCGTCATTGATCTGACAAGAGAGCCAACTAGTATAGATCTGCACCACCAATAAACCATAAATTTTCAAAATATTGTGCCCCAAATACTTCCCTGTACAGCATGCCTTTGCATCTATAACGCATTTTGAGGAGATTTTCTGTGTTTTTGGACACTTATCCATCTCAATGTTTACCTCCGGTGCCTCCAATATGGCCGCACATCCGGGTTACTGTAAGTAAGTAGATCATTTATTTATAAAGCGCTTTTCGCAGATAAAATCACAAAGTGCTGTACAGAGCAGTGATAAATGAATACTGCCCAGAATGTGATGATGGTGAAAACCCTCTATTAATCAGAGTCCACTTCAATTTTAAGTTGTTAAATTTTGATTATTTATTTATTTTTTATTTTTAGATCACTTCAAGTTATGTAAGTTATACACAAGAGGAATTTGACTTGGTGAACTGTGCTCTATCCAATAGTGTAAACATTATATAATAACAATTAACTAGAAGAAAAAAAAAAAAAAAAAATATATATATATATATATATATACATATATATATATATACATATATATATATGTGAACATAAATATAAACAGTAGTTTATGGAAGCCCGTTTCCGCCACTAAAAAAAAGAAAAAATCACCAAGGAAAGTCATAATTAAGGGAAACAAAGTCATAATTATGAGATAGAAAGTCCTAATTATGAGAAAGAAAGTCATAATTTTGAGATAGAAAGTCATAATTACGAGATAGAAAGTCATAATTATGGGAAAAAAGTCATAATTATGAGATCCTTAAACACATTTACAGCAGCTTGTTCATGTGATGAGCTGACACTGAGAGATGGTTGATAAGACTATCGACGACTACGTTAGACGGGGCTTTACAAATGATGAAATACTTTGTTTGCTTGCAAATTCACATAGAAATATGCTGAGTAAACGCAACCTTGAAAAGACTGATTTGGCTGAATTGTAGCACGGTTTATTGAACAACAAATGGAGATTTCTGGTCAGTGCCATGGGTACAGATGGATGTACCAAAAATGTTTCTATCTCATAATTATGACTTTACTAACTCATAATTATGAATTTGTTTCTCATAATTATGACTTTCCTTGGTGATTTTTTAAATTTTTTTTAGTGGTGGAAACGGGCTTCCATAGTAGTTAGACAGTATGTACATGAATATTCACAGTGACAGAGTCCAATTCTTAGCCATGAGAACAAATCTGTCTCTCAAAGTCACACATTAATCTGAATCTTTCATGATTACGTTAAATTACCAGCGAGAGATAACCATGTTTATGTCACCGTCACATGTTCTTGTTTCCACCTTCCACCACAGCCACACTAATGAGAATCATCTCTGTGCCGCCTTATCACACGCCCTTTTTTCCAGAGTGACGCTATTTTAGAATCCGAGCCTAGGCTGGGAGGATTTAGGAGTGTCTCCTGCTAGAGACCGGTGGCGGCTGAACGTCCAGACAAATGGAGGGGTGGATGGCGGCCATCTTGACCCACACCTTGAGGCCACTAACAGAGGCGCAGCAGCCGCCTTGGTTAAGTGCATTCCTCAGTCGCTGGTCCAAATCCCTGCTTGACCTCCACTGATAAACTCTGTTATGGATAAAACACAAAAAGGTTTTATCTTTAAAATATGAGTAAAAGTCAAGCTTAGAAGTCATGTTTCTTCACTTCAGTTTGGATATTAACAATGAATGATTTTATTCTCCAGATTATTAATTTACAACAGGAATGAACCTTTATTAATTCAATTCAACTACTGTGTCTTCATCCTACTCATTCAGGTTCAGGGGCCGTATTCAGATCAGTTCAGTCCAGACTTAACCTTGACAGCAAATTTGAATTTAGTTTTAGTCTTTTGACTAAAATCCAACTTAATTTTGGTCAACATTTTGTCATCAGGACTATTCCAGCTATAGTTTAGTTTTAGTCAACTAAATTACATTTAGATTTTAGTCTAAATATGTTACAGATATAATGTAACATATTATACTACACTAAAATATAATTCATAAGAGTTTATGCATTTTTTTTTAAAAAAGAAGATTGAATTAGTATTGATTAATCTGATGTGGGTTGGTATTATTGTTTGTAAATGCACACAGATTTGCTGTAATGAATGTGTAAAACACATGATTTCTGTCTGAATTTTGTCCATGTGACGAAATTATAGTTTGGTTTTTTCGTCGTCTGCAAAAATATCAATGTATTTTGATATAGATTTCATTCACATGTATTTTTTAAGAATAGGTCATAGTCTTGTTATTGTCACTTGAAAAAAATTTAGTCTGACGAAAACTATGCTGAAAACTTTTAGTCAACAAAATCAATACGTTTGATTAGTGATTTATGCATACAGGAATCTGTAAACCATTTAGTCTGTTAAAGTTGACCTCCTAATCAGTCAATGCTATATTAATGAATACATGAACAACCAAAACAACAACAACAAGATATACTTTCCGATGTATCTCTAAAACATTCACCAAAAATCTGCATGTTTTTACTTTTTTCTACAGAGATTTCGGATTTTGGATTCAATAAACTTTGGATCGGTGGAAAAAGTCAACGTTGTAGATCCTCAGAAGCAAAAAGTTCAGTAGCTTCTCAAGGCTCCAGCTTTGGAGCTGCTCTAAGTCCAGCCATGTCTGGCCAGCATCAGCCGCCTGCACACTGTAATAGGTCGTGACTGCAAAGGCCCCGCACCCGCATGCTGTTGGAAGAATGGGATTAACACGTTATGGGTGCCTCAGGATCTCCCTGAGGAGCTGATAAGACTTTAGGAAGCCTCTTTGTAGTGTGACGGTTGGCCTGGACCAGGGCTCAGCCTTAAGTGGTGGCTTTAAAATCCACCTTGTAGGGAAATAAACACCAAACATCTTCTTATAGTCTACACTCCTGTTGGCCAAGAGAAAATCAGATTCCTTTCCAGCAGGTTCGCTATCACCTAAATACTGTTAGGTCCATAAATATAAAAAGATCTAAAACATAAAGATCATAAACAACTGAGGAACTGAAGCATTTTTTAAACACAAGCAATTTTTTTCAGGGGCTCAAAAGAAATTGGACAAACTAAATAACTGAAGATAAAATGTTCTTTTCTAATACTTTATCAAAGACATTCATAAAATTTTGATATAGTTTGACTTTTCTCAGCATTTTTTTTAATCTAAACTCCACATTATTGTGTCAATATGAAAATAATTATGAGTGAAGTGACAACTTCATTAGAACCCATTCTTCAACCCTAAGAGTCGTTTCTAGCTATATGCAGAATATGCAATTTCATAAAGTCCCATGACCACTAGGGGGCCCCAGAGCTGTCCTATAGGCCTCATCAGAGGAGAATGAAACGCACCTGTCACGTCACTTGAGGGGAGGTAGCTTGAGGTCACGTCATTTACATTGATTTGAATGTAATCTAGCCGCTTCACTTCAGTTGCGTTCGGTGTGAACGCACCTTTAGACTCAAGACTGTGACACGAAAGCAAGTATCGCTCTGTAGTCACTGAACGCCCCCTCCCCACAAAGCTCTCACGGCCAGAGCAATCTTAGCTGCAGGTCAAAGCCATACCTGTCAAGTATCCCGTTTTGGTGGGGAAACTCCCGTATTTTACCCCTCTTTCCCACCATCTTCCCGTATTAGTATTTTCCCGTAAATATCCCGTATTTTAATGTAATAATAATTAAAATATAAATAAATAAAAACATTCCTCTGCCTCTCCAAACTGAACGCTGTCACTAGCCTCGCAAGAACTTCCAAATGAAATGGCTGAGTGACAGTTCTTGCGATATTAGTGACGACAGCAGGAACAAACCCGGAAACAACTCAGAAGAGAGATAGATGGATGTAAGAAGACGTTCTGGCAAAAAAAACCAAAGAACTGGTGTAAATACGTTGTAAAATGTGACAGAGAGTTTACCTTCCTAAAGACCTGCAGGATGTGACACAGTTACATGTTCTGTTAGATTAATAACTGAGATTTTAACGTCTACCACAGCGGAAGGAACACGTAAGTCACCATGAAAAATCAGCCAATCACAAGCGTCTAATAAGTCATTAGTGAATACCAGAGAGACACATGAGTGAAAATCAAAAATTAAAATAAAACATGTAATGAAAATAAAATGTTAATGTCTAACTTAAAGACAAGCAAAGTGAAATTAACAGCAAATATGCAATGTGTTGACTTGTATATAATACATGTGCTTCATGTACCCATTTATGTTTTAATATAGGCTGTTTTATAATCTGGGGATTAGGGCTGGGCAATATATCGAGATTCAAGATACAGTGTATCAAGTTTTCTATTTTGGCAATATATAAAACTACAATATCGCATATATATATATATATATATATTAATAGATTAATGAGTGCGTCCTAATCCAGACCTTCTCAATAACAAGCTACACTACAGAACTCACTCACACATGCTGTCCCTTACAGGTGAAAAAGCCAAAAGTGACACATATTGTGCAGCTGTTTGTTAATAAATGTGCCTGTGTGGCATTTTGTATCAGCAAGTTTAACCCAGAATTGTCATTCTGGTCAGACTTCATTTGAAATAAAATTATCAAGATTTATATTGTATATCACCATTTTGAGAAAATATATTGAGATATGAGTTTTGGTCCATATCACCCAGCCCTAGTAGGATTGTTCACAGCATTTCAATGTCAGTAAAGGTCGACCTACCAGATTCTAATGACATAATTGTATTTAGTAAGTGGTTGATAAGTGGGTATATCTCTTACTTTTACACATGGTTTATCCGGTCTGTTATCACTCTTTCTCTGAAACCAGTATGTGGGGCGGACTGCGTGCGGTCACGGACGTCCACTTTGAGTCCAAGCTGACCTCTTCCGAGGACTGTTGATTCATCTCGTCAATTTTCCTTTTTCCTCTTGCTTTTCCGTCTAACTGTTGTGCTTTACACAGCGATGGGGTCTTCTCCTGCTGGAAGGTTAGCCATTGTACTTTACTGCAAGGTAGGACAGGAACACACATTGACTTTAGTAAGGCCTCCAATAGTAGCACCTCATGGACCACTTGTAAAAAGGTCTCTGATTGGCTGAAAAGTAGCATTATGCTCATGGATTTCTAAAGTTCAAATACAGAGTGAAGAGAAGGAGCAGAGGTCCAGCGTCCTATTAGACACTTGGAATTACAATCTGTTTAAAGGTGATTATGGATTTTGACCAAATGAAGCATTAAAAAAAAAAAAAAAACTTACATACTGCAGCTTTAACTTCTTCAGCAGACTCGGATGATGAGTCTCATCGTACATAAAGAAAGAAACATGTGGGACTTAAGTAGAACATGAACATGCAGGACTGCAGCCCCCAATGACCCGATCCAGTGAGAAACCATGGGTTGATGCGTGCACATTATTTTAGTAAATCCAGGCTAGACATATCTGTTTCATACTCCCCTATTGACTTTTCATTCATTTCCTTAATCTGCTGTAGTTTTCTTTGATTTCTCAGAGTGACTCCACCACAATGCTTTCATCGATCGTTCCCTCCTACCTTATCATGACCTCCAGCTTGGCCGGATCAGGCTGTGTAAATTAAACTAGCCCAACAGAGAAAGACGCCGGTTCCTCTATTTTTTTTCTTTTCTTAATGCAGCACATTGTTTGGTCTCGGCCTGTATTTATTTAGATGTAAATCAGTTCTCAAAAGTGTTACGTCCTGTCCTTGTGTAGTGGGCGGAGGACTGGCGCTGATTTGTTGGAGGAAGTCAGCACCCGTCGAGATTGGAGGAGTGCAGATTGTTTTGCAGATTGTTGTTGATGTGAGTGGGTGACATCATGCAACCTCGCCCTTTAAAGCAGGGTGGCTGAGAAACAACGCTCACACCCATCTCTCATTCATTACTCAGCACAGAGTGGAGGATGCACATCAGATCACATTTCCTCCATTTAGAAACTGCAGCAGTGTGAAGGATGATGCCAAAGGTTTCCTTAATCCTACTTCTAATCCTGGTGCTCCTGATCAGGATTCTGGAAGACAGATTAAGATATTTTAGACAAAACCAGCTGAAAGAATCATGTTGTACAATAATGCAGTCCTCTTCTAGAATAAACAGATTACTGGCTTTTTATTGCAAAAACATAAACACATACATATAGTGAGATGAATCTATCTATCTATCTATTTATCTATCTATCTATCTATCTATCTATCTATCTATCTATCTATCTATCTATCTATCTATCTATCTATCTATCTATCTATCTATCTATCTATCTATCTATCTATCTATCTATCTATCTATCTATCTATCTATTCTTTATAAGGAACCACTATTGTTTTTTATTACCGTATCTACCGCTAATCAGCTTCTTCTATCGTGCAGGAAGTTGTGCCCATAATCATATCTACAGCTGAACCCTTTAGAAATAAAAGTAATAGAGTAAATTTGTTGAAAGTTGCCTCATGTAGTTCTGGTTGACTTACAATTTTTCGCAGTCGTTTTTGGTGCTTTTCTCACATCACTGTTAACATTTGCACAGCAGTTAGTGCATTCCTCAAAACAATTAGTGCAAACTGCAAAACCTAGCAGAGAACCTGCAAAAGCACGTCACTTGCTCACAATGGATAGTTCATTCCTCAACAGCAAAATATTCATGTCAATGAAACTGCCTGTGTCATCAAAATGAGAACTCTTGACAAAATCATTTATGAACAAAATAGTCAAATTGCTTTGTCATGTTTTCATTATGACAGTTTATTCTCTCATTGTTTTCCAATGCAGAAAAAGGTCAGAACTCATACCTGAAAATGCTCAAGACAGCATTAAACACTACTTGTACAGCCATTTGAAAACTACAGTAAAGTTACACACTACTGTAGTTAGGAAAGTAAGTGAGTACAAGACACTGAATACGTACGTTTCACATTTTTACTGTCTATGCTCTTTTGCATTTCTACAGCATTGTGCAAAAGAAAAATACACTACAGTCACTTATTTAGAACACGCATAAGAAACACCCTTTTGGTAGAGCTGTGTACAAATAGGAACAATATACTGTAACAGTACGTACAGTTGTTCTCAGTCACTTTGGTGCTTTTCTCCGATCAGAATGAAGATTCTCATAACATTTAGTCGTTTGTGCACATCATAGTAGCAATTTATCCTTCCTCTGAACAATTTGCAAATGCTTTTGGACATATATCAGTTGCTTTCATACAATTATCTGCTGTTTTATAACATTATCATTTGCTTATGTCATGTCAGTCAAAATGAACTATACTTATGGATGCTGAATATTAATTCCCAATAAAACTAATAGTCATTACATACAAAATTGTTGAACTAGTTATCAAATTCTGCCAAGCAAATTTTATACATTTCTTTATTATTTTCTCCTGGAAATATCTTCTAAATGGAACAAGGGATTATATTATTTGTGATGTAGATGAAAATATGTGACCAGACAGAGGAATGTCTGGATGTGCCAAAGTGAAACTGTAAATACAGTAAAAAGAGCCAACTCAGGTGTAAGGTGAAAGTAATTGACTACAAGTACTACTCACGTTACTGTCATTGAGTGGTTTTTATGGGTAGTTGTACTTTTTTGAGAATATTTCTAAATCAGTAATTCTACTTGTACATTTTAAAAGGAGTAAAATTATTATATTTTTTGTTTTAAAATGATCAACAGAGATTGTGAAACTACAAAAAAATGAAGTGAACCAGACAACAATCAAATGCATCACATCATATCCGACCAACCAGATTAAATGTTATGCACAGCGCCAAAGCAGCATTAAATGCCGGGTTTTCACCCTCAGTTTTAGAGTTAATAAATGTAGAGCCTGATAATTAATTTTTATTTATTTATTTATTTATTTTTATTCAAATGCCTTTGTGGAAAAAAAAACCAAGTTCCAATTGTGCAATATTTCTTTTCTTACATTTTAGGTTTTTACATGAGATGTTCACTGTATGTAAGGGAACCGTGGCAAGGTTTATTACCAAAAATAAACGTGTGGGGTGAAAGTAAATATTAACTTATTGCTATTTATTTAAGCTACTTTGTACTTGTACTTAAGTACAATTCCAATCAAGTAACAGTACTTCTACTTGAGTAGGATACATCAGCACTCTTTACACCTCTGTGTTTATTTAATTCATCCTGTAGTTAAATGCTGTATATTACTGAAAGATGTAGTGGGTTAATTAAGATTTCCAACTAAACTAATAAAAAAATAACAAAGTGTGTTCAGGGCACTACAGCGTATGTTTACGGTCTCATATTTGTACATTGACAGTGTTTGCAATGCATTTATTCAGAAACAATTGTCTGTGCTTGCGCGCATCTTTCCCCGTGTCCCCTCCCGGCTGCCGTAGACATTCCTTCACTGTCAGTTGTTGTACGGTGACAAACATCGTTTAGCTTTGACACTCCAGCCTCAGCTTTAAGCTATGGAAGAGATAAACAGCATTGAGGTTGTTCCGTGCACAGAGTCCGACTACCTGAAGCCGTTCACAGTGCATTATAACCAGGTGAGTGCTCTGTGTGTGTGCTAAGGATGCTAAAGCAACCCCTTCATTCATTGCATGGCTAACAGGCTAGCTCAGCATGTAGGCTGGGATGACCTTAAGATCAGACGGCGACAAAAGCCAATAGTGCCACTTTTAAACTACAAACATGCTCTTTTGCACTCCTTTCACGCTCGTGAATCAATATGTAAGTGTGAACATTACGTTAGCCTCATATAGCAGGGCTGAATAGAAGCTAACAGGCTAACGACTATAGAGGCTGAGCATCAGATTGAAGCTTTATATTGGAGTCAGGAGGGAAGATGACAGCCTGTAATAGGTTTAATGTGACAGCAGAGCCTCTGTGCTGTCAACACTGGAGCTTTAACACAGAAACCATCGTTATTAAGCATTGTTACACATTCAAGTCTCCATCAACGGCAGGGAAAGTCCTGGAGGGCCGCAGTTCTGCAAGTTTACAACACCTGGCAGCCTCTAAGGGATGTTCATTTGTTATTAAGCTTTCTGTAGAGATGCTGACAATACCATCAAACTAACTACATGTTACACTAATGAGCCATACTATACTTTAATTTACCATTGTGGCCTTTGAGGAGTCAAAATGGTGATATATACGATATAAATCTCGATAATTTTATCAAATAAAGTCTGACCAGAATTCTGGGTTAAATTTGCTAATGCTAAATGCCACACAGGCTCATTTATTAACAAACAGCTGATCAATATGTGCACTCAGAAATCAATCTAACTTTGCTTTACATGTTGTTCTGAGAAGTAAAAGCAGCGACTCCTAAAACTAGTATTTTGTTTCATATGATATATGAAATATTATAGTTTTCTATATCGCCAAAATAGAAAACTCGATACATCTTGAATCTCGATATATCGCCCAGCTCTAATTCTTAAATTATAAAACAGCCTAAATTAAAACATAAATGGGTATATGAAGCAAGTGTGTTTATTTTATATACTTAAAGTTTATATACAAGTCAACACATTGCATATTTACTGTTAATTTCACATTGCTTGTCTTTAAGTTAGACATTAACATTTTATTTTCATTACATATTTTCTGATAATTTTTCATGGTGACTTACGTCGTCCTTCCGCTGTGGTAGATGTTAAAATCTCAGTTATTAATCTAACAGAACGTGCAACTGTGTCACATCCTGCTGCTCTTTAGGAAGGTAAACTATCTGTCACATTTTACAACGTACTGTATTTACACGAGTTCTTTGTTTTTTTGTCGGAACGTCTTCATTCATTCATCTCTGTTCTGAGTTGTTTCTGGGTTTGCTGCCGCTGTTGCCACTAATCTCGCGAGAGCTGCCACTCAGGCCATTTCAGGTGACTGTTCTCGCGAGGCTAGTAACGGCATTCAATTTAGTAAGGCATCTTTTAATTATTATTACATTAAAATTATAATTACGGAAAAATACTAATATGGGAAGATGGTGGGAAAGAGGGGTAAAATACGGGAGTTTCCCGGCCAAAATGGGATTCTTGACAGATATGGCTTTATTAGAACTGAAACACACAAGCAAATAGAAATATGATAAAATGTTTATTGTTGCTGATGCCAAACATTGGTTCAGCTGTGAGATTATCTGTTTTAGTCCCACAATAAGGACATTTTTCATGAGAGTCGTGTTTGTTTTATTACTCTGTTACATTGCATATATTTTTTTTGAAGTTTTTTCCTTCTATTTACTTCATGAAAGTGTCTGTTTGTACGGTTGTCGTACGGACAACTCCCGGTGCTATTGGTACAGTTGTCGTACGGACAACCCCCGGCGCTATTGGTACGGTTAACGAAGTACAAGTACGTAGCGTCTTAGGGCTAGGGTTTGGGTTATAACCCAATATCACAACAATCTTTAGGGTTAGGGTTAGGTTTAGGTTTAGTCTTTGTCACGTGACCTAAACTGGCCAATGACTAGGGATGCACCGAAATGAAAATTTGTGGCTGAAGCCGAATAAAGTATAAACGCTTGGCCGAATATCGAATGTAGTTAAGTTTTCACTATTTCTTTAAATACTGCATAAATAACCTAGAATACATTTTTAGACATGTCTTTTAAAGAAAGTAAATGTTTATTGAATATTCTGAAATTTTTTAAATATTCCAGTAGCCTTTGCTTTTCAAAAAAAGCACAACAAAGTTTATCATTTATATTAGCCCTTCAAATAAAAAAATATGCATTCAAAAAAAAAAGAGGTATGATGAAAAAAAATCACTTTCTAATGGTTTTGCTACAGTGATATACATGCCTTTAGCCTCATTCAGAGAGACAGAGTTGAAAAAGTTGTTTCCTCCCTCCTTTGTTATTCCACATTTTGTAAAAAGTCAGCTTTAAACAGGTGAGTTGGATTTTGCCCACGTTAGCAGGTGACGTCACCTAACACGCCTCCTAGAATGTGAGCTCCTCCCTCTCCAACTATTTAACAGCTAAAACAAACACTGCGGTTTAATATAGAATATATATTATACTTTATTGTTATATATGTAAATGCAAACTGCACTACTGGACGCCCAAACTGCACTAGTTTTTCTGCTGTCGATGGTGTTGGGAGTCACTACTTGGAGCCACGGCCAATGTTTACACACATCGGCTGTTAGCACTCTGTGTTAATGCTACACCAGCCTATGGAGCGAGACCCAGTGTACTGAAAGGAGGGGGGATGTTTATGGATTGCTCACAGCGCCAACAACGAACTCGGTTGTGGATTTGGACAGCTTCCAACCTTTACACGGTGACGGACAATGGAGAGCGGTAAGCGTAAAGAAGAGAGTCTGGCTATGGTTGTGTGCAGAAAGGAGGAGCTGCTGCTCTGGTTCTGCAGCAACGCGCACTCACTTTTCCGACTCAAAATCACTTCACGTTGTTTGATTGCGTCATTGCGTCACACGTTACTATTCGGCCTTGCTTTTAACTCACTAAACCAAAGGCTGAATGTGGCTTTTTTTGCAATATTCGGCTACCGAATATTTGGTGCATCCCTACCAATGACTGACCACATAGGGGCCCTGCATACAGATAGATTGTCAGTATATTGATACGGCAACCGTACGAGTAGCCATGGCAATACTTTATTTACTCTTCAACTGTTGTTAATGTTTCCTTTTTATCTTTTTTCCCCACTTTTTCTTTTCTTTTTTTTTAACTTTCAGCTCACTCTGTATTATTCCACTACAACTTGTTTGTAATTTGACACAAATCTGTCTTTTTTTTTTTTTTTTTTTTTTTTTTTACAATTTTTTGTTGCTGCTCCAAGTATTTAATTTCAAAAAAGGAAATGACAAATTCATCTATTGCAGAAACAATTAATAGACTGAATAACTGTGCCTCAGATTTTCCGTTTCAGGGTATACCATTTCCGTTTTATTTAAATTTCATCAGGTTTCCCGAATAAATCAGGTAAATCTGTATTTTTAAATGCTTCAGAAGTCAAAAAACATTTCACCCAAATCTCCAAAATCTTGCGAGATCGATGCGACCGAGAGGTCTTGTGTGTGATGAATCTCTCTTCCAAACACTTGCTACAGATTGAACCTACTGGTTAATGAGTAAATATGGCAAAAATGTGTGATAAAAGCCTTTTTAAAAAATAAAACCCATCTTTAGTTTTTATATGCCATGAGATGATTGTGTTGAATTAAGGTCAACAAAGACTCTCAATACTTCTTTCTTCAGTTTAAGCTTTGAATTTGATCTAGACTTTAAACATGTTTAAGCCTGTGGAAAAACGAAGCTCAAGGACAGCTCTGCAGTCGTCCTGCAGATGCACGTTGGCGTATTCTATATACACATCCATATCTATATATAATTGGGTGTGGCCTTGTAGAAACGGGTATTGTCAATATTCACTCATCCATGCACTGATTAATCTTTTTCATTTTTAGCTGCTTATCCAGGTCATTGTGATTAAACAGGGACAGTGGATCATCAGAAGTGTAGGCAGTTTAGATCGATCCCTAGTACAAGAAAAAAATATTGAACATTTTTGTAGAAAAGAAAGAAAATGAAATGAAACCACTAAAGCTCATGATAGATATTGAGCTGATGTCAGTGTGTCTAAGTTCAGTCTCTAAAGTACAGGTTTGAATGGTGTGAATATGTGAGAGACGCCTACTTACTCCAGCAAAGGCGCCAGTCCAAAATTAATTTATTTTTAGAATTCCAAATATTTGTGTAGTTTGTGCAAAGACACCTTCTGTTGTGTAAAATGTGGATGGCTGTGCGGAAAGTGTGGGCTGAGAAAACGGCTTCTTTGAATTTTGAACCTGCTCAATAACAGTGTTCTACAAATGTACAATTTACTGAATGTAATCTGAGGAGGCATTGCTTCATGTGTACTTTTTCAGATAATTTAGCAGTAGCACAGTGTTTAATGTAATGTGTTTTTATACTTACCGTGCATCAGGGCTGAACGATTTTGGAAAATAATCTAATTGCGATTTGTTTTGCCTCAATATTGCGATTTTATATGCGATTATTTTTTCAACGGCCTCTTGTCATGTATTTTTCAATGAGCACAAGCAATAAATCAATTTGTTTCATAATAAACAATTTCAGATTTATTTAAACTTTAAATAAATATAAAATATACATTTTAAAGCACAGATCACAACAATAAAGCAAATTAATCTGTGGATTTACCTCTTCAACATATCTATTATCTAACTAACTTCACATTTCATGAAACATGTAAACATGTGGACTGCACTAAACTATTTCTGAACTTAACAGGAGAGGACAAGACAGGACAAGAAAAAAAATTGCAGTCTTTGCGATTAGAAATCGCGTTTTATGATATTGCGATATCGCAAATGCTATTAATCGTTCAACCCTACCGTGTATATATGAAAACGATTATCCAGAAAAAAAACCCCACTTTTATGTAAAATGCATAAAAGCCGCAAAAATAAATGTTTTCATTCATTGGTCACACTTTAACAACAACAAATATGTTACTTTGAACTAAAACTAACTGAACGTCAAAGAATGAAGGTACAGTTTAAAGACACGTGAATATAACAAATGACAATAAATTATTACAATTTTGAAATAATTAATGCTCTCTTACATACAACCACTGGGGACAGTAACTAACATTTTTAAACTGTACTTGTATTGTTTATCCAAAGGTTGTTCTCATTAAGTACTGGGGATGTCGCGATGCAACTTTTTCACTTCCGATATGATACCGATAATTGAGCCTTGGTAATTGGTTGATACCGATATCGATACGATATCAGCACAAATCATACATACTTTTATGACTTATTTTGTAGTGTTGAATGTTTGAAAAGTCTTGATCAAGTGATGTTACTCAAACAGAGAACAATAGTCAGCAACAGTAGGTATGAGAAAAACTGACCCATTTATTATTAACCAATTGGTTACATACATTTTAACCTTCAACATAATATCTACAGTATTCTACAATTGAATAAATATAATATAATACATATCGGAGATTTTAGGTTTAGCTTCTTCTTGGTTGTATTTTTGTCTTCAAATTAAATGTTTGATGGTTTAATCGTCCCAAAACTATTGAACCTGAGCCTCCACGTGCTTGCAATCGCACAGCTGCTTTATTTTATTTAATTTTTTTTTACTAATTATGTGTAAATAGTTGAGTTCACTTTTAAACTTGAGTGAATGTGCTGCACCAGCCATTTTTTTTTACCTGCTTATCTGCTTTAGTGTAGTTAGTTGCTCAAGCCGAAATATCTATTCAAATCAACATTTGCTAACTGTCAAACACAGGGATAAAATAAGAAACGTTCACATTGGATCTATGGTGTCGATAAATTGACCCAATCATCTTCTTTTTCATCATACCAACAGCTGCTCTCAAGTGAGCGTCGTTAGCGACGTACCGGAAACAGTGGCTAGTGAAACGTGGGGTTGGCAGCTCCGCTTGGCTGGGGTTGGGGGTTAAACGCTGCACGGTCAGCCGCTGTCGCAACTGCTCTTTTTTTTTAATGCACTTAAAAATGACTGCAGACATCAGATATATTGTCAAAAGTGAAACTTTATTCCTGTGATTGTCCTCAAGAGTTAAAATGTATAGAACAATCCCAAAATAAAAAATAAATGAGGCTCTGTCATTCAACTATTTCAAGCTTTAACATAGGTTTAATCATTGATCCCTGACAGGAAATTGGGTGACATTAATGTTGTTCTCATATATTCTTTATATGACTTAATAATTAAAAAGGAGCAGTCAGAATAATCCATGTCAGTACAACTTATATATATATACATTTTAATTGTAGCTTAGTCATTATTTAAAATTAGATTTTTATTTTTGACATACATTTTTAGTTAATTATGGTTTCTTTTTTACTGTATTATTTTTTATTTTGTTTCCTCACAGGAGTTAAAAACATATCTTTTCTGAAAAAGTTGATACATTTTTCTTAAAAAATGGAATAAAAAAAAAAAATGTGTGGAAAAAAATTAAAATTGATTTTTTTAGGGTCCTAATTCAGAGGATCGATTTAAGACAACATCAGTTTTATTTCACTTACATATAGAAAACAAAATACCAAACAAATGTGATATTTTGATAATTTCCTTGTCAAACATTTCAGATATTTAAATAAATTAGTATTTTCAACAAAAAAAAAAAAATACCTGTGATGTGTTTCACTGATGTTGATCAATAGTTTGAGTTTCCATTGATTTGATTGGATCATTGGTAACCAATCAATATATTGATCCAGATTACTTAAGTCTCTCAGAGCTGTCCTTCAGGGTCATTTCCTGTTTATAGTCCATGAGATTTTGCAGCTGTGGATGCTTTTGTAAAACCATTTGACCACACGTGGACTGGAGGTGATGCAGTCCTATAATGTCTTTGTGGAGGGCTGATGAAAAAAGTGGTGAAAGCTGTTGAGATTTAAAGAGTTCTTTTGTGTTTGAGGATGTTTTTCCTCCAGCTGCAGCTGCTGGTTTTACACTGTTTTAAAGAGGTGTGTGTGTGTGTGTTATTAGATTTTAAGCACCTCAAAGATCAACATTACAGAGCCCTCCATACAATAGCTGCTCACACAGAAGCCTGTCGTTTGTGCTGCCCCAAAGCCAGAGGGACCACATTAATTTCAAGATCCTGTGTTGCCCACTCCTGCCTCCTTTCCTCTTCCTCCCAATGGGCTAATCTATCTGTGCTAATCCATGTCGGCCATGATCCTCCATCTCCCCTGGGTCACTCAAGCTGTCCCCACCTCCCTCTCCTCTCAGCAAGTGGCCTGAGTAATGAGGGGAGCCCTACCATCTGCGTGAGCGGGCTCAGGTTGGAGGGAGGATGGGCACGTACACGGTACAATGATTCAAAATATTAGGAAAAAACATTTTTATCTGATAAGTAATTGCAAAAATAAAGGTAAGAAGTAGCTCAACTGTTACTACTGTAACTTACTGTTAAGATGGTATTTTACTAAACCAGAAATAAATGTATTTTTTGGTCTTCTCGGCACCTGAACAATCAGGCTGCTCTGTGTGAGTTTGAATATCCTTGGGGATCAATAAAGTATTATTTTATTGTAGTGCAAAAAGGTCCCATTCGTAATATAAAAAGTGGTGCTGTTTTCCTGTTGGCACATTACCCAATAAGTTACACCAGGGGTACACAATACGGCGATCGACCGGTCGATCGCTTACGTGAGCTGCAAGACATAAACGATTGAGAATGGCACCGTCACATATACTAAAAATAAAACCAAACAATTTAGCTTTTGACCTCAGTTAGAGGGGGTAAAAGAGCACCAGTCTGTTAATTTACAAGTAGAAGAAGACCCTCCTCCAGCCCAAAGCCGGTCACACACCAGCCCCACCAGGTACATTTATTCTCAGCATCTTCAGAACAACCTACGTGTGTGGAAGCCATAGAAGTTCTTCTGAAGAACAAAATGAGCTACAAACACTGAAGCACTCTCCGTGCTACTGACTGACATAGGGCCCTATAAAATTTGCGTTAACGGAATTGACCAATAAAAATGGTTAAACGCGAAAATGGACAGAATCGGCATGAAACGCCGTCACCATGGGGCAAGGAAATGTATGGGGAAAAAACACTGTCTTAAAACATCGCAAATCATCACTGACTCCTATAGAGCCACGAGTGCCTGTTTAACTTTGTTGTGCCTGTGAAGCTCCATCCGTTTTTTGTGTAGCGCAGCGGCGCTCTGTGAAAACGTGATCAGCTTTAACCATCTTTCCCTGCTCAGTATTTGAACTGTTGTGTCTGGCTAACTAAGAACTAAGAAGTAACTCGTAGGTACACATTCACAGTCGGCAAGCTACCTCATGTACAACTGTTACAGTGGAAACTTCCGGTTTACAAAATAAAAGTCTGTTGGAGCAACGTTATTAGAATGTTACATTCTAACAATATCTCATCAGAGCTACAGAAGATAGGATAATTTAAATTAGGTTAATTTAAACTAAGTTGATCGAAACTTAATCAATGAACCTGATCATATTCAGTAAATTAGTGTTTCCCAACCAGGGGTACGTGAGCACATTGCAGGGGGTATGTGGAAACATTAAGAATTTATTTCCAAGATACTAAAAAATATTCTCAGTCATTTCATATGTCTGTCAATAAAATGTTACGTGTGCGCTATGACTTGTTTTTAAAGTTTAAATGCCTGTTTAAAGGGGACATATTCAAAGAAGATCCTTTTGTTGTAAATGTCATGAAAGTTATATATAACACAGGCATGTTAATTATTTGTTTTGTATTTATTTATTTATTACTTATTATTCTTATTTATTCTTATTTTTTTCTAATTTTAACTTTTTCTTTAATAACAATATAATCATAATATATTAGTATTAACCATACAGTATTAAAAATACAAACGTTTACTATAATATTGTTTCTTATATTTATCATTTTTATTGCCTTGAAGGCAACATAATCTTCATGTTTAATTTGAGTTAAATAAGAATAAAATGACTTACGTTGAATATTCAATTGTGTTATGTTTTACTTTTGGAGAATCATGAACACGTATGAGTGAGGGGGTACTCATGGTATGATCAAAAGGCTCAAGGGGTACACAAGACGAGATAGGTTGGGAGCCACTTTAGTAAACATTATTGCTGTTTTCATACATCTTTATATGACATAAAAATAATTAAAAAGGAGCAGTCATAATAATCCATGTCACTACAACTTATATCTACTGATTAATTGTATCTTACTCTTTTTTTACATACATTTTTGTTTAATTATTATTTTTTATTTATTAGTATTCATTTGTTTTATCACAGGAGTTAAAACTAATACTTTCCTTAAAAAATGATAAATGTTTCTAAAAAGAAACATAATTTAAAAAATTAAAGTGGAAAACAGAATGTGGGAGAAAATAACAGATTTTGGAAAAAAATAAAACTAGTGGCACTGATAAATCTGCTTTTTATTGTGGGTCTTTGATGAAGTGAGAAGCTGTGTTTGGTGCTTTGCATTTTCAAAATATGTTTCTTTCTTGCATTTTTTAAAAATGTATTTTAATCAAACTCAGTTTTTAAGTGTTACTATTTCAATATTCTTTTTGTATTTTAATAGAAAGAAGTGGAACAAACTGCCAGCAGAGCAGTTAATGGCACTTTCTTTATCTATTGCATATGATGGAGAGGGATATTTTCAATGTTTTTACTGCAATATTTAATGTTCTTATTGATTTTTAGTTAAATGTTTTCTCTCTCATTTCTTTTTTATCATGTAAAGCACATTGAATCGCCTTGTGTATGAAATGCACTATACAAAATAAAATATATTTGCCTTGCCTGCCTTGCCTTAATATCAAACAAATATTGAATAATTGTAATAGTAATAATAATAATATAATAGGAATAATATAATTGTAATAGTAATAATAATAATAATTCTGAAAGTGTAAATATTACAATCTAATTATTTACAATTATAACACAGTAGATCATGAAGAGCTGACCATGGTAGAAGTAGCTCGCCAGCCCTACTAGTGTGAGAACCAATCTCCTTTTTCTATTCTCCTCTTGTGGAGTCACGACAACAATAATCGTTACTGTACAATCACAGTAAAAACCCAGTTGGCTGCCAAGTATCGTGATAAAATCGAACGGGAACAAAAATGTGTCGCACCGTGGCTAGGAAACGCTAAGTTCAGTGAAAGGACAGCTTTTGCATATATTTGTAATGGAATTGGTCGACAGCTTTCCTCCTGTGTACCTGAGTCTGGCTCATTGACATGAAAAATGACCACACTTGTGAATCATTCACTGAGTCCTTCTTTGAAACCAGCGAGCCACGATGAGCATCTGCACACACAGGCGTTCACGCAGGTTTGACTTTCACCAAGTAAAAGGCGTGGCGAAAAGCAGGAATCACCATGTGTACGACAAACACACACACTTTTACATCAGAGTAGTTACACCTCTAGACTTCCTGTTGGTTTGGTTTACTTTGTTACTTAAATGTGTTTCATTCATGCAAAATAAACACCCGCCTGTGGATTCAATGCACTAGGCCACTTGTTGAAACTGTAATGTGTTTTTCGTTAAGAAGAATTATCCATAAAGTGCTAAATTATAACCGTTTTTGCACATATTTGCATAATTCTTGAAGAGCTATTCATCCCTTTAAGCTACAGGGCATGAATTTCTTAGAAAAGTAATCAATGAAGTGATTGTTGGCAATTAACAGAGGAGCATGTTTTCTGATATAGTGTTAGTACATGATGCCTTCAGGTACGCTTTTCATGGTTCTTGGTGTGTGTACAGAAGATGAAAGAAAAACTAAACTCATTTGTTAAACCTTTTATTTTGAAAATGTCAATTTTAATATGACAATTGTTGGATGATAGAAAAACAAACCCCATTTAAAAACCTCCCTCAATGCATCCTTTGTATTGAGATCTATAGACATGTGGAGGAGTCTCCTCTTCAGATAAATCCACTTTCACACAATCACTGTGGATTCAACAGTGTCATTAGCGTCCCACTCCACGTTCTCCTTCTGTGCTTGGGTTTGCTGAAATAGGCCTGTTCTATTGTAGAAACATCCTCTCTGTGTCTGAAAGAGCTGGTGGGTGGAGAGGTGTACTCCAAATCTGAATCGAGGCCATGTTTCCTCAGGCAAGGAAAATATAGGCCGACTTTATCATAACTGCAGAGCATACAGTGGTGAGACATGGACAATTATGTGCTCAGCTAATTAATATATCAGACCAGTTGGCTTGTGGTCGGTGTGTAAATGGAACTATTGTGTTGTAAACATTCATTTTGTTGTTTTTACACAACTAAAGAAATAGTTCAAAAAAAGATTTATCATAAAAAAAATAATAATTCACCTACCTAAAACCATTTTTTGAAACTGAATATTCTAAATATTTTAGATTTAAATAATCCAAACTGTCATCTTGCTGAGAAAATCTGCTCATGCAGAAACGACTAAAACGAAATATTCTGCACACTGAGATTGAAATGAATTTCTAAGTAGTATGTTGACTACAAAACCTTTTTTAATAATTGGATACATTGCCCCCCCCAATATTGTCATATTGAGCTCATTGGTTAGGAGATTTTTGTTCTGTTTGAACAGACTTTTGTAGCTAAAATCCATGTAGAATAAATGACAGAAAGGTGTCATGATAGGTGTCAAAGGGGTGCATCACAGGAAATAGACACACCATGACAAAACCAAGTAGTGGGGAGGCGTTAGACTGGACATGGGCCAATGGCCAATGGCAGCCCTCAAAACTCAAAGTAAATACACACAACACAACTATAAAAACACACAAAAATATCAGAACAATACAAAAATCAACGCAATGCACAAATTTCTCCAAAAACTTACAAAATGACAGAAAAGCACATGATTGGATGACACAAATTGAGAGAACCACAAAAAAATGAGACCAACAAACATGGAATTTTATAAATATACATAAAACGAATACCGAAATGAACTAGATGATACATGACCAAGTACTAAAACCTTGTATTGAAACCGCTATCTAAACATAGACACTTGGAAGCTGAAATACAAAGTGTAACCCTGATGTGACAATATACACTCTAAAATGGTCATGCCCACAATCATATAAGGGATATTTTAATCCTAATGCCAGTAAGGTGTATAGGTCTGATATGATCTGATCTTATCTACAAATTAAACGTGTTATACTTTTTGTCCAATAATAGACTGTGTATATTAAAAGTGTTATGTGACTAAAGACAATGAAACAACTGCTTACTTTAAACTTAAAGAAAAACATCCTGGAACATAAAGACTGCTTGCCACACCTCCTCCATAAACCAGACTTTCTGGATCTCTACCTGCAAAAAAAAAAAAGGTCCAACAACTCAGAAACATTGTTGCTATTCATAATTGAATTCATGCCACCACGGCGTGCGACCGGCACAGAAGAGACCGTTTGTAATTAAACGCTTGGAAAACTACAGAAGGAGTGTTCAGTTTACATCCTGTTGATGTGACCGCAGGGCAAGTGTAACTAAGTATCTCAGAGATGAACTACTTAAGGAAGTCTTTCAGGATTTACTCGTCATGAACGATGATGCTGCAATAAAAGTGTCCATAACAGTCCCAATATTACTGCAGGTTCTACATAATACCTCATTCAAATTTGGAAAGCACGTCTTGGAAACAGTCTTTTGAATAAAACGTTATTTCTTGTCTATACAGTGTCTGTTTATTAGTGGAGGACTTATACTAACTACATTCTTTGTGACCCTTCACCAATTCAACAAATACTTTTAGCTTTAAAGTGAGAGTAACAGAGATGAAAATAAACTATGGTCGCTTTATTTCACAAAATTTGGCCATCAGTGCATTATAACTTTCAAAATTTTCTTTTGGGGATGTACCCGAACCCCCCCTCCTTTGTTTATTTCTGTACTTTTTTGTATTTTTGTACTAATTTTTTATGTTTTTGTAGTCATTTTGTCTATTTTTGTTGTCATATTTTGTGTTTTTTATGTTAAGTTGCATTTGGCGTCATTTTGTCTATTTTTGTTGTCATATTTTGTGTTTTTTATGTTAAGTTGCATTTGGCGTCATTTTGTGTGTTTTTGGAGTAATTTTTTGTATTTCTTTTGTGTGTTTTTAATGTCCTTTTGTGCATTTTTAATGTCGTTTGTGTGTTTTTTTTTATTGCAGATGTATATTTTTCTGTTGTTTTGTGTGTTTTGAGAGTAGTTTTTGTGGGTTCTTTTGTCGTTTGAGTATTTTTTTTATTCATTTGCTGTATTTGTTTTATGGTGGCTGATCAGCTGCCATTCTGCGTTTTGGATTCAAAACCAGTCTTGTCAGATCTGAAGTGACGTCACCACTTCTCACTAATGTCAATCAAGCAAAGCACTCTGGAATGGGCTTTGCCAATGACACATTGTTTACGGAAGTCTAAGAGTGAAAAAAATATGTGTATTAGGGAAGACTACTGTTTTTTTTAATATTAACTTAGTGCTTTGATTTTCAGTATTTATAAGGCTTATTCTTGTCTTGTATTTTCACAGAACGGCACAAAGAAATCCTGGGACTTCATGCGAACCCATGACAGGTACAACCCTTTACCACTTTCTATGGTTCTTTCTATTCATTCATTCATGGTGCACTGTGCGAATATTTAAAATAAATTGTCCTATGTAATTGGAATATTGAGGATTGCTTTGTTTTGTGCGTTACACGCATTTCTGATCTGTTCTGTAAACAAAGATACGCTTTGGAGGATGTTCCACTGGCACAGACCTTCTTTTATGAGAACTGGCGCCCTGTTATTCCACATGGAAAAAGCTGTAAATGTCTGAGCATCATTGGGGGCCACTCAAAGAGAAATATCACACATTTGTGTTAAAGCCCCAGTTTCTACTGTCCTAATGTACCATTCTGCCTTGAGGTAAGTGTCAGGTCATTTCAGCCCTCCTGCGTCTTCTGCTGACCCTCGTGAAAAGTGGGACCACTGAGAGAGAAAAGCAGTAAAGCTTGAATCCTGTCATTTCTTAGAGCGGAGATCCCATGGGAACGTGCAGCCCCTCCCCAGGTTTCTCTTCAACTAAGATGGTATCACTTCACCACTTCACTGGATGGTCGATTAGTTGTTTTGCGTTTTTGTGTAAGTGTGCGTAACGCTCTTTTCTCAAGAGGATTTTACGCTCCCAGAGTGAACGCAGGGCCGTGCAAACTCAGTTAAAGGGTGTTGTGGAAAAAGACATTATTTGGCTACTTTAACACCTAAATATAAATTTCCTAAATCAAAGTAAGAGCAATAAGAAATAGCTGAGATGTTTGGTCTTTATTGCCTGGGTTCTATTGAATTGCTACCTAGAGGGCTGTTATTTTTTATGGATCTAGGATTATTGCCACATATATTTTAAAATGTTTTGTAAATTTTATTCCTAAGTAGAATTCATTATATTAAGAAATCCAAGAGCGCCTCATCTTGGCCTGTGGCCTGAATCGAGCCCACCTAGAGCCTCAGATTTTTCGTTACAAGAAATTCACCAATTGTCTTTCCGTGTCATTTCTACATCATTTTACCGATTTCCATTTAGTTTCTGTTTCTTCCACTTTCCCTAATTAGATCCTTATTTGCTAAACTTCCCGAAATCATGCCAAATATGATTAACTGAGTTAACTTTTGTTGTTTATTTCACATTTCTCCTCTGTAGAAATTTGCCGAAAGCATGCGCTGAAATCACGCAACAAAACATAGCACAAAAGGCTTTAGTTTGTGTCATACAGCTTTTTCTACTTCAGAACGGTTTGAACACCATATCGCAACATTTTGCGGTAGATTTTCCATCACTTTGGCCACCCTTTTACAGTGAAAAATGATATTGTCCGCAATAAGCATGTGAATGGTATATTTCATGTCAAATTGCAATTTTGGATTTAATTTTTTTTAGTTAATAAAAATATGAATACTAAAGTGAATTACGCCATTTCCGTCTGTTTTCTTGATCACAGAAAATCGGAGGCCCTACACACCTGTGTGTCTTATCAAGCCCATTAAACTACTGAGCCAACATTTCAGCTTAAGACATATCTGTAATTGAATGCATGATGGACTCTCATCTCTTTCTACATTCTTCCATTTCATCTCCTACACATGAATCTTCCCCTAATCCACCATCAGCAAAAACAGACAATCCTCCAAATGTGGCATTGCCTTTAGCTTTAAACCTTTAACCTTTATTTCAACCGTCCAACAGAGATCACGCATCGTTAGGAACCACTTGTCTGGGCGCAGCAGGTACTGTTTGTTCAAGTCAAGCCTGACTGGCAGCCTCTTGCCCTGTTGCAAAGCAACCTAAACACAGACTCCTGAACAACTGGAAAAACACATGAAGCCTAAGTTGGTGGAGTCTCATTGCTGTGTTTATAATGGAGTGTTAATGGGAGGTTTTGTAGACTGGTGCAAATGTGTTAATCACAGTTTGTAGTTTTTAATGAGTGAAGAAGCAGCGATTTGGGAAATGGACAAAGTCAGTAATGAAGCTAAATGTGCATTTCACTCCCTTTGAGGAAGGTTGATCTGTTTTTGTAATGAATCACAGGATTGGTAAATCATTAAAAACTTGAGATGTGTTAAGAGTAATCTTGGATAAAAGTAAAGTATTTCAGGTATTAGGAAAAGCTTAATTGACTTTTCCTCAAATTCCTCTTCATACTTTTTGCCGAAATAAAGAGGAAAAAGAAGAAAGCTTGGACACTAAAAGAAGACAAGCGTGGTGGACCAAACTACTGTTTGGTTCCACGGAGGGATGCGCGGAGGTCTTGCAGTTATAGTGCGAACCGGGCCGACCCTAACTGGGCAGGCATTCGCCTATTTATGTCCGAGCCCGACTGGAAACAGACAGTTAAAACCTGTTTGTTTTCCTTATACAAATGACATATTTAAGTTTTTTTGTGGTAAGCCCGCTTTTATTAACAAACAACTGTTAATGTCAATAGAACATATCAACACACGGGTAAACAAGCGAATACGCGCAAGAGACGTAGTTAATCTATTTACATAATTTATGTATCAAAACTAAGGATAATTCATGTTCTTGTGTAGAAAAAAGAATTGATTCAACAGTGGATGGATTCAAAGCTTTCCTCCTCTGCAGCGCTGAAGCTGCACTCACTGCTACTGCTGGAAGGAATGCCAAGAACGCAGTGCGCAAGGACACTATGTGACCGAACCCGACAATCAGTTCTATATCTGTCCAAACCCTGCCCGACCCGTCGGGTCCTGTCGTGCTTCGGTCGTGTATCCATCCTCTACTTGCAGTAAACGGTCACATGAAAAGAATGGGAAAATAAATAAATATCTGCTGCTCTGGTATGAAGAGTTCCCGCGCCGGCTTGGCTGATGACTGCAGTTACACTAACGGAGTCTTATTTCTTGATCCTGCCCTATGCTCCTTTAAGGTGTACATACAACTTAATGTCTGACCCTCCTATGAAATGCACAGTCAAGTATTGATGAGAAAACAGCTGAACAAGGTTAGAAAGTTTTGGTCAAGATGAAACATTGTCTGCTTCCGTAGCTGGTAGAGGTGCTGTCGTATATGTAGATTTTAGTACAAAATGTTACTGTGATCTGAACGAGACAGTCAGGTGTCGACTTCTGCTCTCAGGTAAATGACTCAACCTGCTCCACCAGCAGACCCTGAAAACCGATTGGTTAGGAAAGAGGAGACCCTGTTCTGTCTCCACCCACTGGACGGGAAACATATTGACCAAGTTTGTTACTTTAGGCTGATGCAGTGCCAGCCAGGTGTGCCCACATTTAAGACGAGGCTTAGGTATTATTGTGCCGTCTTTTTCCTGTGTGCAGAAGAGAGATACAGTATATTAAGAGCAGCCATGGCAGGCCTCCATTTAACACCAGTTTACTGCATATAAAACCATATGTTCTGGCCTCTCATTAAAAACTGTAATTCGAAAATAAGAGAAACCAGTGTTTGGTTGAGATGAAGGTCAGAGGATGTGCAGTAAGATGTTGGCAGTGTTAAAAGCTAAAATAAACAGTGTGTGTATGTGTTGGTGTGCAAGAATGCAGTTGATAAGTGACAGTGTTTAAAAGCATGAGTCGTGTGTAAGCATTAAAATATGCAATTTTTTTGCAAAAGGAAAGCTATTTTAAAACTTGCAGGTGTGGTAAACTTGATCATTGTGGTAATGTAGAGTTAAAGCACTGAGAGCGCTCATTGTCTCATGTCATTGCTTCTGTGACACAGTGCAAAGATGGATTATATCGCTCTTAACCTAGTTCTCCTTCTCGTGGGAATACGACTCTGTAATAATACCTTGAAACCCAGTTTACCTGCTGCTTAGCCCAAGGCTCTGCAGAGAAAGCCTAAACATGCATTAAAAGACCTGCACGTGCATTTACCGTCCCATCAGGAAACAGGAGAACAGCAACAGACACCCAGACCTGCCACAACACCTGTCCCACATTCACTTATGTTGGAGGCATTTAGCACACAAAAGATGTAGTTTTTCACCAATTTAGAGCTGAAATTTAGTAAAAAAAAAAAAAAAAAACACTGAAATGCTTGAGACCAACAACAAAAAGGATATAATGGGAAGAAAACTGACACTAAAAATTGATAGATCAGAGATGGGCAACTATGATCACTGTGAGGGCCACAAAAATGTGATTGCATGATTTGAGGGCCACCTTATCAACATTCATGTTAATATTTAGAAATATCTGAGCATTAAGACAGGAAAGAATGAAGGTATGTTCTCTGTTTTTGTGTCATTAATGGGCTTTTTGACTTATTTTTTGTATTTTTTGATGTTTTATGTTTTTTGTTTTTCTGTAATTAGTCGTGTTGTGTGTTTTTAGTTGTTCGTCGTTGTTTGTCGTCATTTTATTTTGATATTTTGTGTGTTTTGGAGTCGTTTTGTGTATTTGTTGGGGGGAGGGAAATAATATTCAGAGTTTCTGTAGATTGCACAATTCAAATATGAAGTTTTTAAAGTGCATCAGAGGCTTTTTAATCAGCGGCACACAAGCTGTTGACCTTTTCCAAAGCCGAGGTAGCTCCACACAGGAGATATATTTTATTTGCCTTTATTTAATTAAGAAAACTCAGTTTGTGTTGTATTGTTACAGAACTGAAAGTGTTTTAATTACTGGTTGGATTTGTGATTCAATAGACATAAAAATAGATCCGACAAAGCAGCAAATTATGTGGAAAACAAGCAAACGGCGAATGACTCCCACATTTGGCAGATGTGCCCTCTGATCAGATGTACGTGTCTGCAGGCAGTGCATGGCTAATGCAGCAGCTTTATGTGATATGTTTGCTTTCACAGAGTGTGGTTTAGCTGCTAGCTTGTTGTCATTCTGCATGAGAATCTTTAAGCTAACAATGGGATTCCAGCAGTCTGTGCGCACCACGTTTAGATAACCATGACCAAGCAAGCACCACAAAGAGAACATGCAAAATATACACGCATATATTTCATCAAAGAGAATCAAACTTATCGTATTTTAATTGTCTTTTGCAATTTGGGATATAAATAGGACACGCTCCGCAGAGGTTGTGCAGTCATCAGCCCTCAGCCGGAGTCCTTGTTCCCTCTCCATGGGAAAGTCAGGGCAAGGCTTCCTGCTGCCTGAGATGTTTCCGCTTTCCCAACAGTGACCTGCCACACACACACACTCTCACACACACACTCGCACTGTGACCTACCTATACGTCTACAGTTATTGGGTGCCCACAGTGGAGCGTTTTCACATTGACCTTCCTCCTTTATCGCCACTTCCTGCTTGTTTGAATTGGAGGTGGAAATCCATGGTTACGTGACCCTCTTGCTTTAGGAAATTGTTCATTGGTTATATATATTAGCTTTTTTCTTAATCTTGTCATTTTATTTTTAAACTCTTAAAACAGGAAAGGTCCAATACAAAGAAACTTAGAGGGTCAGAGTGTTTTTTTGCTGGTGGTTGTTTGAACCAGTTTCATAGTTCCTTTAGTGAAACCGTCCAGAAGTGAGTGATTTTTTTTTTTTAATTGGCCTTTTCTTTTTTTTAAGCCTTCCTAGCTTTTATTTTTCCAAACTCTCAAAAAACCTTAAAGAAGAAAAATGATACCCATTTTGACACCCACTGCACTATTTTTATTATCGGAGGTTTGTGGTACAGAAATCTCTATAGGAGTCTGCTGTGGGTTGCACACAGCATACAGACTGATCTGCTCCCTGGAACAGATTTATTTACATTGCCTCTTTCTGCACATAACAGAATATACTGTATTCCTAGTGGTTTAGGGCTTGTAATCGGAGGGTCACCGGTTTGAATCTCACCTGGGCCATCATCGTCCCTTAACCCTAACTGCTTCCCGTGACTGCCCACTGCTCCTCAGGGTTAAGTTAAATGCAGAGAACAAATTTGAACAGATTTGTCTAATCATCTTCTAACTCTACTACAAACTTCCATTTGATCTAAAAATGATGCAAGCGTGACCCCAAAGACACTGCCACAGTCACATTTCTGGTGTTTCCACTGATTGAAAGTTGTTGAATTTGTTGAAAGTTGAAAACCAGAACAGATGCTGATTTTGGCTTTCCACGAAATACGAGTGAAGTCTTCTCACTGAGAATACGATAAACAATCAAAACAAACATAACGTCAATCGAATGCTGTCTTGTCTGGTGAAGAAATGCAAGGAATCATGGTGTTAGAATGAAGCAAAAACACACAAACTTTTCTGTTTTTTGCCGCTGTCTTTGTATTCTTAAGTTGATTTTGTTGCTTATTAGTGACATTGTGCGTTCAAGTCCTTAAAAATGTTGCAACAAACAAAGAAATAATGGTGGAACTTTGTTTGTGACGACCATTTTTCAGATTGACCTTATCTGACATGAATTCTGGTAATATGGACCTCAGGTTGGATGGTCCCATTTCTGTGGTCCCCACTGTAATAAGTGTCCCATCTTTGATTTATAGCTTTCTTTCAGGTTTTTCTTGTACATAAAAGACTTAACATTTTGTTTCTCCCCCCTCAGTGTATCAGTGCTGATCTTCAACACCACCTCACACTGTTTCATACTCGTCAAGCAGTTCCGTCCAGGTACCGATTTATTTTATTTTTCATTTTTTTGGTTACCCAATTGCAATGCAAGCTGACTGTCCATTTGTTCGTTTGTCTGTCCTCCTACACACCCGTCCTAGTGGTGCCATTTTTCTTGTCACCATACCCTTGTTTGTTCTACATCCTGTGTTCACATTCACTGAAAAAACAAAAAGAAAGACTGTACTTAGAAACCCAGTTTGTTCAACTGGATTTCAAAAACAATGCAGGCTCATAAATACACTGCGAGAGGCCCCATTTCAAAACGGTCCAACAGCCTTTGTTACAAATCACAAGGGACTATATCTCACTACACTGTGCTAAATTCAAGGAAGTCTGGGCACTGATATATCGGTTTCCTTCTTGCTGGTGTTGCTGTAGTCCAAACTATAAAGTGGTTCCTTATCTGAAGTGTTTGTTTGGCTACAATGACATTTGAGTTTTAAATATATTTTGTTAAGAAATGTTGAAAAGTCCAATTTCATTCTTTTTCTCTTCACTTCCTTCCTAATATCAGCTGTATACATGTGTGAGTGGGAAAAGTCCAAGGTGCAGCCGCCAACCAGCGCTGAGAAACCTGAGGAGGGAGCCGCCACGGCCTCTGAATCTCAGGAGGGTCAGTCGGCCACAGAGGGCGAGAGCGGCTCCCAGTGGCCCCCGGCCTCAGCGGGGGTCACCTACGAGCTCTGTGCCGGCCTGGTGGACAAACCCGACCTCTCCCTGGAGGAGATTGCCCGGCAGGAGGTGCTGGAGGAGTGTGGCTATGATGTGCCAGCTTCCAAGCTGAAGAAGATCACTTCATACAGGTGAGGCTGTGGGACGGAGCTCAGCTCTTTGTTCCTCATTATTTCTTGTGAATCTGCTCCATCATTCCCACTGGATTTCTCTTGTCATAATTGTTAAGGGACAATATTCCTACTGTCCTATTTCCAGTAGTTCTCAATTATATTCTTCGATTTTTTTTTTGAAAGATGTATTCTTTGAAATAACCTACATTTGTGATCTTGTTCGTATGAAGGAAATAATTAGGCTGCTTTTGCAACCCTTTGAGGTCCATGTGAAGCATTGTGTTAACAGCTGCAGTAATCCATGTACAGTGGGGCAAAATGTATTTAGTCAGCCACCAATTGTGCAAGTACTCCCATTTAAAAAGATGTGAGAGGACTGTATCATAGGTATACCTCAACTATGAGAGGCAAAATGAGAAAAAAATCCAGAAAATCACATTGCCAAAGACCAAAGACCTGTCAAAGGACACCAGGAACAAAATTGTAGACCTGCACCAGGCTGAGAAGATTTAATCTGCAATAGGTAAACAGCTTGGTTTGAAGAAATCAACTGTGGGAGCAATTATTAGAAAATGGAAGACATACAAGACCACTGATAATCTCCCTCGATCTGCGGTTCCACGCAAGACCCCTTGACAGGGATCAAAATGATCACAAGAACGGTGAGCAAAAATCCCAGAACCACACGTGGGACCTAGTGAATGACCTGCAGAGAGCTAGGACCAAAGTAACAAAGGCTACCATCAGTAACACATTATGCCGCCAGGTACTCAAATCTTGCAGTGCCAGACGTGTCTGCCTGCTTAAGCCAGTACATGTTAGGGCTTATCTGAAGTTTGCTAGAGAGCGTTTGGATGATCCAGCAGAGGATTGGGCGAATGTCATATGGTCAGATGAAACCAAAATAGAACTTTTTGGTAAAAACTCAACTCGTCGTGTTTAGAGGAGAAAGAACATCATACCTACTGTAAAGCATGGGCCTGGTAACATCATGCTTTGGGTCTGTTTCTCTGCAAAGGGACCAGGACGACTGATCCGTGTAAAGGAAAGAATGAATGGGGCCATATATTGTGAGATTTTGAGTGAAAACCTCCTTCCATCAGCAAGGACATTGAAGATGAAATGTGGCTGGGTGCTTGTGGCCGCTAGGGGCGCTTGTGTGAAAGTTACCGGTCTAGTGCCCCTAGTGGCCAAAAGTTACACCGTGTACCTTTAAATAAAATGCAGTGTAAAAATGTCTGAGTAGGCACATCTTGCCACTTTGTGCACTAATCCTGGCTACTGTAACACAGCATAATAAACATGATCAAAAACTCATTTGTGATATCAAAATGGGGTCACGACCCAAAAAAGGTTGGAAACCAGTGCATTAAAGAGATCTTCAACCCACATTAAAGACTATATGTGAGCTTTACTAGTAGGAATGAGCAGCGATTTAGAAACTGCAGATGCAGTAAAAAGCTTGTGGAGGTTGACATATTTGACGAAAGGTGACGTCGTGATTACTTCTGTCACGTCACTCCAACTGGTTTGATGAGATTAAAGGTATCTGATGGTTGCCATGGTAGTCTTGACTTCCCTGTTTTAAGATGTCTTCCTTGTTGAGCTGGAAGGCATACGTGGGTCTGTAGGAAAATTGGTGATTGTGGCAACATCCAAATGATGTGTCCACTAGCATTTTCAAAATCGCTTTTTATGTTTCCTCTTGAGTGCCACGTCAATATCCATCCACTGTAATGTTCCTGGTCTTCTTAGGAATAACGTCGTAACATCCAGGGAACTGGATGATATGTAACTAAGCACTGAATCGTCAGACAGAATAAAACGCTAACTCACTCTAGTCTCTCTATGGAAGCGGAATTATGAAGAGTAGTCCTAACACGAAGACATGATATACGAACGCTGATTGAAATCACTAAAATGGTGCTGCTCACATATAAAGGGATATCACGTGTTTTTGAAGGCTGAGGGGGATTTAAATGACTCAAAAGACATTTCTTACACATAAGTAACAGTTTTATCATTTAGCTGGTGATGTGAGGGGTTGTGTATCCATCCATCTCCGTCAGGGTAACATTAGCTGCAAAAGTCCAAAAGCAGCTGGATGGCTTTGACTGACGGCTCTTATGAGCGCGCTTTAGATTTAAACCAGACACATTGTTGGGCTTTGTTGGTGGTGTCTATAACTGTTGTTATGTGTAGGCTGCTTCCATTTTAGAGATAGGGATCATCTTAACCCTCATCACACCTATGAGGGTATGTTTGACAGAAGCTGGCAGTGAAGCTCCGTGTTAATGGCAGGAAATCTGAGGCAAGGCTGGCTGCATCACTTGATTTACGTTTGTTAATATAAGAGCAGAAATATGAAGTTTAATTTCAGCTGAAGAATGAGAAATGAAGTCAAGTTTAAACGTTTCACAGGTGATTTCTTTATATCGTCCACAGATCGGGTGTTGGTGTAACGGGTGCCCAGCAGACCATGTTTTACGCCGAGGTGTCTGAGGACAACCATGTGAGTGCGGGGGGAGGTGAGCCCCGGGAGGGCGAGCTCATCGAGGTGGTCAAAGTCCCGCTGCACGAGGCCATGACGTTCGCTTACGACGAGCGCATCCCCAAAACCATGGGCGTCATTTTTAGTTTCATCTGGTTTCATAATAACATGTCTCCCAGGTACAAGATCTCCACCAATGTGTGATCATCATTATTAGCTTTCTTTCTACCACTGATTCTGAAACACAGGTCCAGCACATTCACTGTATCGACCCCTTCATTTATAGCTCTTTATCCTGCATTGCCTTTCTGTGTGTTGGCACAAGCTAAAGGGTGGATCCCTGGTCTTTGTGCCACCTGTTATCTCTCTGTCATGTCCTGTTTACTTGTTTATTTTATATTTTGTTGGCTTTATATGATTTCAAATATTTCTGAAATCAAATTTGCTATTGTTTGTTGATTATAGGCACTTTTGTTTATTTCACTTTTTGTGCCATTTCCTATCAGTAGCTGCATTCCACTTATTTGATACACCTGCCCTTGGGTAAAGGAATACTCCACTGCTTTGAATCTTGATTTAAAATGATGGCTATCTGCAAAAATTACAATAACCAAAAGGCATCTAAGCTTTAAGCTGGGTTTGCTGTTTACATAGATCTGGATTTAATTGGCTCTCTTTTCTTGTATTTCACATACATTTATTGTTCTTAAATATATCTGTCATACACACACGACATTTAGATAAAAAAAGAAACAATGGAGTATTCTTTTAGTCCACCATCCAGTAATGCAAAAACTGTACTAGCCTATGTGGGGCCTTTCAGTGAGGGAGGTGTATCGGACACGCCTCGTGGGAATATCCAGATTTACAGCCTTTAAGCAATACCCATCACTGTACCCCTGAAAAACCAGCCCGGCACTCATGGAAACACACGGACACGTTGTTTGAAATGTTTCATGAAATAGGATCCCATAGCAAAAGTTGAAACTTGATTCACTTGGCTCTTTTTATCCTTTTTAGATCCACCTCACAGAAGCACAACCCTGATTATTATCACTATTTTTGTCATTATTCAGACACGTATCATGTTTAAATAATGGAACAGGGTTCAGGTGCATGTTTGAATATAACCCAGTGCTTTAGGAATCATCTGTGACTCTTAAACCAACATTTACACTCAAACCTGATCTCTCAAAGTGAGTTCCTCACAAATCTCAGGTCAAAATAGTCAATCTTTTAGTCACGTGGATGTGATGGCCACCTTCATGCTATTACGTTTCAGAACCACCCACATGTCAAAGACCTAAAGGTTGGAATGCTCTTACTTGTCTGTTATTATGTTGGCACTCTTGTTCATTGAAAAAGGGCTGGTACTTCATTCAACGTCCTATAAGTGACGAGGTTTAAAATATGCAAATAGTGAAGCGAAGCCAATTCCAAACAGACAACAAGTATTGTTACTTTGACCTATCACAGATGTGTTTTAGAGGAGTCCACTGGTTTATCGTTCTCATGGCTTGTCCTGGTGCACTGGCAGTGCTCCAAGTTAATGGTACTTTATTTAATTTATTTAGTCTGTAAATATGGCAGCGTTTTGAATAACACATCAAAATGTCTCGCATTAAACCCAGCGTATACATGCAAACAAGACAGAATCACTTCAATACAAATAAACCCGTTTGCAAATTCTTCAACCCAACACAATTGGAAAAGTTTACTTTTTCATCACGTTGATTGACTTTGTCACCCCCATGCTGCCTTACAGCAAAATGGGCCTGTGTTCAAGTCCCGGGGTACACACTTGGGTCCTATATGCGTGGAGTTTGCATGTTCTCCTCATGCTTGCGTGAGTTTTCTCCAGGTACTCCGGTTTCCTCCCACCTCCAAAAACATGTTAGGGTTACTGGAGTCTCTACAATGCTCATTGGAGTGAATGGGAGTGTGAGTGGTTCAAGAAATAAGTGCAAACAAATGCAGGGTGGCTATAACTTAGACTAAAATCCTTTACCTGTGCACTTTCTTCAAAAATGGCTAAAGGCCCAATTAGTGGCACATTTTTATGTGGGGGGGAGTTGGTGTGAAGGGAGAGGTACGTTAAATTAAACATGTCTCTGTGTGAAGTTAGGACTTAGCAAACTAACTTTTAAATTAAGTGGTTTTAGTTAAATTAAAACTAATTCAGATGACTTAAATTACACTAAAACTATAATAAGTTTCCATCGTATAAAAACAGCTAAATTCAAATATTAAGATGGAAAAAAGCAAAACGAGAGGATTTCATTTATTGAATCTGACTTTTCTTACTGAGGCTGTGCCCACGTATAGTTATTGAGTCGTTGGAGCTCAGTGTGTCCAACCGCCTTTGCCAAGTGACAACGTGACATCAGCATATCTACACTTGCTACCTCTCCTGTCACTATGGTGATTATTACATGCCTTGAAGTATTAAAACCACCCATTCTTTTGTGTGGCCCCTAGCTAGCTGCTGCTGAACCGTTATGTTAGCGCTGTTGAAGGCAGCTGTCGTCTGAACACTGAAGTGTTTCCATTTTGCTGACATCACTCGATTGAAGGAGTCAAGCATGCTGTTTTCATAGGATCTCCTCCTCTTCATTAACAACTGTGTATCGATTAAGAACTGACCAGTGCAAAATAAGGCAGCAGTTTTTAAATTAACCCAGCTCTTAGTGATTTGCATGTTCTATCACTCTGATTGGTCACTACAGCCAAAAAGAAAACATAACTGCTAATTTCATGACTTTACCACCACATTCTTGATTGTAGTGCCATCGCTCCATGATTGTGGGCGAACATTGCAAAAAATCTACAAGGCCAATCGACAAAGTTTTTTTTTTTTTTTTGTTTTGTTTTTTTGCATCTATTCATGAAGGAGAACAAGAAACTTGTTTCGCGACATGTCTTCACTCTGCAAGACATGTAAAGTAACTTTCTCTGCTGTGAACAGGCTGCGAGTGCTAATACGCAATAATTATGCTAATGCATGTCTGTTGAGCACGAAAAACAATTGACAATCAAGTGTCAACAGTATTAAACACAATGTTTGCATTCATTTTTACAGTTATTCAATCTCACTGCAGCTTTCCTTAAAGGGGACATATCATGCTTTTAAATCCTTCCTTTTTACAAATAAATCATACAGTTGTGGTCTATTTAAAGCGGAACTGCAATGCTTGGGTCTGAATTCCTCATTATTATAGCTCCACAGGCCCCTTTTCTGCCCCTTTTCTGATGTGCTTCTGAGAACAACTTGTTTTGGTGCGGCCTCTTTAAATGCAAATGAGACACTTTATATCCCGCCCCCTCTCCAGGTTGCAGAGGTGACACTCGGTTTAACTCCACCCAGTTCGGCCATTTTTGTAGTTTGATAGAAGAGATACGATTATCTTGTGGCGCAGAAAATGTTTATTCACACGTTATTTACAAAATGTCAACAACAGAAGACTTGTCCATCCAGCTTTACATGTTAGAGCCAGAGTCGGACCCGGCGGAGCAAGATGAAAATGAAGATGATGAACCTGCAGAACCCTAACAAGTGAGCTAACACAAGCACCGAGCTAACGCTAGCGCCAAGCTAACGTCACAAAATGCATTTTAATACAGTTTTTTCGGAGACAAAAACGGCAAAATGAAATGACTAATGAAAACTTTAGACTTAAATGAAATCACGTAGGTCATATCATCAAGGATCTAAAACGAGCACACAGCGCTAACATATGAAGACGGTGCAACTGCTAATGCTAACAAAACAATGACAGGGACGTCTTATCATCACACTTTTTAGCGTTATTTACAGCTTACCGAAGTGCTCTGTTTGTCGTCTCCAAAGACAGAAGGAATTGAACCCTCAATCAGACGAAGTCTTTCGGCAAATCCTTCTTTATACTGGTGGAGGTTGCTGAAGCAGTCATCCTTGAAGTGCTTCACGCACACAAAAATGACCTTACCCACAGATGTGGGTACATTTCTGTGAAAAATAAAACTCAACCAGGCACTTCGAAAAGGTTCTGATGCTGGGAGACGGTGTAATGAAGCGTGTGGGTTACTACATCCAACAACCAAACATTTTGACTTATCCTCTCGTAACTTCGGCATCCTTGAGCTTGGACTACAAAATAAAAGCGAGAAATAAAAATGGCGGATTGCTCGAAGTGTTGGACCTGGAGTTGATGTACTAATTTGGCAGTTCCGCTGCAAATACTGTGACGTGACTGTTCAAAAAACGTAATAGAGAATAGAAAAATTGAAACAGATTGAAAAATATGAGCAAAACAGAATATAAAGATATCAACGGAGCACCTGAAGAGACTAATTTGAACTTTTCTGTACTTCTAAACACTCTAAATATACAACAAAATGCATTTAAGGGCTAAAAAAGTGGATTTAGCATGATATGTCCCCTTTAGATGATCACCATCGGTTCCAGGCATCACAAGCTGAGCCAGATTTGCTTCTTTTGTTTGTTCACTTACTGTGTTTGTGAAAGTACAAACAAGGCGTATTCATTATTATTATACATTATTATGATGCCAGGTTTTTACAGAAATTCACTCTGCTGTTTCTCACTAAATGTTTCCAGTAGTGTTCAGTCTTTCATGTTTGGTTCTATGAACAATTTATATGTTTAATGTGTGTTGCTCACATTTAGGTTAATACAAGCATAAATGTGTTTATTACTGCATGTCTTATATTGATTTGACAGCGTTTTAAATGTGAAGCACAAAAGGAGTTTCCTAACCCACATGGCTGGATCATGTGCCGTCAATAGTGGGGCGTAATAAATGAAATGTAACATCCTATCTGGCCTCATGTTCATGAAGCATGAGAAAGAGTAACTTTTAACACACGTATACCAAACCTTCCAACACGTCTTTATCTTATTACCTGAAGTAATATTATCCTATTGTAGAGCAACATCGCTGAAAACATGTCATGTGTTTTTAATATAATGGCTGAAGCTTAAATATTACAAAAGATTTGGTTGCCAAATGAAACTAGAGCAGCATTGCAGCGTTTCAGGTTACGCTAGCTTGTCCAGTTTTATGTACTGTATATCAGCAGCTACGCTATGAAGGATATTAAATCCCAAATCGAAGTTGATCTGACCTTTATTTTTGATTAGTTTACAAGCAGCCTTGTTAAAGAGAGAGGAAAGTCTTTAAAGGCTACCTGTAGTGAACTTTAAGCTCTATCTAAAAAATGTCTATAATGCTTAAGGTAAGGGTCAGTGTGTGGATGTTTGCAGAAAGTCACCCAAATAACCACATTTTTACATACATAGTTAGAGGGCGGTATACGGCTATGGCTTTATTAGCCCTATGTCTCGACTCTTTTCCTCTTTGCTTGTTCATTATACTTCTTTAATGAGAAAATCATATGCATACGGGACGGTTTGAGTTCTCGTGCGTCAAAAACAAGCAGCTCTTGAACTGAGCGGGTTTTTCTGTCAGTTTGGAGCGTATCACAAAACGTTTTGTGAAGTGAACGCAAACCGAGCTAAGTCGGCTGTTCTCTGTTTGAGCTGAGTCCCGGACTATCATTCATGTGAAAGCAAGATTTTCACTTTCACTGGCTGGTAGTGAAGTACCATCGTTTTGGATCTGCCATCGTGCACGACTGGCAAAAAAAATCATTCTCAGAATAACTAGAATATTCTCTTGCCCTCCTCTGTCAGGACAAGCAGTCTTTCTCCTGCTGCTCCTGTCATACAGAGCGATCTGCAGCACATTATTGTGTCCTTTAGTCAACCAGATAAAAGCCTCAATGAGATTAGAAATCTCTTTTTCAAGAGGGACCTGGCAAGTCAGCAGCAGACAAAGTTACAACAACAATGAATACATTCATACATCAGTACATCAAAAACCAGCAGTTCTGGAGACACCAGCTCAGAACAAGATGACAAGCCATCAGAATTAAAAACAGTCACATACAGTATAGTATGTGTAATAATGCAGCTCACCACAGGCTGACAAAACAGCTACAGACGCATCAAAAGTAGCTTCAGCACACACGCTTGTGTTGTAATAAGTAAATAAAATAAAAATGTTAAAGAAAATGTGGAGAAAACATACATGGGAAACTTTATTTTCATTTTTATAAAGAAAGAAGTGGGAGATAATGCAAAACCCTGCCCAGGTATTACCTTTACTATGTCACATCTGGCTGAAATTGGCTTTACCATTGGTTGTATTTCAATGAACAAAAAAGTTTTTGAAAAGTAATCCGTTTCTTTTTGTTTTGTTTTTTAATTTTTGTAATTTTTTGTTTATTGGAAATACATCCAACACAATTGATGTCAGTATTACTAGTACGGGTACCCTTTAACGTTGTTAAATGTGCTCCAGTTGGTCCTTATTGAGACAATAAAAAGTAGTTAGTGTCACAAAGCTGTTTTTAAGCTAATTGCGCATGCTAGCATTTGTCTTGAAAAAGCTGTAATTTTGTGAATAACTACTGCTGTGTTGAGGATATTCCATTCCTGACAACATAAACCTATGAAGAAACCTGAAATGTCCATTCAAATAATTATAAATAAAAAGCTTTAATATGAAAACCATTTTAAAAGGCTTAATGCTAGGCTAGGCAAACAGCTAGCTACAACAGAATGAATTGTTGCTTTAATTTATTTAATAAGTTAAACACATTCCACCCAAACCTTCCAACAGCTATGAATTAATTTTTCTAAAAACATACATTTCAAATATTTGTAGAAATATCCTGTCACAAATATGAAACAATGAAAATAGTAAAATAAAATAAAAAAAATATTAATCAGTTATGCAGATAAAGCGATGTTGTATTGAGAACAGGGAGATGAAAAGCATATCTATGGTGAGAAGGACCAGCTTTGCTGTCCATTTTACGTTTTACATACTTCTTTCACTCAGTTTGTTATTGGTAGCCCCAGCTTATTAATCCATCATAAAGCTATTGATTTGTAGCAAATTTACTTTTTGTACCAAAGTTAATTTCCTCCTTTTTTACTGTCAGATAGCTAAATAAAACTTACTTTTCGTGCTTAAACACATGTAAGTTTGTTGTGTTCTGATCTCACACTATGTACCCGTCTCCTGTGTTGACAAACACATTTAGCTTTTTAAGCTACTTTTTGCTTGTTTTTTAGCACAGTGTTAGCTTCGTCTTACATCAGACCTCTGCTATTGTAGACTTTGTAATATTTTGCAGTGTCTTGGTCAGTGATTTTTTTTAGCCTTTTTGAATGCTACAACACCGGTTTCTTATGTTTGTCAGCTTGCGTTTAATGTTTTGTTATAATATTTGATTATCCCTCCATAACTTACATGTTTGATTAATGACTGCGTGGACAAAAGCTAACTCAGGCTGGCCATAGCGAGAGGATAGAGAAACCCTGTGATCCACTGGTCAAACTTGTTAGACATTCATGATCCGCGCAGCACTTTGCGACATTATGGTTAACATGGAGGAGCAGAGGCACAAGCGCCCCCTGCTGTGAGATAGCAGCAAACATGCGCTAACAGATTTAGCTGACTCTGCAGACTGTCACAGGTAAGCCATATGTTCCTTCTGATAAACGCGCAGTACATTGCTGCGATGTTTGTTTTTGCGGAGGCTGGATTTTAAGCAATCTGCATCTCTACCTCCATCACTCAGGCACACAACACGGACAGCTTTGTGTTTTTATGTTTCGTCAAAGGCGTCGACATATCAGACTCTACTACACACAATCGTCTCTGATTAACCAAGTTCATTGGTACTAGAATTTTGTAGATGAACCCCCATGGCTATGCTGTAGTCACTACATCTGTGATTGGGTTTTTGTTAGATTTCTTTGTGCAAAGTGAGACAATTTCTTACTGTAAACTTTATCATCTGAGCAACAGTTCAAGCAATTGAAGGTGTTATGTACAGGATTTTTCAACTGACAAAACTGGCATTCTTAAACTAGAAAAATTGCATATCTCCAGAAAGTCCTAATGCTCGGACCAGGTAATGGCAAACATTTTAGGGGATTTTATTCATTTCTATTGAAGATTAATGCAGATTTCACATCAAAGGATACATGGCAACAGTTTGCTTTGACGAGTCTCCCAACGGGGACAACCATTATCTACACAAGCCTCATCACCCTCATAACAAAAGTGCTTGAGTCATTTTTTTTTTTTTTTGTCTTTTTAAGAAAAAAAAACAAATTTTTACATTAATCCGTATTTATTAACTACTTGGCGTACACATGCTTATCTATCCAAGCTTAATGACATACTGATCTAATGACTTGTTATAATCAAATACGACATAGGCCAAAACATTGAGTTTTGACTTTTTCATACACGACTTGTGAAAAAAAAAGTATTAATGATTTAGGCAAAAGTCAAGAAGCTACTAGGTAGAGAAAAATTTGTCAGAAATGAAATTTCTGACAAATAACACCATGCACTTAGCAAAAGCCACTATTGTGGGTCACATGCTTTAGGAAATTCACAATGACTCTGCAGTTTTACCAACATTAGAAAATGTAAAAATACACGAGTTAGGCATAAAACCTCAATATGGTCAAAAAATGACTTTTGTTCTGAGGGTGACGATGTGTTCTTTGATGTTCTTTCAGGAGAACTTTTGTACTTTTTGAGTAATATTAATTTTCCTGTTAAAAACATTGTTTTTGTCACTAGGGAGCACTCGCGTCAGTAAGAAGCTACATGGATTTTAATATTAACGGCTTCAAATTGGTTCAACATGGGCTGAGTTATAACATGCAGAAAGACGCATAATTAAAATGTCACTCTTGTGGCTAAACATTTGAAAGCAGATGTTTTCGTAGCACTTGTTTATCTAAAGGTTCTGATGCTCAGTGAAAGTCTATACATAACACCTTTAAGTGAAAGAAGTGTTATTGTCATGGTGAAGACATTAACAAATGTCCACCCGTGGCATTTATTTCTAGTGTTTCATGCTGAATTTGTGTTACTTTAATTCTTTATAAAGAAGTACAAATGTGAACATATTTCAGACTTTCTGTATTTTATGGTTTACTGAAGTGTTTTTTTCAATGTGAGTAGTGTTTTTTGTAATGTTTTCAATTTAATTTATTACCTCCATGTTGAGATATTTAACTTTCAATCATGACACTTGTTTAAAAAAACATACAATATATATTGAGAAGAAACTTTGCATGTGCACTAACTGTGTTGGATTAAACTGCATTAACTTTAAATAAAAGGGGTTTGATGCCCAAAATGTGTTCTTCTGTCATGTCTTCTCTTTATTGATATAAATTCGGTTTGAAACTTTAATAATGAAGTTTTTATCAATCAGCAATCAAGTCCCATACCATAAGGTTTTCCTTGCCACCATGATGAATTCATGTTGGGTGTGGGATACATATGTATGTGTATATACGTATATATGCATATGTGTGTATCCATAAAATGAAGAGTCCATCCTTAAGACTGCTCTACTGTAAAGTGTCTTGAGATACCATTGGTTATGATTTGGCGCTATACAAATAAAAGATTGATTGATTGATTGAATGTGCTTAGAAGCTGCCAGAGGAACTACACTGGATCTAAATTTTCTCTCCAACAGTTGCAGTGATGTGCAGGATGCGTCCGGTCACGCAGGATGTTGTGCACACTGCAGATAGCAGGTGGTGCAGATGTTGCCCATCTCTGTGAGGTTCGTCCTCATGAGTTTACCAGCTGTTTTCTCCACTTTTCCGGAGTGCAGCTGGAGAAGTGATGTTAGGACGCTACATGCAGTGGAGGAAGTTCAGCAGGAGCTACAGAGGAAGTTTGGCTCTTAGATTGATGGTCTTTCCTGATATTGGTTATCGAGAACATGTTTTCAGTCAAAGTGGGAACTCATAACTTGAAGTTCGTGCTTCATTGCACCAGTGTTAAGCAAAGTGAGCTTGGATAGCTCGTAGTATGAGTAGTATGAGTTTGGAGTAGCTGTGGCAAGGTGCCGGAAGGATGTCATCTGACCCACGAACGACCAAAACAGAAACCATCACCAACAATTTTATTACCAACCTGCCTTATTGTAACCAGTAGACATCCTGCCTGAGGGAGTTAGTCGACCAAATTGAGGCTTTACAAGTCGGGCCATATACAGGTTCTTTGTCGACCCACAGTATAGCGGTAAATATACACAAAACTTTGCTTAGCCTACAATAGCCGATAATAACTCACCAGAACACACTGACCCCAGGAAAACTGGGACCGGTGCAACACGGGCATTCCTGGCTACACATTATCCACAGACAAGAAAAAACTTGACAGAGATCTTCCCCTTGTCCACGTCATGGGGAAAATTCCTCCGCAGAGAAGCCCTTTGGGAGACAAATGGCCATCTGTATGCCAAAATTCCTTCTCCTTAGGTGTGTTCACACCAAAAGCGACTGCATTCGCTTCAGTCACTCATGATGAGTCGCTTGAACATAGTGGCGCTTTTTGGTCGTTCCATTGCTTCATTGCTCCAGTGAGGACCGGAGAATAGTATGTGTCTGTGGAGCCAGTGACAGCGCTGAGAGGGCTGATCACTTCTTCTCCGGCCGTAGGTTTATAGCACTTATCATCGACCTTTAAACTGCTTTTTTACAGTTTAAATTATCAGTTACTAAAGGATGAGTTCACTCAGAATGTAGGCTTATTCAAAGAGTTTAATAAACTGCTTTTATTTTGCCCCGGTAAAGTTCAGGAAGTGTACAGCCCTCCCGTCTCACTGTAGAGGAAGGGAGGGGCTGCTGCCTCGGCCCTACAGACAGTGATGGCCGTGGGAGTTGTCGCTTGAAAATTTTAATTTTTTCAACTTTGAGCGACGTGTGTGACCTAGTCGCCGGAAACAAAGCAGGTCGTGTCGCTTGAAGGGACATTTATGAATGCACCTTTAGCTCTCTGCTACAGAGCAAACCTTGGTTAAATAGCTGCTGACCAAACAGGAACTCTGTTGTGCATCGCGGTCTATATCTGATAATTCACAAATTCGTGCCTTAAAGTGCGCAAAGTTTTTAATTGAGATGTTTAGATATTTCGTGGAAGCACTAATTAGGGTGTGTAGTTTCATTTAGCATCAAACTTAAAAAAGTGTGACATTGAGACATTGGCTTTTCCTGATTTAAACCCACTACATGGCAATGTAATGATTCTCTTCAAATCATTTCTTATCAATGATTTAAGAATCGTGTAAAACAGGGTTATTTTTCAAATGTATGTAGACACAGGTTCCCACATTGTAAACTGAGGAAAACAACATCTTTTGTACTTTAAATAAAGCCAAGCTTCATCTACTGATGCAACACAAATGAAGCAACTGAAATATTCATTTGGAGTCATGTTGCTGTCCACCTGATGAGCAGAAGGTCAATAGTCTCTCACGCTTTGTCTCTATTTCCATCTCCGCCAACTCCTGAGGGGAATAACAGGCACTTTAAATGCTCCACTGCAAGACGCTAACTTTGACCGCCTGCCGCTTGTTGCCGGGCAGGTGGTGATCAAAGTTAGAGGAAAGAAGCTGCAAAGCCCCTCACACAGAGTCATCTGGCACAGCACAGAAATACCTATTGCTGGCACTTTAGGGTCGGCATCTATAGAGATAACAGTTGCACTGACAGGTCGATCGAATGACAGCATGTTTCCTCCTCAGCAGCAGAAGTTGAAAGTGAATTTTGACAATGGCAGAGTAGCTGCTTTGTTCCGTTACATCTCCAGTGAAGCTTAGTCTCACAAGGACAAACCTTTGGAGCGTGGTGGGGATGGGTAGACGGACGTGTGCGTCCTTTAATAGCGACCCCATTGCTTTCATGTTGTAACTGGACACATGGGATGTCTGTTCTCCAGAGACCATGTGGTTGTGTGTGTGTGTTTCCACAGCAGATGGATTACCTCCCCTCTCCCTCTGAAAGCAGCCCATTCACAGGTGGGATCTAAAAACCCTGTCTTTTAGGAGAAGTCGAGATCCAGTAACGACCCCTGCGACTGGGGGCACGCCGTGGTGCACAAAGCCAGAGCGATTCCAGCAGACTCTCCATCTGTATGCAAATGAGATCTCACAGCAATGGGAAAAGGTGTACGTTTGAACATTTTACTTTCAACCAAACCCTGACATTGGAAATGGCATCAGGATGCGAACACAGTCATTTTCTTCTGACTAACACTAACACTTTTTTAAGACAGGTTTGTGATTTAGTTTAGCCAAACTTAGTCCAGTTTGGACTAAAATAATCTGTTCTGGACCAAAACGATTTTAGTTCTTCAATATGAACAATCGTGATAAGATGGGGAATTTTGCACTTGCAAGCTCTGATGTGGGAGAGCAGACTGGCTGCGCAAAATAAAATGTTGGTGTTTTTGTGATAGAAGTGGATCAATAACCATGTTTTTGAATTACAGCAAACAAATGTGAATATAAGCAAGAGAAACGCCATAAGGGAGGCGGTCAGTGAAAAAGTCAATACTGTGGGGAAAACAAGAACATTAGATTGGGTCACATTTTCTCTTGAGGAAAAATTTACATTGTTACCTTCGTCAAGGTAATAGTTTCACCGGAATTTATGTTTGTTTGTTTGTTTGTTAGCAGGTTTAGTTACAAGGTACTATACAGATTTTGACAAAATGTTAACCAAAGATGGACCTCACACCATGGAACATTCCATTACATTTTGGAGGAGATCTGGATACTGATTATATCTCCATGGCTTTCTCTCATCATTAGCTAAATTTCAAAAATCCATATCACGTTTCATCATTGACGAATCTTTAAGAAATTTGACTCAGTTGCGTTGGGTCAGTTCCTCAATTACCCCACCAAGTTTCATCCAGGTCTAGCCGTTCCTTCAGTGCTCATGTTTTTGATTCATTCATTCCAGAATTTTTTACTCTTGAGGATGGTTATTTTTGACTCAACGTGTAACCCTTTCTTTTCAGTAGGAGAACGTTATTTCATTATGGTTTTATGTGTCAAAGGTTGGTACTACTACCACTGCTGCACAAAGGCTCATAAATCCAAATGCGGTTATTCTACTTTCTAAATCAGCGGTCTTTTGAAAGCTCGAGTTGCATGATTCATATTTTCAACCCTAAGCTGACGTTCAGCCTGTCATAATAAATAATCACATTTTTAAAAGCAATCTATGGATTATTAACTTATTGCTGATCTTTCCATCTCAAAAATTGTATCCGAAAAGCTTCTTCTCAAGAGTTTAGTCAGTGTAAGAAGTTCAGAGTATGTTATCTACTTTTTCCACTGAATCCTTCCATTAAATTACAACAAGATGTGCTTTCCTTCCCTAAACGTAGGCTCTAGACAGGTGAGGTCATGACCTTGGATCAAAAGCACAGGATGGACGGCGTGCTTCCGACTGATAAACAGTCTATGATAGGATCCAGGGGAATGCCCTCAGCCTGTTTCTGTTTTAAAGGCCTAATATCAAGCAGGCTGCAAAGGGTATGCAGCTCTTCTTTGGTCAATCTACATCGTCTGCTTGTCTTAACAGTGAGTCAAATTTATGAGGGCCCTGGGTTTTGTGATTTGGGTTTAGAGCATGTCTGGTTTCTGGTAGCTCCATATTTTAAAGGAGGCGAATGGAAAAAAATGTGTTGTGCCATGTTAACAGTGACAGGAAAGACATCTGAGTAATTCACCTTGTGCTGTGTTTAAGCGTGTCCTTAAATCAGTGATTTAAAGTCAAACCAGCAGCATTTCAGTAACCTGAGGATCATATCTCATCTCTTACAGATTGGTGAGGGTAGAGGGAGGAAGCAAAGAAGACAATAAATAAGGATCAGAGGGATTAGGGATGCAGTCGCTCCTCAAAGTCTTCCGCATTCAAGTTGATTGCCGTGTAAACAATATATTTCCAGTGCCAGGATGTCACTGTAGAAGCTGAATAAGAGAGCGTCTGTTTGAAAGATTAAGTGAGGAGTGCCACGCGCGAACAGGAAAAGCTAGACATACTCTGTGAATTGTCATCAACTGGCTCGACCTGTTGACCTTACAAATGTTTCTTTTCTCAGTTGTAAGACCATTGTTAAAAACGTGCACAAGTGTCCCCGCAGGTCAACTGTGCATTTCCAGTTTGTCTAAGCTGTAACATGTCAGTCAGACCAGCATGCTTTAGAAAACAGATACAGTAACATCAACAGAGCAGAACATATGAGGGCACATATGAAAGGCACGCCTCAGAGTTTGAGGAGATACAATCCTTCTCTTATCGCAGCGGAAATGCTTTTTAACACATACTTTTTTTTTTTTTTCTTTAACACACATAATGGCTGGGTTAACACACACGAGGGTAAAACAAAGGGTGGAATGCAGACTTTGAATATTTAAGGAAATACCTTTCTGACTTTAGGTTTTGTCAAGGAGCTGCGCCAAATGCCAATGAAGTGCTTAGGGGACGACTTTCAAGGCTGCACCTGTTCATGTGTTAAAGGAAATAGTAGGGGCACACACCTTTACAATGGATAATTAGTAACTTTGTTTTGTAAGCGTGCAAGAATGATAAGCCCTTCGGAATGATTTCAGCAATGTGAAATATACTTTATAGGCCAAGCCTAACCAACATGAGTTCTCCTGTTTTTAACGGTTCCTGTAGAGAACTTTAAAGATTGTGAATAATACAAGAGGTTTAGTCGGCTGACGTTCCTCGGGCTTGTTAGAATGCAACATGTGCCCGTCTCTGGAAAAAGTTTTCTCCTGTGAATCACTATATTTTCTTTGTGACTTCCGGTCTCTCTCCCTCTCGCTCCCGTTGTGCACAATGATCAGCAGCTGCAGGTCGTCTGTAAACATGCAGACAGTAGAAGTTACATTAACAGCAAAAGTAACTTCAACACATCGTTGCGCTGTCCTCCGTAATAAATAAAAACTGGGTGAAATGGTCCTTCCATCCTTAGAGTAGTCGATTGTGTATTCAGAAAAAGGAACGAAAAGAATCAGACTTTTGTAGCAGCTGGAAACCTGTAAAAATTTGAACCAATCCCTGTCATTCGGTCTGAAAAGAAAGCACCAATCAGATGCCTTCATGTCTCGTCTATGGATACTTCAAAATGTGCTGAAATGTTGAGTTGGCTCTTGTCTCCCCTCACTTTCAAGCTTGTGGGGGTGTGGCTTTGGATGGAGCTTTGGCGAGAGCATATGGGAAGGGGAGGAGGGGGTGGAGCTTAGAGGAAGTCTTGCTAGCTGTCCAATATTGCGGACTGCACCTTTAAGGAAAATGTGGTTTTATTTCAAGAAATTCCATAGTTCAGAAAAGCACTTTTAGGACTTTTGTTTCCTACACCATGGAGGTTATGTGTTATTTTATCTATTTACTTATTTATTTGTCTGTGAACAGTCTAAATAAAAAAAATAAAATATTTGCGGATTTTGACAACATTTACAGGATATATCTGAAATGGGGATGATCCGGATCAATAAACTGATTTGGCATCAGTTTGAAAAATCGATAAATCCCTATGTTCAGCTCTTTGAGCTGGTTCTACAACACCTCCTGCTGGTGACTTGGTCCATTACATGCTCTAGTCATAAGTTCCATTTTACTTTCTGTTTTGAGCATAAAACAGCACAGCTACATGCTAGAAATTTAACAAAAAGTAATGCGTTACTGGAAAAAGTAACTTTTGAAGATTAAAGATTGTATTATTTATTTTGGGTCATTTGTGTCCATACAGCTTCATATTAGTGCTGTAAAAATATAATAATCCACTGTTGATCAACTGCTATAAAACAACCATAAATGATGTGCATATAAAGCACAAAACAGCTGCTCCAAATTAAAACAGTAATTTTTCAGCCTTGGCACAGTAATGTAAAGTAAGCTGTGCATATTCCAGGTGCACATTCTGCTGTTGAAAATGCTTGTAAAAATAAATGTGGGAAAACAAATTCACAGCTCATTAACCTGATATGCTAAACATATCAGGTTAATGAGCTGCTGTTAGCAGTGACTCAGCAGTACCGACAGGCTGCATATTTACAAAGCATACCGTGCAATAGTTTGGCTGACCTGTCCCTGGGTCACAGTCACAGTCTGTTAAAATCCAGCCGCATTGACTCGCCATGATTGGCACACGTGATGTAAACAGAAACACGCTGACAGTGCTTCTTCTTCTACTGTTTAACGTGTTTGGCACGGCATCCCGTAAAAATATGTAGCACCACTGTAAACAGGAAGTACACTGCAGCTAGCAAAGTAACGGACAAACGCACCATATTGTAACGGTAACGGTGTTATTTCTTTAAAAACATATTGCGTTACAGTACTAGTTACTGTCAAAAGTGACTTGGCGCAGGTTTGCACTCTCTGAGTGCTCTGGTTTAATACATGAAACACAACTGATGTTATAAGCATGACTAGCACAGCTAGCTTACATGCTACTTAATTTGCTCATTGCTCTTGTTCACTTTCTGTAATAGTTTGAAGGTCTTCAAATGTTGGATTTAATGGAGTTACGAATAATGTTGGAACTCAAAACAAGAGGATCACACTCATCATTCCTGACTTTCACTGGGCTTTACATTATATAAACTGTAAAATGGGTTTAATTAGGTTCTACTAGTGCACAAATTTAGAATACATACTGTATGTACTCAGTTTTGTTTTACTAGAGAGTGAGTATACTTTACTAGTGATGTAAGTGTAAACTAGTAAAACAAAACTGACTACATATGCACTCTAAATGTGTGCACTAGTAGAACTTAACTAATCCCATTTTATAGTTTCTATAGTAAGTGTCACTTGTACTGCAAGTAATGCTAATAAGTGGGCGGGGAAAACAAATTCAGGCTTGCCATTGGTTTTCAAATATACTACAACCAATCAGGGTGCTGGGTTTTTGTTATAATGCCTCCTACTAAAAAAAATGTTTTACTAGTGAAGCTTCTTGGTGCAATAGTGTGCTAGTAGACCTTACTAGTAAAGCAAAATCGGTTACTAGGCGACAATTTTGTGTTATTACAAGTACTTGTACACTTAAAATATATTACTAGTAAAAGCTCCAAGCTTTATTAGTACTACTAGTGACACATTTTGTACTTGTGCACTAGTTAAAATCGCCTAACTATGGTTGATATCTTTGATATCACATTTAAGTTCAAAAAGCGTTCCATAGTGCACTGCTATGCTGAGTCATGGTTGACATAAGGACCACTTTTTAACATCTACCATCGAAGTGTGGCCTTCGAGGGTATTTCCACAGTTTGGGATGCAGAAAGTCGAGAGTGAGTGTTTCTTTTTGTGTGTGTGTGTTCAAGTAAGTTCAGGTCACGTCAACACTGTTGCTTGGCAACCATTCTCCTGCTAGATGATGAGTTCTTCAGAAGCTAAACACATTGCTCAAGGGCACGCTTAGGTGGTGGTCACACTACTGGGATTTATTTGATGACAGTTGTGTTATTGTTGAACTGTAAATTAATACAGTCAAAAAATGACTCTAGTTCCCATGGTAACCAGAATGAATCCCCTACAGCTGAGTAGCATTAGCTGTCATTGACAGAATAAACACTAATCTGATTCAAACTGCATCATGTAACTACCTAATTAAGGTAAACCATTCTGACCATTCATCTAAAATGATTGTTCTGTGAGTTTGTCCGTGTTCATGTAACCACAACAATCTAATCTTTTAATTTGGAATCAAAGCAATATATTAGGTTACTTGTAACCCAATATCCAGGCTAGTTTCCTCTTCTGAGGAGGAAATATTTTCACTGGCGCTTACATTTTTTATTGGTTTGTCAATCAGCAGGATTACAACAAAAGTATTTCAACCAAAGATAGACCTTACGCCATAGAAGACGCAATTACATTTTTGGAGGGGATCAGAACCAGAATTAGAACCAGATACTTTAATAATCCCAGGTGGAAATTATTTTGTTTTTAATCAATATACAGCTTCTGGATTAGTTTGAAAAATCAAAATGTCGCGAAATTTCTTGTTCCTAATTGACCGATCTTTATGAATTTTGACTGTTATGTTGGGTTTATTTTTCAATTACCTCATACAATGTCATCTGGATCAGATCCGGATTATGCATTTCATCGCAATTTTTCAAAAAATGGGAAAGCCCATACATTTGGACATACAGTATCGTTATTAATGGGGATATAATGTTCTCCAAAGCCCTTTAATGTTATGGTACCATGATCATTATCACTGATTCAAAAAATTAGTTCTGTTTTGACGGTATTGATGATATACAATCCCTGATTTCCATTTAGTGTAGCAAAATAGTATATATATTTGACAGAAATCATGCTTTCAAATCATGTCATAAGCCAAGCAACAAAAGCAGCAAGAAATTAAGTTGATCTAATTTGAAGCTTGTGCATGCTCATCTGCAAATCCTTTATGTTTTTTAATTACAAATGTGCTGCATTCCTCTTTTGACTGGTGCAACAACACTGTGCTTTGATATGCTTTGGTGTTTGTGTACGTGAAGACACTGATTCACACGTCTTTTTAATGTTCTTTGGCTTTCCTTCATTGAAAAAATCTATTTTAAGTTCTGCTGATAATATAGCATTGCAATTATTGGGTGCTGCATAAATGTCACTTGAGCTCAGAGGGACTGATGTCACCTAGGAACCAGAGGGTCAATGATGCTGAACCCTAGAGGTCACAGAAACTATTTATTATTCAAAGCTCCCTTCAAAAGGCATATGTGTTTGGAATAAAACACAAAGGAACCAAACCAGCATTATACATAACTGTTTATTCACAGGTCGTGCGGAAAGACTTCCTCCTTTGAAAAGTAGCTAAATGTGCGCAATGTCCTGTGACTGTCAAAGAAGACACTGGAGCTGCTAACCTGAGAAATAAAAACTACACACATCAGCAAACGAGCACCACCGTGTGCAGAGATAGTCATTATAGCTTAATGAAAACCAGCACGCTTTGCCTTGACACCGCGAAACGTAACTAGGCTCATGCAGAGTCCCCAAAAGATGCTTAAAGATAAAAGGGAATCGACCCGGCAGCCGCATGTACAGAGACTGGAGATCTGAAAGGAGCAAAGCCATGAAAAATGGATGAGAGAAGAAATCCACTTCACCTCCCCCCCTGGTGGCTGGCAAACCCCCCACAGTGCTCCCACTCATAATCCTCACTCCTCCTACACACACACACACACACTTCTTGCTATGCGCCTTACACACAATCTTGTGGTGTGTGCAAACAGAGAGACAAGGTATAGCACACGCCACCTGAGGCCTGCAGCTAGGTGTTAGAATTCAGGAGGTACTTTCATTTCACTGCTAATATTAGTCTTTCACGGCATTACACATTTAATCCATGACTAATGAGATGAAGTCAGGTCTCATGAAGCAATTAAAATTCACATTTATCTCACGATAATACTTTTCTATGCTTTGGTTCTTTAAGATGTTTTTTTTTTTTTCATATATTGGTAGATAAGAAGTTCCTAAAGTCTGGTGCTGGAGGTCGCCTGCATGTGTTGGAGCGGGGTGAACATCTAAAGCTTGCATTACAGAATATAGCCCTGATACTGATAGTGTGGGTTTTAAAAAGCTGATATATCGACTTATATATGAAACACTTAATATTTACTTTCTATGAACATGAATTCTTATAATACCCTTAGCATGATTTTAGACAAAGGAACCAGAACAATACAAAATGATAAGGAAATTTAATTAGTAACACAGTCAACATAAGAACCGTAAACTAAAGCCACTGATGAATAAGAAAAGGCAAACTTGTGCAAACTGTATTTCTGGAAAACAATGTAGAAAGAATATTCGAAAATAAATTTGCTCATATCGCAAACAGTAAACATGGATAAATCAAAAGAGACAAAATGTAACTGTAAACGAGGAACTAGTGATTTCTCCCTGTGTTGTCATTTTGTAATATAATCACTACCAATTCAAAAGTGGCAGCTTATAATGTAGAAAGCATAGAGTCACAGAAGTTCCACACAGCAATAGAGTGAATACATCACTTACGTATTATAACCTGACCAATTAATTAGCTTTTAATGTCAATTCATCTGTGATAGCTAAAATCATCTTGATTAATCGGTCGGGCTTTATTAATGGAGCTCTGAAGGACCACACGTTAACGTTTAGTTGTGATAGAAAAAAACAAACTGATTCCTTTGATTGTAGACAAAGTCCAACAAACAAAAGACCTGTATTTCAGTCTTATGTTTTTTTTTTTTTTTTTGTTGTTTTTTTTTAAAAGCATAGCACGCTAAAATCTGCAGCATGGAATGATTAATAGTACCAGAAGTAGTACTTTATATACAGTATGGTGGAACCATCTACAATATGAATGTTAGCATTTATTGTATTGTACGTAGGCTACCAGAGTTAGCCTCCAGTCCGCAGCGTAGGCAAAAGGTGGCTCACATGTCACGCACACACTTCACCTACACGTGCACTGAAAGGAACTCCTTTGATACATCGTTCTGTTGTAAGTTTTAGGTTTATTTGTCTTTTTTTTTACTGCATTTTTAAGACATGTTTTGTCATTCTTGTTAGCCTCATTAGCATCTAGAACCATTAGCTTGTAGCTGTTTAGCAGATACGTGTACGATACAAAAGCAAATTTACTCACTCACTCTTTATTATTATACGAATCCATGAAAAGGCCTTCGCTGTCCTTATGAAAGTCTCGTTCCACCACTGCTAATAATAACAAGACTACGGTTTTTATGCATTTTCTCATTGATATTAGTGGCTGCTCAGTACATTGTTAGCAATACTATGTCTGCGTCTAAACTGAGTTGATTTTTTTCTTCCAACATGCTTACGATAATGCTTAAAAAACGTGTCAGCTAGTGCCACTTCTGACGCTTTCATAAAGAATAAGCATTTTGGAAAACATTAGAAGGGTTTTTACTGCATTTTTAAGCGAAAAAATTAGCAAAATGTTGACAATGGTGTAGTTTAGCCGCTGCAATATAATATGGTGTGGATTTGTACGGAAAACCCCCGGTGCTATTGGTACGGTTACTGAAGTACACGTACGTAGCGTCTTAGGGTTAGGGTTAGGGATAAGATTAAGGTTAGAGTTAGGTTATAACCCAATATCACAACAATTTTTAGGGTTGGGGGAAGGTTTGAGTCTTAGTCATGTGACCTAAACTGGCCAATGACTGACCTATCACTTGACGTAAACTGGCCAAATACGGGCATTGTGTACGGATAGAATGTCGGTATATTGATACGGCAACCGTACAGATAGCCACTGCCTATAATTTAACACCATTTGGGCAGATTTTTGTTAAAATTTCTGAAGGGAAAAAAAAAGATAAAAATAGTCAATGATCATAATTGATGATCTACGAAAGATATATTTAATTTTCTGTGTAGTTGTGGAGTTATATCAAAGCATTTATTGGACACTTATCTACTCGCACAAGTTGTGTCTTGGTCACCCAAAGTCCTCCAGTTGGTGTGATCCAGTTTGAGGACCTCTCAGGCTTCTGTGACAGCGTGTGAAATGTTCAAGTCAAAGTGCCTGCAGCCGCTCAGGATATCGGCCTATCTGACGAGCTGGCAGTCGTGTGACGAGAAGGAGACATTGCCATGGGAGGAGGAGGAGGAAGAACACACAGTGTGCTGGTGGCTGCTTCCATGTTGAGCTGAGTTTTTGAACAGATACATTTCTAATAAAGATCAGTTTATTTTCCAAGAGGCTGCACTCAGGACTAATATATTCTAAAGCCTAGGTTCCCAAAGTGGGGTACGGGTACCCCCTGGGGTACCCAAATTTACATATGGGGTACGTGAATGAAAATTAAAAACAATGACAACATTGGAAACTACAATATAAATAGAGCAGTTGATGTTAATGCTATGTTAATGCTATTACTAGGCTAATGTTAGCTTACTGCTAATGCTAGATTATTGTTATTGCTATAGGTCAATGCTGTGTTAATGCTAGGCTTATGTTAATGCTAGGTTAAGGCTAGTGCTATGTCAATGTTAATATTAGGTTAATGCTAATGCTAGGCTAATTCTATTGCTCGGTTAATGTTAATGCTAGGTTAATGCTATTGCTAGACTAGTAATAATGCTATGTTAAAGCTAATACTTGGTCAATTTTAATGCTAGGCTAATGTTATTGCTAGGTTATTTCTATTGCTAAGTTAATGCTAATGCTAGATAATGCTAATGTCAATGATAAGCTAATGCTAGGTTAAAGCTAATGCTAGGTCAATGTTAATATTAGGCTAATGCTAATGCTAGGCTAATTCTATTGCTATGTTAATGTTAATGCTAGGTTAATGCTATTGCTAGACTAGTAATAATGCTATGTTAAAGCTGATACTTGGTCAATTTTAATGTTAGGCTAATGTTATTGCTAGGTTATTTCTATTGCTAAGCTAATGCTAAATAATGCTAATGTCAATGCTAAGCTAATGCAGTGCAACGCGGGCCAGCACCTGCAACCTCACTTGCATTTTCTTGAGGAAATCCAAATATTCTAATTATTATAATATATTATTCCTCAACAGGATATAGGTAAAATTCCCTGTAGGGCTGTATATACATTATTATGGTTTTTTGCAGGAGTAGGGGTACATGGTTTCTGGTTAAATGTCTGAAGGGGACATGACTGTAAAACGTTTGGGAACCACTGTCCTAAAGTCCATCATCTACTTGCTAAAATGTAAAAAATTATTTTTTATAGTTAATATGATAATAATCTGACACTATAAATCAATTTATGTATCATTAACTTGATTTTTCGGTCCTTTATCAGCTTTTATTTCTTTATACAGAAGTGTTTGACTTCCATTGTGAACAATAGAAACATTTTACATTTGTGCTGAAATGTGACTTAACTTTCTTCAGAGCAAACATAGTTTTACTGACAGTTTGAGTCAATGAAAATTTAGAAAATCAGTGAAACAGAACAAATATTTCAGCAATCATTACAGATTATTGGACAACCAAAAGCAGAGAAAATTAAAGAAACGTAACATGAATGAAAATCAAACTCGTGATTTTGTCTGAAACAGTCCTAAAATGCTGCACTGTTATCTCCTGTGATAATGTGCATTTATGCCTTAAATCACGGCTGTCAAACTCATTTTAGTTCAGGGGACAAACTCAGACAGTTTTGATATCAAATGGGCCACAGATCATAAGTGGAGACATTAATGTGCACTAGTTTGTAATTCTATGTAATCATGATATCGCATCGAAAATATCCAAGCAATAAATGACAGATAGCAGTCCCTGCAGAATATTCACTTAAGTTTAACATTTTTTAAATCTATTTTAAGGTAATTATTTAGAAAAATGTATGGAAAATTGCAGAACTTTGGAAAAATTGAAAGTTCTTTCAAAGATTTGAGATTTTAAAAAAATGCCATCATGAGCATGGGGAGCAACTGTGAGCCCTGCAAATATTGTGGAGTAATATTACATTAAAGCAACATAGTGTAACTTTTAGCCAGTAGGGGCGCTAGACCTGTAACTTTCACGTCAAGCGCTCCTAGTGGCCACAAGCACTGCAGCACTGTCGCAAAAATCAACAGTCGGGCCAGCCTCCCTCATCTTACGATTGTGTATACAGACAGTAGTTGACCTGTTGGTTGAAGAGAGATCATTGACTCACTATTAAAGAAAAGTAAAGTTTGTTTTATGTAAGTAGGAATCTGTCGCTTGAGCAAAATGCCTGAAGGCACGTTCAATTTAAACGCGACTGAAATGACTAGATTTCATTCAAATCAATGTAAATGACGTGACCTCAAGACTCAAGTTATCCCCCCTCAGGCGATGTGACTTGCGTGATTTGAGCGACTAGGTCAAGCGTGACCTCGTCGCTCAAAGTTAGAAAATTTGAACGGCAACTCTCCCGTCCTTCACTGTGTGTAGAGCTGAGTCAGCAGTTCCTTCCTGGTCCCTCCCACTACAGTGAGACGGCTGCAGTGGAGGGCTGTACTACACTTCCTCAATTTATCAGAGCAAAATAAAGTGGTTCACTTCTTGAATAAGCTTACATAGTACATACATAGTAACTCCGTAAGTTGATCATTTAAACCGTAAAAGCAGAGCTGTTTATAATAAGTGCTGTAAACGTACGGTCAGAGAAGAAGGAAAAGAAGTGATCAGACCTCTCTCTCTCTCCTCTGTCACCGCTTCTACACACACACACACACACACACACACACACACACACACACACACACACACACACACTGCTCCCTGGTCATTGCGTCAGTGGAGCGATAAAGTGATAAAGTGACCAAAAAGCACCGCTTAGTGAAAAACTGTAGCTAAAGCCTTACCTCCATGAATATATATCAGAGCCTATGGTCACATGACTGCCGTAAAGTGAAACGTTCTCCAGGCATTCTCCAGGTCACATGACCTGGTCAACAACGATCCGTCTTCTCCAAACTTACATAGTCGGTATTTCAAGAGGGAAACCCCGCTCGGAGCATTGATACTGTCAAGCGCTGTATATTAGCCTGAGGAATCATTTAAAATAACTCATTTGCGTCAACGCTTTAGGTCACAAAGTCCACGGTGTGGTTTTAAATGTGTGGATTTGGAGGGGCTGAGATATCTACAACTGAATTACTTGGTAATTTACACAATGATTCATGTGTTTGCTCTCATTTTCACACTCCCCTGCGAACCACATAGGATGCTGTAAAGGGCCAGATTTGGCCCTCCAACCTTGAGTTTGACACTTATGCCTTGAATGCTTTCCTTGTGCTGTCAGTAGTGAAACGTACAACAATTATCTTTTCAAATGTCCAAAAAAATTTGAGCGTCTAAAATCAATGTTGGATTGACAGTGTGTGTAGGTATGACAGTGACGGACCATGCACATGCAAAGTTTGTACGTTCTTCCTGATTAAGTCTATTTTTTATTTTTGTATTTATATATTTTATTTTATTGTTTAAAAATGTAGCTCTTACCTTATCAGTTTATTGTAATTGTGATATAAGTTACCATACATTGAAATAAATCATACAGATTGCAAACAACTGAAATAGTTGAAAAGCAATAGTTGATGTTAGTGGATCTTGTGTGGAATATTATTATTAATTCAAATATACAATGTGTTGCTATTTCTTAACAGTCATCCTGATTAAATTAATATACCATCAGAATAAATCTGCAAATGAACTAAAAGTACATCTTGTTTCAGTTCACATCCAACGCAGTGAAGCGTGCAAAAAAAAAAAAGAAAAAAAAGAAAAAAGGTGTCAACACACCTGCCAGTAGAGGACGCTATACACTGTTTTTCCAACCATTATTGCAGCAGAAACATAACAGACAGAAGAATAAAATAGTGCACATCTTTCCTGTACATTTATATATAACTGGGCCAAAATCTAAATGTATCAGGGGAGACTGACATTTCCAAATGTGTTTAAAGAAAATATGATTAAACTTCATTTAGAATAGGACTAATATTAGAAAAGAGGTTTTTGGTATTAATTTGAATTATAAAATATTTAAATATGTATTATTTGTAGAACCAAAGGAAACAACATTTTTAATAATAATGGCAAGATTGTCCCCTTTAAAATAATAACAAAAAGAAGTAGAAACAGACTACTAAATATTTCTTAGGGAGAAATTGTGAGAATTTTGGTTCCGCGGTCCACTTTTGTGTCGCGACCCATGAGTTGAGAAACTGTGAATTAAAGTGTTGGTTAGTGATGTGCATGAAAATCCTGCATAAGTCAAGTTTTGGGAGTAGGCGGAGGAGAGGGGGGGTGGAGGTGGTGCTGTGGGTGGGGGTGCTTTATACTATTGTCCGCCCCTTAATCCGGTTGGTTCTCACACTGCCCGCAGGCCAATTTGTCAGTGGTTAGCGGAGCTGCCAATCACAGCGCGGTCCTCTCCTCAGGCTGTGCCTACGAAGCCTCTCAGTTGCTGTGTGGAGGGATACGCTCCTGTTTCATGGACCGTCACCACTGCACTACCACACACACACACAGGCGTGTAATGCTGCCTCGGTGAAGGCTCGGACGGTGGAGAAATTACGCATGTGAATATTGCATTTTTGCATGTCAGCAGAGGAGGACCCAGATCAGACGCCGGCTCCGCGGCTGCTTGTCTTTTCTTATCGTTTCTTCCCCTCATGTCACTCTAATTAATCGGAGGCATGTGGGATCGCACCAGGATTAGGACCTGCCTCTCCACACTGTGCCTGCTGTTGACGTTCTGGTCGGAGGTAAGGTGTACCCCAGTTATTATTACTACCCAATTACATTTAAAGCCACTAATCAATAATTAATTAGATCATTGCCTAATACGAGCAGAAGTTGGTATCCGTGCGCAGATGGACTGGCCCCCCCTTTGCGTTGCACACATTCGCATTCATGGATAATTAAATTGCGTGTATTATAGCCGTCACTTGCGCAGCGTGTTTGATTGCGTTACCACAAACTGCTCCAAAATGAATTGAAATAAGCCCCTCTTCCATTTTGGTTCAACCCTGACCTCCATGTGTTCAATTTGGGAAGGTGACATTAAATAGGCCCCGAACCAATAAAGGAGTTGCATCAATTGGCCCCTGAGCGTGTTTGATAAGGTGAAGGCTGCCCATGTGCTCCATTCATAGAACAAACACTCTCCTCTTAAACCTGAGGAGCTTTTATCACCAAAGCCGTTTTGGACACTTGCGCACCTTTTTACGCACATGTTTAGAAGCGCGCAGCCCTGTGTGCGCAGCCTGTTTACACCTGCTTGTGTTCTCGTGCAGGTGGCCCAGTCAACCGGATATTTCGAGCTGCAGCTGATCTCATTGGAGAACGTGAACGGTGAACTGGCGGACGGGGAATGCTGCGACGGGTCCCGGAGCCCCTCGGACGGCCGCTGCACCCGAGACGAGTGCGACACCTACCTGAAGGTGTGCCTGAAGGAGTACCAGATGGAGGTGGCCACCACCGGCCAGTGCACGTTTGGAGTTGGATCTACGCAAGTTCTCGGTGGGAATACCTTTTCATTTAAAAGCACCAAAGGCAAGATCGAAGAAACTGGGAAGATCTTGATTCCATTCGATTTTTCGTGGCTGGTGAGTGTTTTTTTTTTTTCTTTTCTTTTTTCTTCTTCTTACTTTGCTGTGATGCGTTCACTGACACCAAAGTGGACCTCAGATCTAAGCATCGGAGTCCTCTGTATATCATCATCATCAGTGTTTTCCACCTGAGGGAACACATCCACACCACACTGATTCACTCTCTTTGTGTCCAAACATGCATCATACCTGAACCCTCCTGATTAAATCCAAGCGCTTTAGTCACTTCTGATGCCTGTAACTTCTTGTCTTCATCTTTGATGTAGTAAAAGATAAATAAATAAAAACTCTGAGCATTAAGTCGACTGTCAAGCAAAAAAAGGTGCAACTTTTTTATGTTGTGCAGCTGAAAGCCTTCAATGTAATCAGCAGCTTTTATTCATATGAATTCCGACAACATATTTGGATTGAGTTTGTCATTGTCTTTTGACTAAAATGCAACTTAGTTTTAGTCAAAATGGATTTTTTAAATCTATTTCACTTTTTTTTAGTCAACTAAAATATAAAGAATAAGAGTTTATGCATTAAAAAAAAAAGAAAAAAATTATTAAAATTAAATTAGCATTGATCAACCTGATATGTGATGGTATCAATTAGGGGTGTGTATTGCCTGGCATCTGGCGATACAGTTCGTATCCCAATACATAGGTCACGATACGATATATCCCAATATTGATGTCTAAGGCGACTATTGCGATTTTTTTTTTATATTCATGCATATATATATATTACTTAAACAACTAATCTGTAAATGTGTACACCTTCATGAGAACATTATGTATGAAAAATATTTTATTGGCATATTTTACATTCAAAACATTGTCTTTAACATGTCATGTGCCAACAACTTTAATTAAAAAAATAATATACAATCTGCCTGTGGCTTTTGAACCAACTTTGACTTTAGTGCAACATGACTTTAGTGCAACTTAACTGAGGTATATGCCTAAAATAACAAATAAATGCAGAAAGTTTGTACTTTCTTTTTAGATTTTATTGAATAAACACAAGCTGGTCAACATGCCCAGGTTTCAGTGCACTTCTTTGTGCAGTTACAATGTCTCCTGCAGTGGAAACGACTTTCCTGGTTAAATAAAGGTAATATATATATATTTTTTTTTTTATTAAAAAAAAATTCATATGGATGCATTTAGAATCAATCTGAGAATTGCGCGACGTGATATGTCGCTGAATCGATTTTTTTCAACACCCCTAGTATCAATGCGTAAAACCATAAGTTTTGTTACGTCCACAAACACTTACTTACCTCCTATTAGATCACTTACCAGCTCGTCCCGCCTTCCACGCTGAAAAATGAGTATTGATGGGATACCTTCCAAATAAGAAATGTAGTTCTGATTGGATTTTGTACCATGCAAACATTGAAGTTTAGTTATTATTATTAGTTGGCGAAAATATCAATATGTTTTATTACAGTTTTCATTCACATGCATTTTACTAAATTAGTTGCCATTTTTTTTTTTTGCCACATAAAAAACTAGTCGACGAAAACTGACAGAAACTTTTAGTCAACAACGTTAACACTGATATTGTGAGAGATCTATTTAGATCTGTTCATAAAATATACACAAACTAGCCAAAAATGATTAATAATCTTAATCACATCTGACTTCTCATGAAATGTGTTTATTTCTTTACTCTGGTTCATGAGACTCAACACCAGACACACAAAGAAACATGTCTTTAGGACTCAAAAGTATTAAACTGCAGATTTCAAGCAAGTCTGTTCCACAACTTTATCCTGATTTTGGAAATCACCTAAATAAATCATGGAGCAGTATTCAACATTGCCACCATCCAGTTATTCTCGCTCAAATGATAAATAATTGCACTTAACTTGATCCCACATGGCGACAAACTCACACTAACTCCCACTAACTCCCTATCTATGATGCTACAGTGTCGGATGCCTCTGTGTGGGATCTTTCTTGTGAACAGGCTGCTGTTGTTAACATGATGATGGACACAACATCAGGACTAAATGATGGCTTATGGCTTCCTCAGGATCCGATTGCAGCTGAAGTGTTTAGCTGTGTCATCTGGGCCGTCTTTAAAACCTGCCCTGATATATGAGGGTTGGCTCCAGTCCACCAGCTGGCACCTGTCAGAAGGTTGATGTAGTGATTAGATCCTGGAGGGGGAAGCTGTCACTTCTTATATAGTGGAAATTCAGTTTTTACCTCAAAAATGTGCTGATTCCAGGATCTTCTGCACTTTAAAAGTTATTCCATATGAATTCTGTTGATGTTTGTAGACCAGTGTGGGAAGGCACAAAGTAGATCAGGAAATGGTGATTAGTGAAGGACTTCATGAGGTCTTAGTCAATGTCGTATGCAGCCATTGTAAAGTGAGGAGCGTTCCCAGGCGTAGAATAATGAGGTTGGGGTTGGTTGGAGGTTTGAGATGGATGTTTCAATCACACCTCCATTAAAATGATGAACGGGTTTGATTCCTGTGCAGAGCTGAAGTGAACGACGCCCCCAGGCGCTGCTTCTGTCCTCTTGCCCCCCCTTTCCACAGCCTCCTTTCCTGCTGTGTGGTGCCAGGCGGTCCCTCCTCGTCCCCCCAGGGTGTTTAGATTCTTCTAACTGCAAATGAGGGGGGGAATCTGTTTGATATATACACTTGAAGTAAAAAAAATTAACAATAAGTAAATCGGTCCTCAATCCGATCTGTTTCTGTGAGTTTTTAGAGAATGAAAAAAACACCTTTCAGAATAAAATAGGCTTTATTCAGGTAGCAGTAGAGAAGGGATTCGTGCATTGTGCTAGTCATGAAACACACTGTGTTGTTAAGTGTGGCTAAATATCAACAGGCAGAGAAACGTCACTGTGGTTGCCAAACCTTTTCATCTCCAAACCCAAAACATAAATTTGGTGACTCTCAGGAAGGAAAACCAAATATTAGACTCTAAAGGGCTAAAAAAAAACTCTACTATTCTCCTATTAAATGTTCAACTTAGAGTCAAGTTATTTGCCTAAATTGCCCAAAAAATATCTCTTAAATTGTATTTTATATCAATAAACATGAAGTTGGGAAAACTGAACCCTGAAAACAATTGTCGGCAGATCTACTGTTGCATTTCTAAATTATATTTTGTGTCCTTATTAATACATACAGTAGCTGTTTAAAGGACTAATAAATAATGTTTCTCTGAAAACAAAATCCTGATTATTCATATGTCATTTTTACCTCCAGCAAGGTATTTTCTTCACTGCCGTTTGTTTGTTGCCATGATTACGTCACACTACTTAACAGATGTTGACAGAATTTTGGCCAGGCAGACCTTACACCATGAAAGATTGCATTGCACTTTTAAGGGGAACCAGATCAATATATTGATTCTGGATCAGTTTGAAAAAGAAAAAAAAAAAACCCCTATCTCTCATCATTGGTGAAATTTCAAATATTCATATTTTGGTTTGTAAATTGACAGATTTTTATGGAATTTGACTCAATTTTGTCGGATTGGTTCCTCAATTACCAATCCGACTTTCACCCGGATTGTGCATTTCATTGTGATTTTTTTTTAAAAAGATGGAGGTGCCCAGACATTAGGACCTACTGTATTGTTACCTCAGCGAAGCGCAGAGCGGGAGGTTATGTTTTACCCTGCGTGTGTTCGTCTGTCTGTTAGCAAGATAACTTGAAAAGTTATGAACAAATTTGGATTACATTTTCAGGAAATGTTGATAATAGGACAAGGAACGAGTGATTACGTTTTGGTGATGTTTTGGCTCACCGAAAAATAGGAGCTGGGCCTGCTCCTTTAAGCGCGGTGGCTATGACGATACTGTCAGTATCGATATATTGGTCAGAAATCAATCTACCATAATCTATGACATAAGAAAACAAAAAGATTAAGTAAAAAAAATCTAATTTTTATTTTATCTCAGAAAGACAATACATTTAAAAAGTGTCCTATGAACAGTGACACTATTTTAGTGCAACATTTCTGTAAATAAGTGTCAACATATCAATGTAAACGAATAAGTATCTCCAATAGTGCTTTATGTAAACAAAAAATAGGGTCTTTTTTACCAGTGACACCATTATAGTGCAATATTCCAGTAAACAATATATTGGTTCCTTTAACTGAGACAACATTTCTGTGAAGTCTACCTGCACATTTTATTAAAAAAGCAAAAAAGGTTTTGAAAAAAATAAAAGATAAAAAAAAAGTTAAATCAATATTTAGCGCGAGCATATCGATTATCGATCGTGGGAAAAAATATCGCCGTATCGAGATATCGTCACACTCCTAGTAGTGGTAGGGAAGTGCATTGTGTGTATGTCCCGCCTGGTACTGGTGCTGGACTTGGTGGAGGTCTGCGCTCTCCAAGTGCTCTAGTTTTTATTGTGCTTCAAAATGAGAATGATGCGTTCCATGTGCTCTTATTTGTTCCATCATAATGTAAATCCCTTTTACTGCAGATATAATAATCATCAGCACTGAAGATTAGCAGTTGACAATAGTAGGCGTCTCCATGTTCACTCGTCTAAGCCAAGGTGGATAATATCCACTGAATGAATATGATCGGCTTTTTCATACTGAGGTTTTTTTGTGCTAATCATTAAGTGTTAGTTCACTTGAGGCAACGCTGGATGTTGGCAGGCGCCACTAATGATCAACCTGCTGTGCTCCAGCTGTTGTATTCAAAGCGTCACCAGCCTCAGGTTGTCTCTTTGTGCGTCTGATTGGTGGTTTGTCGAACGCAGCTCGTTATTTACCTTTTGTGACTTAACAACCGTCCTGGCTCTGAAGTTTGTGGCGGAAAATAGGAGAGGTGTGATTTCACACGTGTATTTAATGCAGGCAGGGTTTTGTTCAGGTCGTCAGGTGGCGTAGCTCGAGGCCATCCATGGATTCATCAGGATTAACTGCTTGGTTCTCGTCACACAGACAATGATAAAAGGCAGTCTTGTGTTTTAGACCTGATAGGAGCAGATTGAGGAGGTGTTCTGGTGTGTTGTCCTGCTGTTGAGGACTTTGGCTGATAACCGTGCACTGTTCCACGGCCAGATGTCCCAGCAGGCCAGTGCGCTCACTGTTTGGGTGTTGTTACTCTCCTCATTGACAAACAAAGATGCAGTGTACGATTGACCGTTATCTCAACAACTGGCCTTTTTGCAGCTCATGGGAACCAGTGAGGGTTAGACACATCCTGCGTGTTTGGGAAATCTGGGACTACTGGGAACAGACATCACTGCATCACTGTCTTCCTAAGTCTACATCACCTCAGGTGATTTTAGTCAAAGTTAACATGATTCATCAATTTTATGGAAATCTATGACTGACTGTCTGAAGACTAATCCATGCAGCCAACCAGCCGTCCTCTGGTTCACCTCCAACCTTTTTTTTTTTTACTTTAAGTTTAAGAAAAACTTTTTAAATGTAATAAGTTACATTTAACTTTTTTTACTTCTCAGAAAGTGTCTGCTGCTGCTTGTATTTTTATGGAAAAGACTTCAACCCTTTACATGAGCTTTTGTTTCATGGATAATGACGTTTCAAAGCGAAGTTTGTACGTGACTTTTTGAAATCTGAGAGTGTGATTTTCTGCCAATTTGTTAAGGAAGGTAGGGCTGCTTGACTATAGAACAAAATAGTAATCACGATGATTTGTCATAATTGAAGTCATGATTATTCAAACAATTGTTTTAAGCAAAAAGTTATTATTTTTTGTACAAAAAAACATAAAATACATTATTTAAAAAACTTCAAACACTAAAATCAAGTATGTTCACTTTTGCACAAAACAAAACACTTGTTGCACGTGATGTGTCTGTGCTCTAGGTCTTCATCATCAAACCCAAAGTGTTCCCATAAAGAGACTTGCCTTGTTTACCAAGTGTTTTTGCTGCGTTTCTCCTGCCTTGTTTCAAGACCACTAGCAACAACTTTCTCTCGACATTAAATGGTGATTTCAGATTACATCTCCTGGCCTTCGTTGGGAATCTTGCATTTTTCTGATTTCACACCTGTATTAATTATCGTTTCCAAAAGCCCACATTTTCATTTAGCCTAAACGTGCTCATCTGTTCTCAGCCATTAATCAAATCAATCTTTATTTATCAAAAGCGCTTTTCATACAATAAAATGCAACTCAAAGTAGAGGTGTCCAATTCGATATTAATATCGGATATTAGTCCGATATCAGCCAGAAAATGAATATCGGATTTTATCGGACTGCATTTAAAATCACAGATATAAGCGCTCCGATAAAGTTTTCTGCTCCAGCGCTTCTATTCATGGGTGACTGTAATTCACACTCCAACAAAGTAACCTACTGTTGCTGACTATTGTTTTCTGTTTGAGTAACATTACTTGATCAAACCGTTTCTAACGTTCCACACTATAAAATAAGTAATAAAAGTTTGTATGATTCATGCTGATATCGTATCGGATCAATATCTGTATCATATCGGAAATGAAAAAGTTGTATCGCGACACCCCTAGCTCAAAGTGCTTTGACAAAGTTTAAAAAATAAAATTGTATGTATGTGTGTGTGTATATATATATATATATATATATATATATATATATATATATATATATACACAGTATTAAAATTAATTCAGTTCTGTTTTATCAGCTTTCCATAATATGAAGAAGTTACTGAAATGCTGAACATGCGTAAATCATGCCAATAATCCCTAATTTGAGTTCATTAGTTCAATAAATTACTCTAAGCTACAAAAATGTGGAACAAAACAACTCGCTTAAATCACGTCATAATAAACCTTAAAAGATTGATCGTAGCAGAGCAGTTTTACGAGATTTCGTAGCATTGCCAAATTAAAGGCTTTCATTATGCACCAATTGCCCTGCAGGTGTAACCTATGTGTTAAGGTCATAACTTCAACCAAGGTATTTCATAGCTTTGTGGCTAACAGCTAGCAGCTAAATAGGAGCAAATCACTTTGTTTTTCTCTGAAACATTATGAAAAACATGTTGTAAAGTCTTCTTGTTCCAGAACAAGGAAACATTCCAAAGTTAATCATAAATGGTGGAAGACGATGCTTAAATGCTAAATATGACGCAGTATACTAGTTTTTTTTTTTTTTTTTTTTTTATTTTTATCTAGCCTAAGACAGAAATACTGAGTTTGGTGCCTTAAATGTTTTCCTAAACTAGATTATCTGACATTAGCTGGATGCTACAGAATAGACGTCAATCATTAAGCTGGCCAAGTTAGCAGCCTGACTCCATTTGTGTGTTACTGATGTCTGTGCACAGCCGGAGCAAAAGCGAGACACGTCTTACACACATTTGATTGCTGATAAAATTGTCGGTGGAATTTTTTGTGCCCCCGCTTTTGGTTCCTCCCCGCCCTACAGCTACATCATTTGGGCGTCCTTTGGATGCAAGCCTGCCTCTCTATGGCTGCTGTGAGCCTGGGCATGTATCATTCATCCTTTCATATTCACACTGTAATTTGATGCACGCAGTTGGCCAGAACTGTCACTGTGAAAAATCACTGACTATAAAATGATATTTAATAACTGTTTTAATTGCTTTTATGGTGTTGTTAAAGCTAATTTCTTCAAATAGACAATCAGAGCAGTTTATTTTAGAACAGTGTACTTGTTAACTCCCCCTCCCCTTCTGCTGTGTATCTATGATCATGGGATAAAGTGTGTGTGTGTATGCGTGTGTGTGCACCAGGCTGCTCTGTTTGGTCTGCTGCTCATGCGCTCCCTCTGTGTGTAGATAGATAGTCGCACCACAAGGCTGATGGTTGCAGCCGCAGCGCGGTGCGTTTGCTGTCATTATAGGAGGGTTTTCATCTGCACAGACCTGCTACAGATTGTTTTTCCTGGAGCAAACCCAAGCTATTTGAACGGTTTCGACTTGTTGCCCTGCCCACTTGAATGTCAAACATGCTCGCTGTTGCATTAATGCTTATTATGAGCAATAGGCATTAGATTTCTGAAACTTGATTGACCTGTAAACTATTCGCTTTGATCGTTTATCGTCCAGCACGGAGCGTACATGTCGCAAAAGATGAGTTTTACAGAGAATTTAAAGTGTTGTCCATTCGTTCTCTTTTGCATGTTTTACGACTAAGGCTGAACGATTTTAGAAAATCTAATCTCAATATTGCGATTGCGATTTAATATGCGATTATTTTTCAATGAACACAAGCAATAAATCAATCTGTTTCATATTAAACAATACACTTTAAATAAATATAAAATATACATTTGAAAGCACAGATTACAACAATAAAGCAAACAAATCTGTGGCTTTACCTCTTCAACATATCTAACTTCACGTTTCATTAAACATGCGGACTGCACTTTTTAAACACTCTCTGAACTTAACAGGACAGTAAAAGACAGGACAAGAGAAAAAAAAAACAAAAAACTGCAGCCTTTGCAATAAAAAAAAAAAGAAAATCACGATTTGTGATATTGCGATAATATCGCAAATGCATTTAATCGTTCAGCCCTATTTAAGACGAGGAACCATTTGAACTAGGGATAGACCGATATGGATTTTTAAAAATAATAATACATTTTATTTGTAATGCACTTTACATTTGATGCCAAACCTCAAAGTGTTACAGAATTAAAACAATACAACACAACATATATGAAAAAACAGGACTTAAAAAGGCATTTTAGGGCCGATACCGATTTTTTTTTTCTTCCCCCATCAGCCTTTGCCGATGACCGATGTGGATTGCCGATTTTCTTAAGCCGATTCTACTTTTGCTCCCGCAATTTACATTATAAAAATCACACAATGATGATAACAAATAGTACTTTTATTGAAATGAACAAAGGTGAGGTAGAACCACAGCAAGTAAAAATATTTAACAAATATTAAAAATGGATGATGTAGAACAAGTAAAACATATTTCTGCTCTCTTTGAATAATGCGGATCGGCAAACGAAGCAGCCCTCATCGCTTGATGCCGATGCACATAAACAACGGAAAAATCAGCCGATAATATCACTAATATCACTAATTACTGCGTGAATTTGTTGAAAAAGTTTAATTCAGCGACCAGTATAATCCTAATGGTTTGTCACATGGACTGACGTTGTGTCCCTTTTGCCTTTCATTGTTTGTCCATTGGTTGTATAAGCATTTCTTTAAGTCATGGGTTTAACACCTTGTGGTTAAACCCATAAAACCATTTCAAAGCAGTGTTGTGTTTTGGTGCTGTTCAATGTGCCAGAGATTGGAGAAACAATATCATGATGTTGGTATAAATCTGTTGACTATTAATATTATGTCCTGATCATTGGTCATCAATGTATAATCAAGTGATTATTCTCTTTTTTCATTGTGCCTCCTGGGTATCATCAGCAGTTTTCTCAGATGATAAAACAGTGTGTGTGACTTCACACTGATGGTGCTGAGATTAGAACAAGGACACTGTTTTTATTAGAGGTTCATTAATGGGTTTTGGTCTCCCTCCTCCATCGTTCCTCCCTCTTTGACAGCAGTTAGGCTATATGTTGGATGCACTGGCAAGCCAAAGGCTAATGGAGGGTGCCCTGGTTAGCCACACCTGATACGGAGCTTGACGGCGCTGTTGCTAGGAGACCTGCGCGTAGGCCTCTCGTAAACAATTATCCTCCCTCCCCCATCCATCCTCTGCTGGTCCCATGGATGCTGCATGGGAGCCACTCACACAAGGGTCACCTGTGATGCAGCTATTGATTATGCAATTAGACCGTGAACTCCTGAGGGAGGGAACAGTCATTTTCCTAAAAGTGGCACCAGGTGTTCAGTGTTTGCATTTGAAGGACATGTTTGGTTTAATTGTATAGAGAGGGTTTGCTGTGCGTTAATTCATTATTTCACCTTTTGAAAATGTGATATCTTAACAAACATCAGCACTAACAGGAAACTGTTAAAGAGTGACTCTCCCCAGCTTTTCTTTATTGTTCAGCTTCAGTATCTGATGGATATTTTTAGAGGTGTCCCAATCCGATATTGATATCGGATATCTGTCCAATATTAGCCTGAAAATGAATATCGGATTCAAATTTCCGGATTTTCCAATTTTATTTATTTTTTCCCAATTTGTTTTTTATTTATTTTATTCAATTGTAGATATTATGTTGAAGGTTAAAATGTATGTAACCAATTGGTTAATAATAAATAGGTCAGTTTTTCTCATACCTACTGTGGCTGACTATTGTTCTCTGTTTGAATAACATCACTTGATCAAACCTTTTCTAACGTTCCACACTACAAAATAAGTGATTATTATTTTTCTTTATTAAAAAAGAAATAAAAGTATGTATGATTCATGCTGATGTCAGATCAGTATCAATATCGGCCATAACGCAAGGGTGCAATATCGGTATCATATCAGAAATGAAAAAGTTGTATAAAAGCATGTGTGAATGGCGTGTAGGCCCTTGTGGCTAATTATGATTCATGCTGATATCTATATCGGCCAGGGTATCAATACCTTGATGGAGTTAAAAAATGAGAAGCACGCATTTTTTTTCCCCCAGAGTTCTTGCCCTTGTTTTTTTTTTTTTTTTTTTTTTTTTTGGCGGGGGATGTTGATGACTGTATTCTTGATAGATCTGCCCTGAGGTTAGTAGTCGCACACATCTGGCAGACTTTTCCTCCTGGGAATTACTATATTATGAAGATGTGTGCTAATGATAAACGCTGCCCATGGGTCGACTGGACTGCATCACATCCAGCTGATAAAGGTCTCCATCAGTTATATTTCAAAAACACAGAGCTTTTAAGGTGTTCTTTGAATGAATGTGCAGAGCTTTTGTTTTCTGGTAATACTGACTAGTACAGTTATCCTTTAAGTATGCATACACTGTAAAGCATCAACAGAATACCAACATTAGATAGGACACGCGGAATAGTCAAAAAAAAACAACAAAAAAACACAGAAACTGTGGCATTCGTGTAGAGCAGGGGTATTCAATTAAAAGTCACCGAGGTCCAGTTACTAGAATTTCCTCCAAGTAAAAGGTCCGAACATTTTCATTTCAACACACATTTTCATATGGTTTCGATAATATTTATTGTCAATGCAGGAAACCTTTAACAGAGTGAACTTGTATAGTAAACTCGCTCTTTTACCATAAATAAAAGTAGTCCTGCAGGCAAATAAATTTAAGGCCTTTTTTTCAAGAAAACAGAAACCTCAGAATAAAATAAATAAAACAGAGCCTAATAACCATTTTTTCTCTTAAATTAAAGGAAATAATAAATAAAAAGTGGCTCTTTTAGGGACAAAACAAGAGCAAACAGAGCACTGACTACATTTTTCTTAAATCAAAGAGGTCCCAGCCTAAAAAACTGACAGGTCAACATCTTAAGAACATAATAAATAATAAATTGCTCTTTTAGGGGGAAAAAAATGAGAACAGAGCTTGGACATCACCTTTCTCTTTTGATTGTTCTTTTTCTCTTAATGAGAACCCTAACCCTAACTGTCCCATCACTAAATGGTTTTTTTTGTTGCCCCAAAATCCACGATACCTTTAGAGAGCATTCGTTTGCACGTTGCTGGGCTGTAAATGTATGCGTGATGAGTCGGGTAGACCTGTCATACTGGGCTTGCAGTTCGGTTATTTTGCTTGCCCTCAGCTCGGACTTCAGGGGAAAACTTTGCTCAAACGAGCTGTGCTTTGTTTCGTAGTGCCGCTTCACGTTGCCACTTTTAATTAATGCGACGTTTTCGGAGCATATGAGGCACACTGGTTTTGAACTGCCTGCCGGAAGAATGAACATAAACTTCTCCGTCCATTCATCTTTAAAACAACGGTTTTCCGCATCGACCTTCCTTCTTTTGGAACAAGCCATGTCTCTTCCTCTCTGCTCTGGTGCGCCGGCCGTGCAGGGTAAACAAAGGATTTGATTGGCTCAACGGAGTGAAGCAATTGCCGTATTGACTCGAGTAGCAGCGCCCGCCGTCTATAGTTCAGACCGTCAGAAAAAATGCTCCATGAAAATCGTCTATTCTCGTAAATTTATCAGAGATTGGTCACGGCTCACGGGTCCGGACAGAACCATCACTCGGTCCGAGTCCGGACCGAGGTCCGCCATTTGGTGATGCGTGGTGTAGAGCAATGAGGAAAGATGTGCGTTTGATGCCTTGCCCCTTGCTGTTCTACTTAACTTTCACTGTCTAAGGATTGGTGTAAGTTATGTGTACATGTATGTTTGTTCCTGTCATCACCGAGTGTTTAGGACTGTCTTTAAATATTAGATGCATGCATTCATTGCTTTTTGTTATTAATTAATGAATGACTTGATGGGAATCAAACCATGACCTGTGATGCGTTCCAGTCAGATGTCCTGTTTGGATCAGAATTTGGCAGCTATGGTGTTGTTGCATCACAATTATTCGTCTCTGTGTATTTCTATGTTTTATCTTTACATGTATTGAGCATTTAGGGATCAACAAAACTCCAAATCTTAAGGAAAAACTAGAGCGTTTTCAGAGTTACGGTAAAAAAAATCAATAGATGCGTCAATATGTGAAAAAATAGACAATAATGGTTATAACGCAGAATGTATACTAAGTGGTTTTCACTTTTAAATCTTAGACTTGTGAATTACTCTTTCTCTTTTAAGGTGTACTCTTTTTTGCAATGAACAAACAACCCACATTGTTAAAAATAAAACACTCACTGTTTCATCAAATACGAGAGAGTTCAATGATGCTTTTAAAAAAGGGAGAGCAACTCGTGCATTTTTGAATGATGTTTGGTTACAAACCAACATCATGTTGCATAATAAAGAGAAATCCCGGAGTCCATATTTCCGGTAAAACCTGATTGGTAAACCTTTGAATAATCCGTTACCCGTTTTTCCTGGCACATGGTAGACGTTGTAACTCTGTGACTGTCAGTCTTGTCAGACTGGTATGTTTAGGTAAGGTACAACTTCACTTTGATACTCAAACATCCTCAAGACCCTGGACTGAAAGATTTCCTCTGGTCAGTAATTTCATTTCATTTGTTCATTTTATCAAATATAAACTTACTTCTTAGCCACAAATGTAAACACTTTTCTTCTATTTTGTAATAATTTCATTTTAATTGGTCAAAATCCAGCAGTAGTTTTTTCTTGGCGTCTGTAATATCAAACCCATTTTTGCTGACTTTATAACTGTGCGTGAACTCATTTAGCCTCTCTATGTAAATGTGCTTATGCCAGTGTTTGTTTTACATCCCGCATGGCTTTGGATCATGTGGGTTAATTAGTGCCAATAGGGGGAGGGGTTTGTTTTATTAGAAGTGCATGGGTAATGACCCTGTTGGCATAGTAGCAGCATGCTTAATCGTCTGCGTGTGTGCACGCACAGCCAGTGCACACCAACCAAGCCAACTAACTGCCTTACCTTCTGTGCATAGGACTCTGACAACAAGTAATTAGGTACAAGCCTTTTGCATAGTCGTGTAGTGTAGAAATAATTGACAATCAATGAATGTTCTGCTTTGAACGTCTTGTTTTCTTGGTAATTATTTTTGCTTTTGTTATGTTTGTTAATTGCATGAATGTTTATTTCCAGGCAACGTGACCATATTAATGTGAAATAAACTATTGGCTCCTGGACCTCAGTCATGCATTTTCTCCTGTCATATTTGTTTCTCTGTTAGCAGGGTTACATCAAAGTACTTAACTGATTTTGACATAATTTTAACCAAATGTGACCTCATGCCTTGGAAGATTCCATTAAATTTTGGAGGCAATCCACATCAATTTGCTAATTCTTGATTAGTGGCAAAAAGTCAAGAAATCCCTCTCTAATCATTGGCATAATTTTATAAATTCATATCTCGGTTCGTAATTGACCAATCTTTTTGAAAATTCACTGTTTATTTCAGGTTGGTTCGTCAATCACTCCACTGACTTCCGTCTGGATCGGATCTGGGTTCCACATTTGATCTATATGTTTCTTTAAAAAAAAACATTTCGACCTATTGCTTTGTCATTAATGAGGGTAGAATCCAGATTGCTGCCAATATCCGACAAAGAGGATATTCGGTGCTTGGCGGAGGTTGGCGCTCTCTGAATGCTGAATTTTGCTCCTTCCCATTGCATTAGCCGACCTTTAGGACTAGACATCATTTTGCTCAGTTATCCACATGCTATGAGTTCATTGTGATACACATGCATGTCTATTACTATCAGTGATGGTGGTCTGGATAAGAGCTAAAGCCTGTTTGCACACGGCAAGCTTAGTGCAAGAGAAAGAGCATTTTAGAATTGCATTGCACTCACTAAGCTATATTAAATGTGCATTTCTGTAGCAGTGAGGGACCGACTAAATGGGTCCATGTTCTGTAGCTTGCTCATACGTGCTTTAGACTGTGTTCAGTGGGTATGTCTCATGTGCCAGACATCCTCCTCTTAATCTTGCCAACATCATATGGTTTCTCCCATTTGAGGACTTTGATCTTTATCTTGGATTCTGACCCAAAGAGATTTACTTTCTCTCTCCTCAGTGTGTTTCGTCTGTAAAGAATGGGAGGAAACTAAATATTGAAAAGCTGGTTCATTACTTCTCAGATTCTGATTCTATTAAGCTTCGTGGAAATGCTTCAAAGATGCAACAATCATCCTCTTCAATTTGCTTTGCAATAATGACCCTCGGCGTCATTAGGTGTTAATGACACTCAATGAGGTACCTCTCGTTTGTAGTTGTAATTAAATGCAACAGGACTGTTCTAAGTGGATGTCATTGATGAGCCTGTCTTTCATTCTGTGTAACGCTCCTTGAGAGACTGCTTTAATGAATTCCTCTCATTAGGGCTAAAGAACTGATTCAAATTCAGATTTTTACCAGAATGAAGTGTCACTTTTTTTGCCATTCTGGTTTCTCCTATCCTCATGTTCTCACTGGAGTAGTGTAAACTCAGCCCTAGTAAAACCAAAAGCTGGGATTGACATCACAGATTAATGAAGATTACATGCAGCGATTAGTGGCTGCTGGATGAAATGTGATGGCCTCAAGTCCCATCAGAGGGCAATAAATCAGGAGATATCAGACCAAGTCCTTGAAATGGACCTAGAGGTAAATTCTCTTTAGGAAGCATCAGTGGCATAAGTTGAGTTTGCATGGTGTGTTCGTTCAGGGGGTGTAAGCCCTATTAGTGTTATAGGTAATGCATGAAACTAGCTTCTAGTGGAGAGTCTCGGAAACCTAATTAGCATAAAATACAGAAATAAGTCAATCAAAGATCAGGTTTACAAGAAAGACACGCCCCCTGGTGATAATGAATTGTTGGCAGACTGGGATCTTGCATGGGATTACACACCAGGCCTGGATCTCACATTCTTGGTATTCTTCGAACGCAAACACGCACAACACACCACATGCAGAGGGCTGACCCTTCCTTTTAGAGTGAAGCGTGCAGATCCCATGCTTAGTGACCCCGACCTGCCCTGGCTTCCACTTCCCATTGCCACCACTGTTTTTTTTTTTTTTTAAATCTCAATGACCACCTTCTACCCATTCATCCCCTCATCTGGCGTGGGAACCTTCACCTGTGGCTCTCCCCAGACATCAACAATCAGCACCACCCAATCAGTCTTTACAAAAGTGGCCCATTGTAATGGCTGAGTTTGAATGATGACTTGATTCCAGGCTGTTTTGTAACGTGATGTAAAACTGATACATCAACTTACCATTTGATTCACCGTTTGCATGACACAGAAACATTGCTTTTTTTTTAACCATGCCCCCCTTCTTGATCTTAGAACTAAATCCTCTAATCCAGGAGGGGAAGGGCCAGGCAGGGTTTGGGAGACTTCGTCGTCTGGAATTTGATGCTGTCAGAATGTAACTGAAATGTGTTTTGCTTTAGGAAGGGATGTGGCATGTTTGTTGCACATTGGGATGTAACACTGGTGTTCATGCAACCCTAGCAGCTTGTTTTGACTTGGCCCGTGCAGCCATCCTGCTCGGGCTCAGTGGCACACATGCTGATACTAATTGTCCCCGTGCTGACTGCGTCTCTTGATGGACAATGGTTTTGATTGGAATGGGGGTGAATTACGGTGTTGGGACAAGAGTCTTTGTTAGAAAACCTCCATCCCTCCCCCACTCCTCCCCTTTATCCCTCTGCCCATCCATCTATCTTGTTCCGACCATTTGAGCAGCTGTCACTTAATCCAGCTAATCACAGACAGGGATGGTCTGTGGGAAACCAGACTATTCTGTGGATTTGCTCATCCCCAACGTGCACTGACTCCACGAACTATTTAGCCGCACATTTACAACATGCAGGCATGTAAGCCAGTATGGATAGGTTGTGTATCCTGAATGGTGCGAGTCAGTGTGTGAACACCTGTTTGTTTCCTGGTCTTTGAATGTGCCTCACTGTGAGCCTTGCATCTTACATGGTGTCATCAATTACGCACACTGTCGAGCACATGCAACGCCACTTTTGGTTATACTTGTGTGCATGTGCACAAACCTGTGCACATGCTTAGACTGTGGCAACCCGCCCACCCTTTTGTGTTGGGGGGAGGGGGATGGTGGAAAGGTCAGAAGCCGAGCTACATGTCGTGGGATGATCCACGTTCATGTCAAATAATCCATCTTTGTGGCTGCATCTGTTGTGCGTCTGCGGTTGGACGGGTTGGCAGCGCTTCTGGCAACAGCAGCATCGCTTCGAGGCACCAAACCCCCCAGTAGAGCTTTTTGTCTCTTCAAGCAAGGCCCGTTTTGGTCTCTTATACCCTTTACCTATAGATATCCCAAGCTCCTTTGCTCTCCCCTGTCCCATCATCTATCACCTCGTCTCTTGTCATCCCCTCCAAAACAACGCTCCCCTCCCCTTCCTCCTGCCGCCACATTCAGCCAGACAAGCCTTCTTAATCCCACAGCACAGCAGCAACCAGCCTACCAGCTTGCTGGTCCCCTAGATCAACAACGTGCACTCACTCTACGGCTCCTCTCCTTACCTTTTTGCTTCAGTCATGCTACCAACAAGTCCCTGAAATACTTTTTAATGCTTTTTAAAGCGCCTTAAACCCCGCCGCCCTTAGGGCAACTTCCCATCAATGACCGTACACTAGAGGTCACAGCAGTCACTCTACTACAACTGTCACTGTTGGTGACGTAATGAATGCTATTTAGGTCAGCTGGTTGCCTAGCAGTGTGCCCTGCAACACACCAGCTACATTACTCCTGATCAGTTTCTATCTCTGTGCACAAGGGTGTGTTTATTGATTGAACAGTGTTTGCTCTGCTTTCCTCCATCTGTTGAAAAGGATTTGCATTTAATTTTCTAACTCTTAACAGTTTCCTTGAATTGCATAATTTGCAGATAATCTTCATTGTGGAGTAACTAATGTTGAAGGGAAAACATTTTTAAACAATAATTATAATTGGGTGTGATGATTTAAGTTTAACCCATGCAAACCGGGCAAACTATTTTATTCCAGCTTTTCTAAGAAATTATTTATTCTAGTCATTTACAATACAGGACATGAAAGGTTGGAAAAATCAAAGTTCTCTGCAAAGAGGGTGTTCCTTAGCGTACTCTGTGGGTAAAGATGAGGTTGTTTATCAATGGACTAACTTATAAAGCCCATTTACCAGCACAGAGCTACAGTTAACCTGGTCAACAGTAAGGCTTGGTGTGAAACCACATAATCCACTTAGCTGCTGATTTACTGCACTGTCTGACAACCAAGGACAAAGGCTGCTCATCTCATCCAGCTAATACAGGCAAAGGCGACTGCCTGTTAAACGTGACGCAAGAATTTAACAATGACGATGACATTTTTAAGTATATTATACAGTCAGATTCTGATGATCAGTCATGTAATGATGTATAAAAGCACAGATGATCTTTAAGCAGTGTTGTTTCCGTTGATGATGATGAAATTATTTCGTTGACGCCCCTTTTTTCATCAGTGACGATCTAAACATGGCTCTTTTATGACTAAAACATGACAGGGTTGAGTTTTCGTTGACAAGACCTTTCACATGTTCATAATGCATGATAATTCCTTCTACTGTGCCGGTAACCTGTCTGTCAAAAGCTAAAAAAAATATATCAGCAATGCCTAGTTAGTTTACGGCCACCACTGCGGTCACTAGTTACACATACGCACAATGGAATTTATTAAGTCATTGATGGAGCATGAGCCGGAGATTGGCACCGGCAGACCCCCGTGACCCTGAACAGGATAAAGTGGGTCTGAAAATGAATGAATGAATGATGGAGCATGATGGCAGCGTCAACAAAGGGGCTTGGTGGTCAGAAACGACTGATCCATGCGTAACCGTTCCTGTTCAACAGCCTGATGGTGGTCAAAGAGCACAGGGAGGCTTTCAGGGCTGAAGTTACTGTCATTCACTCCAGGGTTAACCTCCTTCACTTTAGCAGCAGCATTAGAGCAGCACACAGGTGTGTTTAAAGCTCCAGAGTTTCTGAGAAATCTATGTTTATGTATGATTCTTTTGAAATTCATAAAAATATTTAACTAGTGTTTTACTATGGTCTACTGCTGGTGGTCATTCTTATACATTAATGTATATAAGTCCCTCCTTTGTCCTAGAGACCCCTATATAAATGGAAACGATCTTTGACTGTGCCCAGCCAATAGGCTTTGATTTCCTGTTTTTGAGACTGTCAATCAAAGTGAATGATGAACTGTGCACCGAAACAAGGTCGCGCGTCACAACAGCAAACGGGTAAATATAATTTTGGCTCTTACCTGACCCATAGACCTATATCAATGTGATCCAATGCAACCTTGTTATGTTCTGCGATGCGCTTGCAGAAAAGTAGAGGCGTGGCTTCTGGTAGTTTGGGAGAGGCAGTGGGAAGAAGTGAGGCTGTTGAGGGCGAGGCATCGAGACGTTTCTCAGAAACTCCGGAGAAATGGACATGAATGGTTGGACACATTTTGTGATTGTTTGAAGAATTTGGACCAATGAGCTTATTTTCCGTTTCAAAATTTCTCCAATTCTATTCTAGAGTTTGAAACTCTCCACATCATCTCTGCCTCAGTTATCATTTCATCGGCTTTCCCTGAAGTCATGCAAAACAAGCTTAATACGGTTAATGGAGTTAACAATTGTTGGTGTCATAGTTCATATGAACTTTGTTTTAAAACAGAGGCTTTGAACTCATTGGATTGAAAAGTATGTGGCGAAGCTTAATTTTCTGATTATGTATTGTTTATTTTTTTATCAGGCAGATATGGCAATATCATTTTGTTATTTTACAAGATTTTCCCTTGTAAAACAGGGATGTCTAGCAAGTGTCACAAACAGATGGACGTGTGATTTCACCCCCATATTTTATTCTGTTCTACTGAAGCATAGAAACATACAATTACTAACAATACTTTTTTAACCCCACTTATTATGGTTGACACAATTTTGGAAATGTAATAGCCAGTGGGGACATCTCATTAGGGAAAGCAGATTAAGCGAAAACTGAATTTCTGAATTGTAGAAAATTTGAAACGGAGAATGGGACTCGTTGTTGTGTAGGTGGTGATGATGTGATACCAAATGTTCTGATAGTTGACTAAAAATTGGTTGTTCAAATTGACCTTTTTTGATAACTGTTAAAGTTTTTCCTTGGCTTAAATCTAAGTTATGGCTAAAAAAAAAAACAGCTAATCTAAAAATAAATAAATAAAAAATGATTTCTGGTAACCCCTCCAACTACTGTACTTAAATAAGGCCATGTATGGTTAAGAGCCATGAACTTATAAACTGATTCCCATCATTCTCTCTGTTGAGAGGTGCTCAGAGATTCAGCGTCTTCTATTTTGTCTCCAGGAGATTGTCTGATTATCACTACAATGCACTAAGGTGTGCTATTTAATGATTCTAAAGTGATTTAAACGTTTCATCAGATTGAAGCTAAATTTGTTGGAGTAGCTCTTTCCTCAGCTGACTCCTGGTCGATCCTTAGCGCAGCTACAAAGCTCCCACTCACAAAGCAGCATGGGTCCATGCGGGCAGATGCCACTACAGCGCTGCACACTGAGCCAGGGAAAGGTTGCTCCATGCCAGGCGGTTTGATGTTGCTGCTTGTCTTGGCTCCTTCCCACCTTTGCACTTACCGTATCTCTACTCTCTGATTTCTGAATCATTGGATTTCATTGGGAGCGTAACTCAAGCTCTTCTCTCTGTAATGGGGCCAAGTTGCACACGAGTCTCTGTAGTAGCAAGGAAATTGATTTTTGCCTCATCGTGGTGCGTATTTCAGTATCATCTGATGTTTGTGGAGGAGCTGCAACACCAAGGCTTTAGATTTCACACCAAATGGGAATATTCTAGCAAATTTAGAAGTGAAATATTCAACAGTGTGTCATTTAGAGCAACCATACTTACCTTAAAAGTTAATTGGCATCTTGTCATGCTTTATCCAATGTACTGTGTGTTTGCCAGTGCAGTTGAAAATGGGCTTAAAAGTTCTTTCACAGTTCACCAAGACAAATTCCTCGTGTGTATTCAATACATTACTTGGTCATTAAAGTTGATTCTGATTCTGATTTTTAGTATGAGGATTTGTGCTCGCAAACTGGTGTGGAACGCAGCGAAGCTGAGAGGAGGACCACACACACAAACCAGACTTTAGATTTTACTTGCCCGAATTAAATATAGGAGATTTTGGGAAAATGTCCTATTTCCATTCTATATAAATGTATTTTCGGGGTTGGTATTGTTTTCGCATTCATCTTACAGGGATGTATTGGGTGCATTGAACAGTCGTAGTGCGCAATAGAAACTGCTTTGTGAAGTACCTCTGACGTAGAACCGAGAAGAATAAAAGCTGCTGAAAAGAATGTGAATATAAGCAGGGCATGCACAATATTGGAGGCTATCTGTGTGAAAGTCATGTTGGAAAAACAAGAAGAACAGCAGAGGAAGTCTAGATAAGATAAGTCAGATCAAAGGAGAAGAAGGTTGATAAGAAATACTTTTCAATTCATTCCTTTAACAATATTGGGTCAACCTGAAAAGATCTCACCTCCTCCTCTCAATAATGTCTGCTGCCATTGTGCACTTAAAGCTAACAGCTAACACCTGCCCTTTAAATGTGCTAAATAAATACACAAAACAATAAATCTGTTCTTCTTTTAATAAATCACACTGCCTGTGCTAATTTGATCTATTTGCATCTCCCTCCCCACTATTTAGTGCACCATAGCTGACCTGCCCAAACCTCATGCAAACTAAAAGTGCAGATCTGATAAAGGATGAGAACGTGTCATATCTGATCTTTTATCTTCTCTTCCTTCCAGCGAACGTACACGCTGATTGTAGAGGCCTGGGATTGGGACAACGACACACGAAACGGTAAGTACACGTTTACAAGTGATACATTCTTACATTAAGGCTCTCTAAGCCTACTTTTACATAGCATGTCTTCATGCTCACTGACAGTTCATGAGTACTGATTAGTCCAAATAAACTTAATAATAATTTTTTTCTTTTTTTTCTTCTTCTTCTGCCGCCGCCTTTTGGGCTGTTTTGTGTTAGAGTATCTGTTCTAATCATGCTTATTGCATCAAATGTGTTTTTGTATTACCAAAAAACAAGACGTGCACATTCTTTAAAAAAAAAAAAACTTTCATGATCAATTTTATTCCTTAAAATGCAACACACTGGACGCTCTGCAGATCACTCAGCAGGATAGAGGCTGAACAGGTATTCACTAGGGATATTATAGTAATTCTGAGGAGGAATCGAGGAATAGATGTGTTCTATGACATATCTAATCCAACAACGTTTCTCTAGCAGTATATTGATTTTATTGGATTTATTGAAGTTACTTTTCAGTCTTGTGATTATTTTATTTAATGTGTTTTATTCAATTGTAGAATATTCTTATGTTTAAGGTTAAAATGTATGTAACCCATTGGTTTATAACAGTTTTACTCTTACCACCGTTGCTGACAATTGTCTGAGTAATATCAATTGGTCGGTTTCTAATATTCCACACTACACAATAAGTAATAAGATCATTATAAAAGTGTATAGGAGGTTGCCTTTTGTGCCGTAATTCATCTCAATCTATGGATTACTGTGAATTGCAGTTACTATGGATTCCTTCTACAGGTTAGAAAGGACTCTGACCTGTACATATCTTATAATCTAGATAGATGAATGTATTGATTGATGATGTGGTCGCAAAGGGGGGTGTACAGTACGTCCTTCATTTCTTTAATTCCGTTTCAGGGTTTACCCATTTCTGCGTCACGTACGCATCACCTTGCACTTTTCCATTTTGTTTCAATTTCATCATCTCTTGCTATGAAGATGACTTTACTGGATATTACACTATTAGGGTTGTAGAGTCAACTATTGTTAATAATTATTAACATTTTATATGCTTCAGATGATTTACAGAATCCGGGAGTGTCACACTGAAATTACGCGAGATCTCGTTGCAAGACGTTAGGCATGTCCATTCACAACTTTGAACCTATTCTATGGGTTAAAATCCAATGGAAATGCATGATATGGTTCCAGAACATTATTTGTAAAACCTTTTAAATACAGCAAAACAGTGAATGACCCCCATATTTTACACAAAATTATGCCGTGTGATTGGATTTTTATTCACAGGACATGATCCCTAGTCGAACTGTAAATTTTCGAGACATTCAGTCACCCATTTCCAGGGAAAAATAGTGTGTAAATGTGTAAGGCTGGGATAAACGATTATTTTTTAAACGATTAATCTAGCTATGATTTTTTTTGATGCATTGATTAATCTAACAATTCTTTTTTCCAGTTCGATTCGACTCGATTCGATTATCAATTATCTCCTCATTAATTGACTATAAGTAATTTATACATTTTGATTTCCATATCTAAAATGGAAAAAAAAAAAAACATGAATTCCTTATGTTTGTTGCTCTTCAACTCAAAATACCAAAAATAAAGTTCAAGTAAGAATAAAAATAATGCATTCAGAGTCAGAAGTAGCATTAAAATAAACTTTCATTTTACCTTAAGAATTGTGCGTGTGCGTGTGTGTGGTCCTTTAGGAAGTTTAAAGGAAAAATAAAAGGTCAGAGTGCAAAGGAAAAACTCCAATAGATGCCTATGTGTACAGCAGACATACATTGTGTTTAGTTTACAAATCAGGACGGACTACTAGGGTATCATAGTGGTATGTAAATGTGTTCATCGTGTGTGCGCATGTGCGGCTGCTGCTTCTGCTGATGTCACGGCGGGTGTTTCCTCCTTGTCCCGTTGATGTGATGCCGTCTGGTCACACCTGGGATAAAGGACGAGGGTTACAGGGAACAGCTACCTTCGACGAACGAATGCGTGTCTTCAGTGCCTTGCGCTTTTGAAACTTGAAGGAGCCACTCGCGTTAGTTTTTCCCCGGCTACGCCATCTTTGTTTTGCTCAGACGATACATCGGCGCGCGCATTTTGCGTATTTTTAGCATCCACATCATCGATTACGTAAACGCGTTGTTCCGGCCATACAATGGAGGTATTTCCATTTTAATTTGGGTCCAGATTTTAAATTGCTTTTTCCTTTCAGAACATAAATTCTGTGTTTTCGATTCTCTGTGTGTTGGAGGAAACCTTGCACTAGTGTTATCGTTAAATCTTTGAATTCATTTTAGACGTCATAAAGAACTTGGACTTTATTGCACTACACACTGTGATCGCCTCTCATCTTTTCATGTTTAATGTTTGGTCCTTCTTTGCTGTGTTGGTTCAGACCGGCTGTATCCTGTTTGTTCTTCAGCTATGTCCGCTGGATGCACTTTTTTCCCACCTGAGCAGTAGTTCAGTCTGGGAGGAAAAGCTCCCATTCAGTGCTATAATGTCTGTATATGTGGACATACCTTTGATCTGTGTACATGGTGACATTTCTTATGGAGATTAATTTATGTACATGAACAGAAAGGTGCTAGTAATTCATAGCAGACCGTATTGTCTTTTCACCGGAATGCCTGTTTCTTAATTATGAGCTCATTCCTTCCTCTTCATTCCATGACATCAAACGCACTTCCACTCATGAACGTAGACAATGGAGAAGAAATAGATGTCAACATCACTGCTCTTTGATTAGACTGCTGCATGCTTTGTGTCAGCATTGTGTACATTTAGAGTCATTGGTCTTTGTGTTTCTGATGGATGGGAGGTCTAGAAATGGAACTGGACCTGTTTTTGTTTGCATACATTTGCCAAAAAGATCAGAAAAGGCGTTTGGCTCTAGGCTGCAGAAAAGGTTCCCAGGCAAGGTTTTTTGTAAGGCTTTTATTTTGAAACCCAAAGTGCAACTGCAGTTTTTTCCCCCGTGGTTTATACCAGTGAAAAACCCCAGCAAAACAACATAAAAACTTGTATGAAATAATGCTGCTGCCTCTTAATTTGGAGATTAAGTTTTTCTTTAAACTTTACAAACTTGTTCTACATATACAGTAGGGATGTCCCAATACAACTTTTTCACTTCCGATATGATACTGATATTGCAGCCTTGCGTATCGGCCGATACCCATATTTATTCGATACGATATCAGCACAAATCATACATACTTTTATTACTTATTTATTAGTATGGAATGTTAGAAAAGGCTTGATCAAGTGATGTTACTCAATCAGAGAACAATAGTCAGCAACAGTAGGTTACTTTGTTAGAGTGTGAATTACAGTCACCTATGGGTAGAAGTGCTGGAGGGGAAATTTTTATCAGAGAGCTCATATCTGGGATTTTAGATGCAGTCCAATAAAATCTGATACTCGTTTTCTGGCTGATATCGGACCAATATCTGATATCAATATCGGATCGAGACACCTCTAATATACAGACTTTAAAGCTGCTGAAGACAAAATTGTATTTTTTAGGTCAGCTAAATTTATAGTCTAGACTGCTGCTCGTTAATGCTGACCCAAGATGGATCTGTCTGCTGCAAAGAACTTCTTCATGACGTCTATGAATCAGCAGAGTTGGAACTGTCGCCCCCTGTGGTCACAGATTTTTTCGGGTCACGGATTTTGTTTATCAAATTTCAGCAAACAAAAGAGATTTCCATTGACTTTTTTAATTTTTACTGATGTTTAGAGCAACCCAAAGCAGCAGAAATGATCCTGAATGCTTCACCTCCTATAGAACTCAATGGACTGATTGACGTCGTCAATGACGTCATTTCGACATGGCGGCACAGGCTCTCAAACGGTAAACTGGTCCCATTTTTAAAAGTGAATAAACCAAATATGGTGCAAAATAATGCGTTTTGTTAAGCATAGATCTTCTAATAAGGATGTTTCAAAGGTTTTAGGCCACATTTGTAAAAACAGTGAAGGATCCCTTTAATAAACAAACATGCTATAAATGAGCCAGAGTTAGCCAAAAGAGGCTAGTTTTCATCTGGTGTCCCTGGCCAGATTTTGAAACGCAACCTAAAATGTATTAATACACTGAAGGAGAAAACAGGTATGACAAATGACAAATTAATTGCTGATAAAACAAAGCACAAAAACTGTCAGAACTGCCACACAGTAAATTACAACTGGAACACAGTTCAAACAAAAATGTGTCCATACTTAACACTAGAGAAACAAGCAATGTACAAAACTCAAAATAAAATAAAAACAGGCAAGACCTGTATTCGCAAGCCGAATACGTATTTGGCAATTGAAAATTGGCAAATGGAATTGTTCATGTGAAAGAAATTTTATTGTGTGTATTTTGTTGTTGAGTAATGTCCCTTTATGTTCTTTTTACATATTAAATTGAAAGTAATCATGCAGGAAAAACAGAAGACTGACCTTGACCCTAAATATGACCTTGAACAAAGGTCAAGGTCACACATTCAAAAGAAATGTTCAGTGGCACCAGTCTGAGCACTGTATCATAATTTGTGGCTAAGTTATAGGGGGGAAATTTTTTTTTTTTTTTGTGACATCATGAACTTTGACCCCTACCAATCTTTTTACTGGTTGATCGTACAGCTTCAATCCAGTTAAAATTTCCAATAAAATACTCCACTTGAGATGAACTTTTCATAAATGTAAGCATCAAAGATGTACGGTAAATATTCGTAGAGATATGGAAAATGTTGGTTTTTGACACTTGACGCAACCTTGACCTTGACAATTTGGCTCCAAAAAAGGTTGACTGCAGATTCTTGACATTGCCCCTAAAAGATGACATACATGTCATTAGTGCTGCATTAATAGCCTAGGAGGAGTTCCAGGACAAAGGGTTGCAGAAGAAAGAAAAAAAGAAACTCCTACGAGAACAATAAAATGAATGCTGTCAGTGTGAACGTAATTTGTGGTCAAGGAGCCATATTTTTGTTGTTGTTTGGTCCCAGTATTCCCTGTTAAATCACCTAAAACCGTGAGACGCTTTATTTCGTCCAAGATTCTGAACTTTTGGAAAGTGTGCACCGGAAAATAAACATACATTATTGTTTTGCATCAACTTTCAGTCCATGAAAACACCGGAAATATTTTGGTCATTTTGGCAGAGGTTTTCGGGCAAACAAAATAAATCCCTGTAAGAATAAAGTAAAAACACTTCCATGCATCCCTCTGTTGGACTAAACATCCCACAATGCATTGCAGGAAACTTCTGTAAAGGTCAATAAGTGGAGTGTCTATTGCAGCTTTAAAGAGGCAGTATTATGAAAAATTCACTTTCTAATGGTTTTGCTACAGTGATACACATTTCTTTAGGGACGGAGTTGAGAAAGCTCTGTTTTTAGCCTCCCTTGTTATTCCATATTTTGTATAAAGTCAGCTACAAATGGAAGAGTTGGATTTTTCTTGCGTTATGTCACAACATAGAAACTCCTCCTCTTGACAATCCTGGCTCCTCCTACCCTACATTGGAATGTGAGCTCCTCCCTCTCAAACTACCTCACAGGTAAAACAAACATAGTGAAGGCAGGTTGATATTACAGTTAATATCACAGTTAATATCTTTACATTCAGTATATAGATAATCCAGTATAAACTGTAGATAAACCGAAGAGCGCTCACAATCCGTTTCACTTTTAGTAGCCGTTATACCACCTTGTATTGCCTTTATGGGAGGATCTGACATGTCTGTGATCCAATGAGATGCAGCAGTTGGATAAAACAATGGGCTATCATCCTAAATGGACTATTTCTGTGACCAGAAGGGGTAGGGAAAGTGGCGTAACAGCTCATGTGAGCGTAACGATTGAGAGTTTACTTCCCTGCGGCACAGAGCGAGCGGTCGCAATCAGTTCCATTTTTAGTAGCCGTTATCACCTTGTACTGCCTTGGAGGTGATCTGATGTGTTTCTGACCCAATGTGACACAGCAGTAGGACAAAACAATGGAATATCGTCTTAAATGGACTATTTCTGTAGTCAGTAGATGTAAGGAGGAGAAGGAAGACTGAATAATTTACTGTTGCTGTGATAAACCAGCGTGTGTGTTTACTCCCACTCATGCATATGCATGAAGGCCCAAAAAACAGCCTGTTTTTAGGAGCGCTCTGTAAGTTATTATTATATCCTTTATTTAACCAGATAAAAGCCTCATTGAGATTAGGAATCTTTTTTTCAAGAGGGACCTGGCAACAGGTGAGTGAAAACAGGTGAGTTTAACCTCAAATACTATGTTGTTGGGGTTCTTAGAACAAATTAAAATAAAAAATAACAAAATAAGATTTTTAAGCCATAACGTACTGGCCACACCTCCATAGCAGACTATGCCTTAAGTGTTTAAATCTGTTTCTTTTTTTCAAAAAGCCAAAAAAGGAAAAGCTTGTTGTTGCAGATTGGTTTCTCTTTGATTACCAATTATAACTTGATAAAAGATTTTTGCCTTTTTATAGTGCAAAGACATGTTTTTTTTTTCAACTCTTATTCTATTTAAAAAAACCTGTCAGTTTAAGTGTTTAAAGCGCTTTAAGATAACATCCAGTGTAGGCCTGAACGTCGCTCTTGGTTGAGCTCTTGTGTGTGTGCTCGTTGTCTGGCCTGACTCAGCAGTGAGCTTTTGTCTGGTCTGATGTGAGTCTCCCAGTGTGTCTGTCACCATGATTCCTCTCCTCCATGTTCCCCCCTCCTCCTCAGGAAAGGCAGCCGGCTGTTTTCCTTGTGTTTATCGAGCAGGAAGCGGAGTGGACTGGCCGGCCCGGCTCAGTGTTTAGACACTTAACAGCAGCCGCCGGCTCGAGCCCAGAGCCCATTGTTCTCCATCTAGCGACGGCCGGGGTTATTTCTGTTTTTGTTGCTTAATTCTGTCTGACATTGTGTCAGTCGCCAGCAGAGGAAGGTGTGTGTGTGTGGTGCGTGTGCGCGTGTGTGTTCCTGCTTCGGCATGTCTGGGGTGCACTGAGGCCAGAGCCATAGGGAAAAGCAAATCACAGAGCCCTTATTTCCACAGAGGTTGTTTAGCTGCTTTGCTCCATCTGTGAAGGAGATTGCTTTTTTTATTTTCTGAAAGTGAGAGATGTCTATTGGAGGAGTGTTTGCATACTGGAGGCTGTGCAGCACAGATGCTTTATGTTAATCCACATGTGATGTGAGTCTTGTAAAGTGTGTGATCACCAACAACAGCATTGACTGAGCAGACAATGAATTTAAATGGCATACTTAACATTCAGTACTCGGTACTTTCCACTACACCAAGGGCTGAAAGGAATTACACTTTCTGCTTTCATTGAGAAACGTAGCAGATTTGTGCACCTCCATTGATTCCTCTAATCCTAATATATTAGGGTTTTTGTTTAAAGACAACTCAAATGAAAGAAAATAAATGTGATTTCAATCAGTACCAATGAAAGATGATTTAGAAGCTGGATATGCAATAAAAAGCACTTCAAGCTTGTGGATGTCGTAATTTCACCATTAGGCAGTTGTTTCCAATGATGAACGTCAGGTCCTCTTTTTGCTGATATTTGAAGACCCTCTGCCCATTTACATTTACCTTTAAACAAAAATAATCATTTTTCCACTTTGGTAAAACTGAAGAATAGGGGTGTCCCGATCCAATATTTATATCGGACATCGTTCTGATATTAGTCTGAAAACGAATCAGATTGAAAATTCTGGATTTTCTGATTTTTTTTTCTTTTTCTTTTTTTTTTTTTTTCTCCTCCTCCCAATTCATTATTAATTTATTTTATTCGATTGTAGAATACTGTAGATATTATGTTGAAGGTTAAAATTGGTTAATAATAAATGTGTCAGTTTTTCTCATACCTACTGTTGCTGACTATTGTTCTCTGTTTGAGTGACATCAGTTGATCAAACCTTTTCTATTGTTCTACACTTCAAAATAAGTCATTATTTTTTTATAAAAGAGGAAACAAAATAAATAAATATTGATATACTGATATTGGATCAATATCGGTATCGGCCGATACGCAAGGCTGCAATATTGGTATCATATCAGGAATGAACTGTGACTTTATCATTTATGTTTAAATATATTTAGAAGCAAAATTCCTATTTTTGATCCATTTTAACCAAGACAAAAAGACAAATGTTGGAGCAATGACATAAAAAAAAAAGTGGGAACATTTAGGATCTCCAATTTCATTGTATTTAAGTTTTATCAACTGTGCCTATGGCTGCTCGATTGTAGAAAAAATAATAATCACAATTATTTTAATCATAATTTTTCAAACAATTATCTGTCAACCAAAAAGTTCTTTCTTTTTTGTACAAAAAAACCAAAATAAATTCCTTCAAACACTAAAATCAAGTGAGTTCACTTTGGCTCTTTGCTCTAGGTCTTCATTATCAAACCCAAAGTGTTCCATAAGAGAATTTAACTGGCCTTGTTTGTTTACCAGCCATTTTTCATAACCGCTAGCAACAACTTTCCTTGTGTTGGCCTGTATGCTAGGCTAGCTTTAGCTTTGAGGGGGCGGGGCTTAGTAGATGGCATGCACTTGCATTAAACAACTCAAAATTAGTATTAATATTCTGTGTTTATAGATGTTCGTGATTATGGAAGTTTGTTTGATTTGGCAAATAAAATGTCTGTAAAATGAAGTGAATTTTTGTTTTCTTCTTGATTATGTTATTTTTGTAATTGTTGGGTGTAATAATTGAAATCGAATTTCTGTCAGCTGTGCCTTATTTGTGACATAGCAGTTAGCAATTTGTCTAATGTGATATAATGGTAGCTCTTTGTAATGATCCATTTCTTTTTTTTTCCTTCAGCTTTATAGATTTTAAAAAGCAGTAGTTGGATGTTTCTATTAATAGAGGTGCACAGTTGTTCATACAGCTCAACCTTAGCTTTGTATATCTTTATTAGTATTTTTCTGTTTCTAAACCCTTAAACATGAGGTTTATGTTCAAGGTATTGCCTGTGTTTGATCTGAACGTCATGCAGGTTTAAAATTGATTGAATAAAGTGAGTGAGAGAAATCATATTTGTTTGTGTGTTAATAGTTTACTGCCTTACTGATGTTAATAATTTCAAAGCAAAAATGACAAAGTTTGACAGACAACAGTAGAATCGAGGACCCAAAGGTTCACTTTGCACAATTAATGGTAGAATGTGGGTTAAATTGTCCGAGTAGCTTCCTTTATTTTTTTAAGCCTCTTCTCTAGGGCTGGGTCAAATGGACCGAAACTCACATTTCAATATATTTTCTCAAAATAGCAATGTACAATAAAAATCTCAATATATTTATTTCAAAGTCTGACCAGAAAAACCATTCTGAGTTAAATGTGCTGATGCAAAATGCCACACAAGCACTTTTATTAACAAACAGCTGTACAATAAGTGCCACTTTGGACTCTTTCTCATGTAAAAGACAGCATGTGTGAGTGAGTTCTGTAGTTTATGTGAAGTAGCAAATACAGTGACTCCTAAAATGAGTATTTCAATGCAAAATAAGCTATAAAATAAAAATATATCGTTCTAGGTGATATTGTGATTGCCAAAACAGAAATCTCGATATATCTTGAATCTCGATATATTGCCCCTTCTTGCTCTTTTTCCGTTTTCCTGACTCGTCTTCATCATTTCCTTTCTCTCAGATGACGTGGAGCTACTGATCGAGCGCAACATTCACACCGGTATGATCAACCCCGGCGACCAATGGCAAACCATCCCACACGATGGACCCGTGGCTCGCCTCATGTACCGTATTCGGGTGCGCTGCGACGAGAACTACTACGGCAACACGTGCACCAAGCTGTGTGTGCCTCGGGATGACAAATTTGGTCACTACCGCTGTGACCCTTCAGGCGCTCTGGTGTGTCTGGATGGTTGGATGGGACCCTACTGCACTAAAGGTGAGCTGCAATGTTCCACACGCCTCTTTCACACGTTCCCTTTTACAAAGATCATCTAGAGACCAGACTGTCCAGTTTTATCTGAAGTAGGCCACACCAGACAACATCTTTAGCAACTTTAAAAATCATGTTTGCTAAAAGCAATTGGAAAATTGTACAGAATCCTTGAACTGCAGGACTGAGCAACATCCCTCATTTGTGCAACATGATTGATACATTTTGTGTTCGAGTCGAATCAGTGAAAAACGTTGAACTGAGATAAACTGTTTGACTTTACATCTGCAAATAGAGCAACAATTGAAAAACATAATGCAATTTAAAGAGTGTGAATCAAATGTATTCCAAAACTGAACAAACTTAATAATAACTTAATAAAATAATGTATTTGTTTGGGTTTGTTTGATTAACTACATCTCAACATATTTGAAATATTCCCTATTATTGAACACAACTTTGAAAATTTATGCAGTAAGTTGTACTATACCACTGGTCATTTTCTAGTATACTGATACTATCAGACATTAAAGGGTACCTGGAGTGAAAATGTATATGACAAAAAATGTATTTAATGTATAACCAATAAACAAAATATGTCCACCTTTTTACAAAATAACTTGTTTTTTGAATGATTTTTTACCTTTGGGCATCAACTATTGAGAGTCGGAAATGACGCACGTTCGTTGATTCCTGTTAGCTGTTGCTAGGCTACGGTTTATAAACAATGGCGCAGTGTAAAGCTAATGATTGCGATAACAACAAGAGAGACACCCCCACAAAATATATATATATATCTTTTGCGTCTCTAAGCCAAATAATGACACTAAGTCAAAGTTATCCAGACGTTGGCTCCATAATATTGGTACAGGATGCAAATTGAAAACGTTTCCGTTGGGACGAAATGCGGTGATATGAGAGGGATCTGCGGGCTAAGCTAATGAGCTAAGCTAATGGGTCACGACAGAATTTAATTTCATTGTCATGGCACTAACCACACCCCCACCAGAATGTCGGGTGCTGATCCTTGGCGCATCGTCCCATCTGAACAGATATCCTTTCACACAGCTTTTATCACAGTTGCTCGCCAGTGCAATTCCAATACCGAACTACGCCGCCTCGTTTCTGCTACTAACAGCTCTGTATAATTCTGCATGCTGAATTGGTGCCGAGCCACATACGAGAAGCAGAAAGTTGGTGAGAAAGGTGACATTTAATCCTCTCCTAACACACAACCTGGATGCTGCACTTTTATCACTGAAGGAGTGGTGGCGCACAGCTGCTTAGCGCCCAGAGCTAACAGAAAAACTACACTTCCCACAATGTGAACAGACCTGTTATGCCTCTACCTCCCACAATGCACCATTTCATTTAACAACAGGCCAGGCCGATGAACGAAAATGCCTCATATCCTGTCCAAAATGGCGCCTCTCCATAGTTCATGCCTAAAAGTATAAAATCATTCTAAAAAGTTTAGTGTAATACATTAAAAAAAAATTTTGTTGCGTACATTTTCATTACATGTACACTTTACCTGATGCAAAATTAGAACTTTTCTTTCCAAAAATGAAAGCTTAATAAATGTAGTGTCATGCATACCATGTTTTTTTTTAATTGTATTTAAATGTAAACAACATCTACATGCCATGTGTGTAATTGGTTTCTGTCTGTTTCAGCGATCTGCAAACAAGGCTGCAACGTGTTACACGGCGGCTGCTCTGTTCCTGGTGAATGCAGGTAAGAGTGCACACACACGACGGTGTGGGTGCATTTTTTGTGATGCCTTTTGTGTGTATGGGTATCACGTACATGAGGCTTTGTTTTAATGAACATCACCGGATGTGCAGGAGGCAGATGGTTTTTAGGATTCCAGAGAAGGATTCACTTGTTGAAGCCTGTATTTTCCTCCCTTGTGGGCTTTTCCAACTCAGCTCAGAATCAAAGACCAGTGCACGACCTGCTTCCTGTATTTTTAGCCTTCTCCAAATGTTCCTCAGAATAACAAGCGGGTTCTGAGTTCTCCGGCTCGATCCAAACAATAGAACATGTCAGTGTGTGTGTTTGGGATCTGCTCAGACGTTCCGGAAGTTGTCAGACACCTTCCCCATCCGCATCTCAGTCTTCCCCAAAGGGCAAGGGGTCAGGAGAGGAAATGAATATCCCACCATGCTATGTATGTTGTCCAGAGTGGAAATGACACAGAAAATGACGTTGTGTTTCCAGGATGTGTTGCTTCCTGTCATCCTTCGTTTAAAAAAAAACTCCCCCCACCTGCCAGATGTAAAGAGATGAGAGTAAAAATAAAAAGGTTTTTGGCTACGAGCCGAGGAAATACAGGGGCGACCACTTTAGGACACATCCTCATTATAATTTAATAGCATTATTCCTATAGCTCTAATACAAAAAGACTTTGTACTGAAATAATACCAAACATACTAAGAATCGGGTCAATACAGTCAGCTACTGTTGTTAATATATATATATATATATATATTTTTGCATCAGATGAAGAAGGCTACCATGAAAATGTGAGATGGTTTTAAAACATAGGGTTTAGTCCATGCTATATAGCTATTTCATTTTCATTTTACAAGAAATCTCACTCAGCTTTATTACGTAATGCAATATTTTGAACTAGATTATGAGCAAAATTTCACATTAATCTGTTTACTACAAACTGGTGACATTCAGTCACCCGTGTGTAAATGCGTCATGTTATCCCAAATGCATGTTGGGTATTTTCGTGCCATACTGGGGCCGGATTTTAGATAAAGTAAAAAAAAAAAAAAAAAATACAATTCATATTGCTTTTTCTGTGTTTTCATTCCATTTTTCATAATCACAATAAAATCAGAGTCTCTTTATATGGTTTATGATGTTGTGGAATGTGAGCTAGTATGTTTTCCAAAGCATTCATTTTGTTGTTGATGCATAATAATTGCAGCCAACTCATTTTTTTTAAATATTAGTCTGGATAAAAACTAGTATTATGTATAATAACAGCTCATTTCATTTAATCTGTTGCATTAAAAGAAGCCTAACTTGCCACCACATTCAATTGGATCAGGAGAAGTCCAGGACTTGGATTGAATGGAAAGAAAATGGCTAACGCCGTGATTTAGCTCAACGCACTCTTGAAAACACTTCAAACTGGCAGAAAAGCCTGTTTTTATTATTTAATATTAAATTTTTTTTCCTGAAAAAAATCCTTAAAAATTGTGAAAGGAAGCCACAACATATTATTCAAAAAAGAAAACAAAATGAACTTGCTGGAATTAAAACTTGTTTTTAATGCTACTTAAATGTGTTTCTTCTCAGCAAGTCCCAGGTGTGTGTGTGTGTTTGTGTTTCCTGTGCATCTGCCCCTCCTCACTAATTTGGTTGTTTTCTTTTTTTGTTCCTTTTTCATTTGTGATTCCGCTCCTTTGAAATGGTTCCGTGTCAAACAAACTATACTTTCCTGGGAACTGAATCATGGAACAATTAAAGTGAACTTGCGAACCTCCTTAGTATGAAAAGGTCCAAAGAGCCAATCAGAAGTCATCTTTGAAATGAAAACATGAAGCTTGGTGGATGTACAGTGAAACTGCTACGGCTCTACTTTTAAATGTCCATTTTTTTTATTTCCGGGATTATTTTTCGAAGTCTTTTAAAAGGGCTCTCAAAACAAGTAAAAACACTTTACATGCATGATTTCTTTAAAGTTCCATTACCTGGCCAAGGTGGGCGTTAATCCGGCACATTTAAACAACTGCATTAAACTGGACTTTGTAAGTGGTATAGTAGACAGAAGCAGTGTGATAAACAGACCATTGGCTGTAAAGCGCTTTCCTGCACGAGCTTGACTTTAATGATGCCTGGGGTCACAGAAAGCTGGCATTAAATCCTTTGGAATCTCCTTTCATTCCCTTTATTTCATCACACATTTTATGGCCTTTGCCTGCTTTGCCACAGGCTTTTGAGAATCACAAAAGGCTGCTGCGTGCCTGTAATGCAGCGTGTGTTGGAGCCTTTTTATTAGCCCTCACAGGACCTGCCCTGACATATTCATGAAAAGGCTCGCCCTGCCCTAACATCTACTTGGACATCTAAAGTAATGCATTTTTTAATCAATCTCTGACATGTTGCAAGATCTTCAATATCTTCGTGCATAGGACGTGATGAGTCGGAATGACGTCACGGTGGTAAAAGTTAACACGGAATGTCCTTTTGATGCCTTCAAGCTAAAACCACAGTGAAGGAGGAGCAATGCTAAGGTTTTGTTTGTTATTACTGCGTTACTGTAGAGTCTGAGGCACGTTGCATACAGTGAAACAAGCATGCCAAGTATTCCCTGCGGCCCCCCTCCTCAGCCTGGGAATGGCTGAGATGTACTCTAGGGGGGACACTTGAAGAGGCAGCGGTGCCGTCTGCACGAGGCGACTCAAAATAGCATCTGACAAGACAGCTGGGTGGAAGACACAGCAGCTTTGGGATCTCAGAGGAGTGTCCTGAAGGTCCAAGATACACATGCAGCTTCTAGGACCCCCCTCCTCCCCCTGCTCGGGAGCCACTGGAAGTATTCTTAACCTCTCCTGCCCCCTGGAATGTCGCCCTCCTCTAAGATTAGTCGGTAGCAGACCTTGGGATGTGAAGAGCTGATACATTATGAGGGGACACTAACCTGGCTTGGTGGGGTCAGCTTAAGATATTTGAAGTGTAATTTGCAGCTTTTTTGGCGTCTTCGACATCTCCATATGGTCCTTGTTTCACCATCAAAGGAAGACATCAAAGCAACACATAATGGCTTCATCTCATTTGGAGCTAAAAGGCAAATTATTAACATTTTCTGCTACGTACACCAACGTGTTCCTCAATAATAAACTGTTGTCAGATGTTAAATTTTGTTAGCAGCAAGTCTACTTGACTGCTGAAAAAGTGCAGTGGTATCTGCACCAGCTGAAGATTTACAGCTGCTGGAGATGATAGTTTTTGTTTTTAATCAGATAAATTCATAGTGTAAGTCTCATTGAAGTGTTTTTAGTTTTTACTGCGTTTTCTTGTGTTTGACCCCAAAATTTCTGCCTAATGGCACGTTCACACCAAACGTGTCAACAGCGTCAGGTTTACATAGACAATATATGGTGGACGCGCTTCTAGAAACGTCTAGAGGTCCCGCTGAGTGTCCCCGTGTCTCCTGTGTGGCGTGTTGAGATTTCAAGCTTTTGACGTGCGTCCGGCGCCTCCAACGCTAGAGTTGGGATTATTCAACTTTTGGGGAATTTCGGCGCCAAGGCTCAAATAAAGCCAAGCCACTCTCTCAATAATATAGAGCCGATGAACGGGAGTCGGAGGCGGGGTGTTCAGCAAGGAACTCCAAACTTTATTCTCCATTCACCACACTTCTCTAACATCACAGTACACACACTGAGTCACGCCAAAATACATCCGACCGGAAACACCGCCTTCTCAACACAATGTTCCCCACCACTTCACAGTCACTGGGTGAAATATCAACGTAACTGATCGCCACAATATCATCCATTGTATAAACACCACAGGCAACAGAGAAGCTCCTCCCCTCAAAGCGCTTTTTTCCCAACTTGTTTGGACGCGTGTCTAGAGCGTCTTCGACGCTGGTGACAAGAAGCGTCTGATTCATTGAGCACAAGCGTCCAACTACGGCGTGAGGCACGATTTTGACGCCTGAAACGCGTTTGGTGTGAAGGCAGCATAAAGTCACTTCCCAATACTGTCCTCCTCGTCAAGCAAAAATAGAAAAAAAAAGAAATCACGGTAATAATGAAGGAAAAAACCCTCTTTGCATCGGTCTATTGGACTCCACATCCCACAATGACAATGTTTGAGTGAAACTATTTCATAAATGTCAATAAAAGAGTGATGAAAACAAACTTTTGAGCAGCAACGTCAACCCTTTACATGTTTTTGCTTCACATTGGTTACAAATGTAGGCTCATAAACTCTGATGCATTTTCACTGGAGATGCACTTAAAGGCCAAAAACTGAAAAAAAAAGTAATTATGCCAATTATTAGTACCATTTCATTTATGGTTATGACTACTAACCTCACTAAGATCAAGGCAATGCAATTACCCATACATAAAATAATATTAATGCTTCAAAGAACAAATCAATTAAAAATGTAACGATACACAATATAAAATAAAATACTAAACAAAATGTTTAAATTGACTCATAATGAGTACTTTGAATAATAATGTACAAGCCTATAACTGACTTGGCTGCTTGAAAGTATTCAAATTCTCTCAGCTTTATTTCAGTGAAGTCTGTGTCTCATTGAGAACATGAACTGTAGCACTGAACAGTCTCTCACTGTCAGCGTTTCAGTGATAAAAGTCCTTCGGCAGAAAAGTGAAAATGCACTTTTGGGCCGTTTTTGATGGAAAATTCATGGTGTCCAAATTTTTCGGTGCATCACTAATTTTTCCTATTGAGAAGCCGGTCTATTGGTTTGACTTTTCTGCCAGTCATTGGATGACTGCTGCTTCTGCTGCCTTGGGCCACTTGTGATCAACAGGAATTCTGTTTCAGAGCTGCAGTTATAGAGATCATATCATATATTAATCATGCTTAAATCCTTAACCTAGTCTGTGTCTAAACCTGTTCACTGAGAGGTGCAGTGCTGCATGCTTTTGATGTTTCTCTGCTCAACTCACTGAATAGTAAGGAGTGGCTTGGTATGAGGCTGTGTTATCTGCACAGCTGCACAATGACTATCAGACTCAGGTGTGTAGAAGGATCCGGCGGATCTGTGGTCCTCCAGAAAACTTTTAACAGGCAGGATATTTTCCACTTTGCTCTGTGCTGGTTGGCTATGAGTAATCCTGTGACTCTTACATGTCCACTAATGTGTCTAAATGTGCATCGAGTCCCAAGTCCAGCTTCTATTGTCCAATCTGTCTTCATGTATTGTTCTTTTTCAGAAAAAAACCCCATTAATATTGTTCCTGCCACATAGTTTTTAACCCTCATCATTTCCTTGTGACTCCACGTCTCAAAGCCCAAAGGAACCATTTGTGATTCAAAGGAGGTTTAGTGACTATTGTGAACAGGATGCTCCATAACAGACCAAGTGTTCTCTTGGTCTGTGGCTATATTGCACAAGAGTGAGAGTCATGTACTGTACGTGTTCCTGCATGTTTTAATGTGTTTAGATGCTTGTGTGTGTTCTGTACAGATGACCCTAATCGGTGTAATTATGTGATGGAAAGCGCTGAGTAAAATGTTGAAGGGAGGGTTGAGGATGTGAATATTGATTTTGTGTGTGTGTGTGTGTGTGTATCAGGTGTAAATTTGGCTGGCAGGGACAGTTCTGTGACGACTGTATGATCCACCCTGGATGCGTGCATGGAATGTGCAATTTACCCTGGGAGTGCAAGTGTGAGAGGAACTGGGGAGGACTGCTGTGTGACAAAGGTATGTATTTCTGCTCATATTCACACTGTGCATGCAACAGCACAGCAGAACTAGGGCTGAGCGGTATATCGGTTCATACCGAATACCGGTATATATTTTTGTTATATGAATTTTTAATATACCACAATACCGGTGTATTTAATTACACAAGTTTCGGAACGCTACGCTGCGCCGCGTTTCAGACCGGACCCTTTTCAACGTTGCACTTCTAAATAGGAAGGTAAACAGTAGCGCTCTGGTGTTAGTTGTGGTGTAAATCATACGTGTAAATGGATCAGAAAGACACAATTAAAAGCTCTGAAGCTGCATGTCAACATGTGCCTGCGTGCGCATGCCTCTGCTACAGGAGAACAACAGACACGGACACACGGTTAGCTTAGCATGTTGGCGGTTCAGCAGTAATGCACGCAAAAAGAGAGCAAAGTCAATCTACTGCACTAATTCCTCTCTCAACCAGTAGAAAATGCTGTGAACACCTGATTATGCATGAAAAAAAGAAAATACCATCATTTTTCGTGAAATTAGAATTTAGAAAAATACAGTGATATATATTTTTGGTCATACCGCCCAGCCCTAAGCAGAACCATAAATAACTATCACATGTAGGGCATCATGGTGATATTTACTTTCAGTAAAAAGCTAATGCTTTACTTTCAGTGCTAGTTTTTCTCTGTCTGTTGGGGACGTGGATAGTTTTACTGCCGCTGTGATCTGAGCAGCAGCAGCAGAGACACTCGATATACACGCCGAGCTCTTCAGGGGATGAGAATTAGTCCTAAGATCTCCAGCGAACACTGATCCTCACTCATTTATTTACCAGCCTTTATGTTCAGGGTTTAGTTCTGCTTAAAAGTGCAGAAATATACGCATATGCTGGTGTCGCACACAGAGATGAGAGATTTAACTACACACAAGAAAAACGCACCGACATTCACCGTTCACGGCACGTGAGCTGCCAATTGATTTCTGAAGCTACAGGAAATTGACTCTGTAGTAAATGTTGCAAAGGGACGTAACATTTTATATAATATATATTCACGGTACCTTTAGCTCAGGACCTTTTGGGGTATATTATATACTTTTTATTTACCATACATTTCCTTTTAATTCATGATGCCTTCAAGTTTGAAAATGTCCCAATAATTCCTATTGAAACTTTCCAACTTTAAAAATTCCCGACATTTTGCAGTCCTGGTTGAATTTTTTTTATATTGTATCATTTTTGAATTGTTTTTAATATTTATTTTTGGAGATTATATGTTTTTTTATTTTATTTATTTAAATTACTCCCAATTTCTGATTCATTTGAATGAATACTTACTATAAAAGGTTTTGATTTTTGAATATTCCCACAATTCCTGACCTGAAATTACCTTGTGAATGTATCGTAAACGTTCGCAACCCTAGTCAGTATCACATCCCATTTCAAAATAACAGCCTGCAGACACAGAATGTCAAACTCATTTCACATTGAGGGCTACTGTCACACCATTTTGACAGATAAAAATCCAAGCGCTTGTGTAAAATAAGTATATTATTAACTGTAATGTGCACAAATTTATCTGAACGCAAACATCATAATTTATGTTGTTGGTTTTTTTTTTTTTTTTAACACCATACCAGCCCATCTTTCTCCCATAGGCCTTGATATTGACATTATGTGCTGTAAAACCTTTATGGTTGAAGTTTCAAATCTGTGTCTGCTCTTTTCATCCAGATCTGAACTACTGCGGTCGCCACCAGCCGTGCATCAACAAAGGAATCTGCATGAACACGGCGCCGGATGAGTACCACTGTGCCTGTCCACCAGGCTACTCTGGAAAGAACTGTCAGATAGGTGGGAGGGAACCCAATGAGCTGCTGTGTATGAGTTATAAGTAAACAGTTTGAATTTAATGTTGAGTTCTGTCTAAATTGATGGATGTTATACTTGCACAATCAGAAAATGAAGATCTAAATGAGGTCCTCATGTTGTTTTTTTTCATCCCATCAGCTGAGCACTCTTGTGTCTCCAATCCGTGTGCTAATGGTGGAACCTGTCGCGAGGCGCCCGACGGGTTTGAGTGCCTGTGCCCGCCCGGCTGGGAGGGGCAGACATGTGCTAACAGTAGGTTTTTTGGGGTTTTTTCCTAATTTTTTTAATTAATTTATAAGAATGTGAGTGAGTTATTGCTTTTGTTTCAGATTTGGATGACTGCGCCTCTAGTCCCTGCGCTCAGGGCGGTACCTGCATCGACCTGGAGGAAGGATTTGAGTGTGTGTGCCCTCCGCAGTGGGAAGGAAAGACCTGCCAGATAGGTGAGCTCCTGGTTTTAGTATTAGGGTTATTTCCTGCCAGGCAGAGCTTTAGGGTGGTTTGTTCTTCTCATGGTTTTCCTGTTTTTCATTCAAACAAAAACTGACCTCTTGCATTGGGTCGCTTGTTGTGGTTGATTCTGAGTGATATCAGCACGAGTCTACAGTTCACAATAACTTTATGAGCCATAGTACGACTACATCCGGCTGTTTGTTTGTCGCCCTCGTGGCCTTCGTTTTCCTGTTGCTCACATCCCAACCAGTAAATTCAAGCACCGTGAAGCCAGGTAATGGCTTGTAAACAGTGTTGGTATGTGTGTCAATGTGTGTGTGTGAGGGGGGGATATGGTGGAAAAGAGATCCTCAAAGTTTGGTGTCATTTTACCAGCTCAGATCTCATTTTTCAGGAGTCTATAGGCTGCCTGCGTTACCTGGTGATCAGTGTGTGTGTGTACAGTGTTGAGTTACAGAGAGAGAACAGGTGTTTGTGTGTGTGCGCGCGCGTAATTAATCCTGCACGATGCCCTCTTCTCCCAAACAACTTCCACATTTAGAGGCCAGTGACTGGTTGTGAGCGTGTTGTGTGTTTGTTGTTAGGTTATTGTGCGTGTCAATGGAATGTGTTGGTGTGTGTGCTAGGAAACTGTCCACACGTTGTCATCGGACACCTGCGCACAGGAAGCCGCATGAAAAGATCCCACAGACGAGCTCTTTCCATCATGCTGTTGTGTAAACTAGCTTTGCAGAAACACAGGAGGATCTATCATGAAAAGTGAATGTTTTTTTGCACATTGGGTTGAAGACTTTGTCACTTGTTGAGGTCTTTGTGAAATTTTCCTACATGGATTTCCTTAGCTTGTCACTCACTGTACACTATTGGCTCACACCGGTGAGCATTGCTGCCTCAGTGCGGAGCTCATGGCTTCAAGTCCCATTGGTGGCCCTGTCAGACCATGTGATGATTGGCATCCTATACTGGGGTTTTTGCACTGCCTGATGCTCTGTGCCTGCTGGGAGAGGCTCCAGCATCCCTGGACAGGAACAAGCCAGTATGAGTGATGAGATCAGGGCATAAATGTGTTCAATTCTTAAAGCTGGAACAAACCATTTAGCTCTAAAACAAAGGATCTCAACTCATAGTAAGAAAAAATGTATGAGCATTTGATTATATATTTTATTTTATTCTGAAGGGGCAAAAATGTTATGGTGTCATGTCACAATAATGACAGTGTAATGTCAGCCTTTACGTATAAAACTTCAAGTAATGTTGTCCTAATTTGTTAGGAAAAATAGCTGATCTGTTATTAGAATAATGACCAATCAGATTGGTAATACAAGAGAAAACAAAAGGTTTGTGGATTTGTGTTTTTGGAGTCGGGTTGTGAGTTTTATTTATTTATTTATTTTTATTTTTTAGTAATTTTTTGGCTTTTTATGCATTTTTTTTGTGGTCACTTTATGTAATTTTATCTGATTTTACATAGTTTTGTTGTTTGTGCCTTTGGAAAGTGTCTTTGTTTTGGGGGCAGCACAAAATTCACCCGAGGGCCGCATGTGGCCCAAATCTGATTTACTTAATTTTAAAAACGTAACGATCTAAAAGAAACTGTTCAAATGAACCCTTTCTCCATCTAAAACAGCCTGAAACACCTACTGTACATAATATAAACCAACTTTCATATTGATGCTGTTCTTATACCCTTTGGAGAACATACAAACCCCTTATACAATTTTATAGGTGACGCTGGATTTTTTTTTTTAGTTTTTTTTTTTGTTCTTTAACCAGAACCAGTGCACTAAAATAAAATAAATAAATACAAAAATGTATTTTGGACGCATTTAGATTCACAAGAGCACCCCTGATTTAAAAATAAGAAACCCATACCTCATAAATCTTTGTTTGGGACAAGTATTATATGTAAAAAAGAAAAAAAGCTTTTCACTAATTTTTTCCCCTGCTCGTTCCTAATAATTTGATCCAATAAATAGGGGTGTCTCGGTCCGATATTGGCTTGAAAACGAATATCGGCTATTGGATTCAAATTTCCGGATTCTCCGATATATTTATTTATTTATTTATTTATTTATTTTTTCCAATTCGTTTTTTATTTTATTCAATTGTAGAACACTATAGATATTATGTTGAAGGTTAAAATGTATGTAACCAGTTGGTTAATAATAAATGTGTCAGTTTTTCTCATACCTACTGTTGCTGACTATTGTTCTCTGTTTGAGTAACATCACTTGATCAAACCTTTTCGAACACTCAACACTACAAAATAAGCAATTATTATTTTGTATTAAAAAAATAAAGTATGTATGATTCATGCTGATATTGGATCAATATCGGTATCGGCCGATACACAAGGCTGCAATATCGGTATCATATCGGAAATGAAAAAGTTGTATTGGGACATCCCTACCAGTAAATAAATAAGGTCAGCATTTCATTGTTTAACCCTATTTTGATGGTCATTCAAAATACGCTTTGTAACCATCAAATATCCTCTGATGTGGAGAAAAAGAGAAATTCTTAACTTATTATTGAATGGTTGGACTTGGGCTCTGTTCTGTCTTGTTTTCATCTTCTTTGGTTTCTATTGATGGATCGGGGTCTCGCTCTTCCTCCTGCTTTCACAGATGCTAATGAGTGTGCAGGAAAACCCTGCGTGAACTCTCGCTCTTGCAAAAATTTGATTGGCGGATATCACTGCGACTGTTTCCGGGGATGGTCCGGACTAAAGTGTGACATCAGTCAGTATTCCTCCCGACTGTCTAGTTTTCACTGGGGAATGTTTCCTCCAGCTGCTTTTCAGACGCAGCTTTCACTTTCTGGTCATGCTTCATAGGCGTAGTTCACTCACATTCTCACTTTGATAACTCTGGAACTCTTTTTTTTTTTTTTTTTTTTTTTTTTAATACATTTTTTCATGGTGAAATATCTATAAAACCCCATGTTTGCTCACCTGTGCATGCTCTGTTAGTCTATCAGCACTTTCTTTGCTTCAGTAGTTATTTTCCCAACTTTGATCTGTGCACACTGAGTTTCTCATCTAGAATCAACTTTATTCAGCATCTATTAAGTATAAAGTTACTTTTTTATCTTCATCTTTAGACATCAGAGGCTGCCGTGGTCAGTGTCAGAATGGGGGAACGTGTAAGGTAGGACCATTCAGTTCTCAGTCAACGCCAAACGATGAGGATTTTATGTTTTAGCTTCACCTTCGACTCTTCACCGTGTCGTCCTCCACAGGGTGGTCCGAGGGCTTACCACTGCTTCTGCCCTCCTGGGTTCGTGGGCGCTCACTGTGAAATCCAGAGGAACAAGTGTGACAGTGGGCCGTGCCAGAACGGCGGGCAGTGCCACGCCGCGTTGGACAGCTTTGTGTGCGAATGCCCGACAGAGTTTGCTGGTCCACTGTGTGAGGTGAGTGCTTTTCCACCTGTTGTTGGTGTTTGTCAGTGACTGATGCAGGTCATCTTTTCATCTCTTGTTCCTGTTTGGAAGAGGCGTAAAACAACACATTTCTTCAGTGAATTCCAAACGTATAAATGTGAATTATTGCACGTCAGGATGTAATTACTTTGAACTTTTTTATTCCATTTGTCCATGGAGCCTTACATTTCACCCACTTTTGCTCATAAACTTTATTCAGAAGGACTCAACCTTCTTTAGAAATATAAATAAGAAATATGACAAACTAAAGATAAGTCATAATGAAATCATTTCTGAAGAGTGTGTTTGTGTGGGAATGTTGGTCACTGTATGTGAGCTCTGTGATGGATTGGGGATCTGTACCCATCTTCTGCACTGAGTGACTCCAAACTCGGGATCGGCGATATGGACCAAAATTCATATCTCGATATTGTTTTTCAAAATGGCGATAGACGACATGATGTGTCACTTTTGTTTGTTTTTTTTTCTCTAAGAGACAGTATGTGTGAGTGAGTTCTGTAGTGTGGTTTGTTTAGGGGAAGGTCTGGGTAATGCTGCGTTCACACCGAATGCGTCATCTGCGGCACCGGACACGTCTGCTGCACGAAACGTTCCGCAGGTTTTGCAGGATTAAAACATTTCCCCATTCGTTTCATATGCGCGTCTGAAGCAAAGCACCGCCCACCAGCGACACATCCAACTCTGTGTGTTTCACTGCCTGCTGAAGTGAGGAGCTGCGCTCCTTTTTCTCCTCTCATAAACATAAACCACCAGTGAAAAAAGCCGGTGTGATTAGCGGCTAATGCTATCCTAGCTCAGTGCGAACTTTCAAAGATGAAAACTACAGAGAGAACTTTTACCTGCTACTACCACCTCCTCACTGATTCTCCTCCACACCAACTCTTTTGCGAATCTGACAAAAAAAATTGGGAGTGCGCTCCCATGACCACAATCTATTCATTAACTTTCTATGTAATCTGGTTGCACACATTCAGTGTGAACGCAGCATTAGGATGCTCTTAGCAATCTATTTCATTCTGCTCTGAGAAGTTTTGAAAGCAGTGACTCCTAGTATTTAAATACAAAATAAGCTATAATATAAAAATATATTGTTATAGGTGATATTGTAATTTTTTAAGTCACCAAAATAGAAATCTCTATACATCTTGAATCTCGATATATTGCCCAGGCCTACTACAAACATAGGCATGTCTCATCTGCCACGTCTTCACTCACAGATTCCAACATTTCTCTAAATAATCTGGTGTTTTTCGTGTTTACCCCACATCATTAACATTCCTCCCATATTGTGTTTATCCTGCTTATATTAAAATTAGTTTGCTATAATTCAAGAATGTGTCTTCGCCTCTTCCTTGAACAACTCCACCTTTTAAATTTGCGCTTGCAGCCACTCTGTTCTCCCTCATCACAGCTTGAGGTAACAACTTTTGTGCCATTTATCATCTGTAACAGGGGAAAAATACAGCGTGTGTAAGCGTGTTGTATGCACATCAAATTTTAAGTTCACTATTACTTTGTTAATTTAGACCCAAAGAATAGTTAAAGTAGGACATATTGCTGAATAGCCATAGCTTTGGCAAAAATCATTAGATTTTTTTTGTTTCTTTACCGGACAAGGAGGAAAGTGATTCTCTTGATTGACATTCGATTTGGTAAACCTGTGAAAACCCCAAAATAAAAATCCACCATTGTATTGCCACAACTTTCAGTGAAAACACCAGGGATGTGTTGGGAAGTCACTTTGGCAGAGTTTTTTGGGGCAAACACAAAATTCCATGGCAAGAATAAAGTAAAAACACTTTTATGCTGTTGGACTCCACATCCCACAATGCAATGTGCAAAGCTTTTCTGACAAGATCATTTATTCGAGTGTTTACAGTGGAGATCAAAACAAACTTCTATGCGGCAATTTCAACATTTTACATCTTTTTTTGAGCATATCCTGTGGTTGTCACCTTTTTTTTGCAATATGAGTTTTAAATTTGTAGTTTTGCAGTCTGATTTGGGTGTCCGTAGTTGTCATTTACATTTGAAATGTCTCGTCTTTGTTCAGTTTAGTCATGAAACAAAATTTAGCAACAGCCTCAATTATGTGACATCACAAGTTCTCCATTATGCAAAACCATTGTCATACTCATAATGTTACGTAATGTCTTTAAACAAAGCGGCCAAATCCAGAATTGACCTTACGCTTCATTTACATTTTATGTTTTTATTTTCAAACATTTGTCGTCTGTGTCCTTGCTTCATTTTGTCATGGTTGAAATGTGTGTGAATGTGTATGTGTGTGCGTTAAGTAGGTTAGCAGGGAGGAAACTGACACTTCACTACATCTCTCGGGCCCTGAATGGAGGACGGCTGGTCAGGCGCCAATCCTGATTTAGCATCTCTGATATAAATACGAGGCTCGCTCAATGAGGCGACGCTGGATTTCTGGCCAAATACTACAGAGTTCTGATGCACAGCGTGCATTCCTGCGCTGCATGGCCACAACCACAACAGCTCTCGCATCATGTTTTACTGATTAGCATCTGCTCTCCCAGTCACAAATGTAATGTGGGATACAGATTGTTCTCCTTTTGCACGGAGCTTTACTACCTTTAAATATACAGCGTAAACGGGGGCAGGTGGAGCGCCCAGCCTTCAGATTATAACATGAGCCCTGATGTCATAACACACAGCTGATCTTTTCATGAGCTTTGATAGGCTGCTGATTTTTATGCATTTGTGGTCATTTGGAGTCAAGAGCTGCTTATTTATAGAAACTACATCAGGTCTGGGATTTAAATTTGATTTAAAGTTGAATGCAAAATTATTTTTAGTGGAGAAAATTAAGATGAGGTCATCTTAATGTTTCATTTGTAGTTTCAATTTATGTATTTTTTTCCTCAATTTAGTCATTTAAATAAGGCGATTTTTCTTTTTTGTATTTATTTTAATACATATATATATATATACATTTTTTAAGGAGAGGACTTCAAGTAGATGGCACAGTAGTTATAAATATTATTTTTCTATGTATCTTTAAAATAATAATAATAAATGTATATATTACATAGAAGTAGAAAGTAATGCTGTATAAGCTGAGGAGCGATATTTAAAATGTGCATAATTGCACTATCGTGGCTGCTTTGTCCAACTTTTGCTCAGTTTGCCTCTTTGAAAGGCTCGTGCTCTGAGCCTTTGCAGAAGATTTATTGACACTTCTGACCTCAGACGTGTTGCTCTGGCCACACACGTGCAAATCCTGGAAATGGGAGAAAAAGTATCTGGATTGTAACACTTGAAGAAAAATAAACGTTGCCCGACCGCAGACTTCACCAACCCTGCTGTCAGAACCTTAAATGGAAAGAGGTGCGGCTCAGTTTATGCACAGTTGTCCCCTGTTTATACAAACATAGAGATTTTTGGTTTTGATTTATTCTCCAAAGCTCTGTGGGATTTTGGACCAAAAAACCATGTTTGCCCTTTCCTCCAACCCAGCACATTCTCAGAATAATCTTGAGATTAGTCAGAGCAGAGATGTAAAAGCAAACGCGTGGATTCCCTTGATGAGCTTAGTGAAGGTTTGGGAGGCTTACTTTGCTCATCTGCCTACCTTTGGATTGTTCTGAGCAGCAGCAGCTACACCTGAGCGCCTCAGACTTCACGTGCGTTATCATAGTTTCAGTGACCAATTGAACAGCTTATTAGGACTGTTTGCTTGGAGATGCAGTTCCTGTTGTTGTAGAAAAGCTAAACAATTGTCTCAATGATCTGACACGTGAGATGCATTGGGTCTGTGGGGAGTGATTTGTATGATGTTTGAGAACTGAAGAAAAGTAAAGATTTTTGCAAGTGGTTGCAAGCAAACTCGGCTCATTTCATACCTCTGACGTAGAGTGAATTTACAGATGGCAGCACTGCAGCATCATGACAATAAAAAACTGAAACCATAAATAGTTAAAAAAAAAAAAACAACAATCAAAAAACTAAAAAAAGGCTCGTATGCAGACATGAATCAGTTAAAAGGGTGTGCATGTTGAATATTTGTAGAAACACATCAGAATAACCAGGTTCTTAACTAGCTCAGGGAACGCACAATCATATACACATCAGCAAGTTGTGCAGTGCTTGTTTTGGCGACTGAGAATCATATCCACCCTGTATGATCTGAGTTAAATATCAAAAACAAGCAGCTCTTGTAATTGTTGGCTTTTTCCTGTAAGTTTGGAGCCATTCATAAAGCAGAGCCAAATCCCAATCTAATATTGATTTCGGATATAGGTCCGATATCCATTGGATTGATATTAGTATTGGCCAATACTCAAGACTGCAATATTGGCAACGTATTGGAAGTGAAGAAGTTGCATCGGGACATCCCTAGCGATTATATTCAAAATCAATGTAAGTTACGCAACGTCGAGCGACCTCTGCTCAAGCGACGTGACTCGCGTAATTCCAGCGACTCAGTCGCAAGTAGCTCATAGTTGAAAATTTTGAACTTTTCAAGCGACCTTGTGTGTCACTGTTGCGACATCCAATCGGCAATAAGTTTCTTCCCACGTCATTCCCCGAGTAGATGAAGCGAGCAAAAAGCGCGACTATGTTTAAGGGACTCATCACGTGCGATGTAAGCAAATATAGTCGCTGAAGTCGCTTTCAGTGTGAACGCACCTTTATCATTATCAGCTATGCTTCAGTTTACTTAGCATTTCAAATATTTTCAGTCTTTGTTGTTTTTTAATTCCCACAGATGCCTAACTGGTCTCCCTCTGATGCATGCGATCCAAACCCATGTGAGAATGATGCCAGGTGCCACAGCATGGACCAGGACTTCTACTGTGCATGTCCCGAAGGCTACGAAGGGAAAGCCTGTGAACGCCTTAAAGAAAGCTGCATCACCGCCCCGTGTGAAGGTGCCTCCACAGATGTGCTTTCAATGGTTTTTTATAAGTGCTCGACAAACACTTCAACCTCCTTTTTTTTTTTTTTAAAACCATCTCACAGTGATCGACAGCTGCACCGTTGCGGTTTCATCCAACGATTCAGCAGGAGTGCAACGCATTTCCTCCAACGTCTGCGGCCCACGAGGCCGCTGCATCAGCCACCCAGCGGGAAACTTCACCTGTGTGTGCGATCAGGGCTTCAGCGGCCTCTACTGCCATGAGAGTACGTGCAAATCTGTGGATTCATGTTAGGATTTCAAGCAACTGGAAATCATCAATATAAATGACCAGCATTGAAATCACAGTAAAGTTTGAACTTTCACACTCCTGTGCAGACTTTCTCAGATTTGTCGCTTTTCCTCTTGCAAAAGGAACACATTTCAGTGGCAAACTTCAAAATAAAAGCATGTTGAAAGGAATTATTTTCACTCCCCTTGAAGAATGAAAATCAGAGCCCCAATCCCAACTAAATTGCAACAAAATGGGTAAAAAAAATTTAAATGAATAAGATAAAATTGTGACTATTCTTCAAAACTTGTAAAAATTGCACAATCACATATTTTAGAACAGTAATAATAAAGTTATTTAGGTGCAAAGAAAAAAGTACTAGTTCTGTATTTTGTGCTCAGGGTTTAGGGAATCACTGCCATAACTTTACAGACTGAATCTCTGCCTCAGATTAAAACCACGGCCTGGTGTTTTATTTTATTTTGAAAGGTAGTAATGCGAGCAATTTATAATCTACATTAAATTAGTGTGTCAGGGCAACACTTTACCATTTATTTGAGTAGTTTAAAGTTGTGGCTTTGCTTATGACAAACTAGGAATTAATGAATTTTTCAAAATAAAAGCAAGGGAAATATAAAATTCCTGAGGCCAAATTGGAATTTTCAGGTTGCTTTTAAATGTTATAACAATCAACGTTTAGGATGAACTTTTTCTGTCCCTCAGACATCAACGACTGCATTAGCAGCCCATGTGAAAACAGCGGGACCTGCATCGATGGCATTAACTCATTTCAGTGCTTTTGTCCTGATGGCTGGGAGGGTCGACTCTGCGACATCAGTGAGCAAATATAACAGTTTTTTTAAACATTGCCTGCAGCTTCCTTTTTAGGTATGAAATATTGAGTTGGGGGAAACTTTTTGTTGCGCGCAGATGTCAACGAGTGCCGACACAACCCCTGTAAGAATGGCGGAAGCTGTGTTGATCTGGTGAATGACTTTTACTGCGAGTGTGCTGACAACTGGAAGGGCAAGACCTGTCATTCCCGTGAGTATTGTGCACTCTGTTGTAATGTGCATGTTAAGGCTCTGCACTTGCACCTCCCCTGTCGCCCATTATTTGACAGCAGATGCATGTAAACATCCATGAAAGTTCCCCTCTGGTTGCCTACTACGATTTTTAACTGGGAACGCTGTGTGTTTGCGGTTTCTTTATTCCGTCTAGGAGAGAGTCAGTGTGACGAAACGACCTGCAGTAATGGAGGCACCTGCTACGACCAAGGAGATGCTTTCCACTGTGCGTGTTTACCTGAATGGGGAGGAAACACATGCAACACAGGTGAGAGACACCTTAAATAGCTATGAATATAAAACCACCTATTAATATGATCCAAAAGTATTTGGGAATTTACTTTTTTAATTATATACAGTTATTTTCATGTATTATTCATGTTCTTGCATTCTTGGTGCATTCACTAAAGAGTCTTTCCTCATTATTATTGAATTGATTCATCATCCGTTTTCTCCCCGCAGCCAAAAACAGCACATGTGCATCCAGCCCGTGTCTCAACAGTGGGACGTGTGTGGGCGCAGGAGACACGTTCACATGCATCTGCAAAGAGGGCTGGGAGGGATCCACCTGTGAAAAAAGTTAGTCTACGCTCTTCTATGGTCTTTGGTACAAGTTGTACAATAAAATTGCAAAGCAGTTTGGGTTTGCATTTGTTTTACTGCAACACTTGTCTTTGAACAAAGACCCAAAGCTTTTTTAAGACTGGCAGTTATAAAGACTTTGATGAATGTCTTGGGCCATTTCGCACACAGTACATAAGAAATGTGGTCTCAATGGTGATCCTTGTGGAACACCACTTCTACTTTTAATCCTATTGGGCAACACATTTGAATGTATTTTTTATTTATTTCTGATTTATGTATTATGTCATCTCGACAGCTTAATACAAGTATGTACCAAGAGCTACAAAATATAGGGAGCGTTAAAGGGATCCTCAACCCAATTACAAACAAAGACGTAGTTGGAGTTAGAAGCTGCATAGTGCATATGCAATAGAAAGTTTTTCAATGTTTCACAAATTGTGTTTAATTTGCAATTCGCCCTTGTACTCAAAATAGTTTTGAGATTAACGGCATCGATGGTTGCCATGGTAGCGTAGACTTCCCCGTTTTAAGGCGTCTTCCTTGTTCAGCTGAATCTGTAGTAAGATGGGTGATAATAGTATCCAAATGTTGCGCACACAATATTTTCAAAATCAAATTTTTCACTTTAACATCAAAATCCATCCACTGTAATGTTCCTTGTCTTTTTTGAAAAAACATAATGTCCAAAGAATGGGAAAATACATAACTGAGCACTAAAATGTCAGATTGAAATTCTATTTTGCCGTAGACTCTCTATGGTTACAGAAATGTAAAGACTAGTTCCTACAAACACAGATTGGTTGAAATCTACAAAATGGCGGCACCCACATGTAAAGGGATATTATGTGCATTTGAGGCTAAATGTTGATATAAATGACTCCAAAGACATTTTTTACATAAATTATTCAGCTTTTGACGCTTCGTCTTTGTAATAGGTTGTGTATCACTTCAGCGTTTGGTCGGACATTGAGGCATTCAGTCCTTGACTTGCTTTGGGCAGGTGTTAAAGATCATCTGTGTCTTGGGTTTGCTTTTGTGTTTGAAAAGTTGCAGAAGCTTCATCACAGCTGATAAACTTTTTAATTCTTCTCTTCTCCAGACACTGACGACTGCAACCCTCACCCTTGGTAGGTAACATTTCTAATCTCCCACTCACTGGCTGTGCAGTTAAACCTTTCCCTCCTCCTCATTTATTCCCATCTCCCTTAGCTCCACACTTCACAGACCTTACAGGCTAAAGGGGTGAAGGGCCACTAAAAGCAGTGGAAGTAGTCCTTAAATCAAGCCTCAAAGGGGTATCTCACAGGGAGGGGGAGGATGTTGAATAGGACAGTGAGAGGTGGCAGTTTTCTGGGGAGGACAAGAGTCCCACCTACCCCGTGGTGAATGCAGGTGGGGGGTGGAGTGGCGGAGGGGGGTGTACATGTCCATTCTTCTCGTGCGACCTGGTGGGAAGCTCAACTTTGAGGCAAAATGGAAAGGAGGCTGTTTGAGGGGAGGGGCGGCACCGGACACTCCTATTAGCATCTGAAAGGTGGAGGCTTGTATTGATGAGCTGAATCGAGCTTTGTGACCCCCACCACAAACGGACACGCAGTCACACAAACGATGTACTCAGCCACAGCTGGAAAAGATGTACACACTGGTCCATTCCTAACCATCCCTCCTCACTTTCAGTTACAACAGTGGAATCTGCGTGGATGGAGTCAACTGGTTCCGGTGCGAGTGCGCTCCTGGTTTCGCTGGACCCGACTGCAGAATCAGTGAGTGTTGACGTTTCTTTGCCTGAGGCTGAAACTCGCTTTGAAAAAAAAAACAGAAAGCCAAATCCCCATCAGGCCATAATGATTCCATCATGGCAGCCCTAATGTCATGGCAACATGGCATGGTGAAAAGCAAAGCGAGCTAGATCCAGGGTAGGGCTGACAAAAAGGGACGGACAAGCAGGAGATGGACACATTGACACCTACATGTAAGGCTTGGACGCCGCCCTTTGCCTTTTTCCTCAGTCCTTTAACGCCTCAGGGGTCAAAGGTCGTCCCTCCTCTATACTCACATGGGCACACATTCACACACGAGAGACAAATTACCCACTGACCCTGAAATTCTTCCTTTCTGCTCCTTTGTTCGGGCCGGATAGCGCTCACCTTTGTTGTTCATGCTTGAATCTGAGAATTCTCATCCAGGCCGAGTTGATGTGAAACCTGGACCACAATGGATGAGGGCTCCCGCTGATTAGAGAAAGGGGAGGGCCACTGTTGGCTTTGTGATTTGAAGTTTTACCCAAATTAGAACTTGTTGGTTTTGCCCGGCTGCAGTTTTTCATGCCAAAGGGAGACCATAAATAATATTCAAGAACCAATCAGCATTTAACCGTTTTCACTGATTTTGACAAATATTTGAGGAAGTACAAGTTACAAATATTCTAATATTCTGCTATTAAGTCAGATGGAAATAAAGAAAACAAGAGCATTTAAAGAGTGCAAACCTCCACAAGTTCCAAATCTTGTCTTTGCCAGATATCTCGATCAGTGATCCTGATCATGCTACTATGATCATTCACACTATAATGGCTTGGAAGAAGAGCTTGGAAAGAAAAGTTTAAAAAAAAAAAAGACATTTCTATCCCCATTAACTCATTCAGTGCCAGCCATTTTCAAAATTTCTATCCACTGTGCCATTTTTTTTAGAGCATTTTGACCTATTTTTAAAAACCCACAGAATATTTTGTACTATGACATGATATAATTCTGACACCAGATTCTGAAAGATTAAGTCTCCAATTTAATCAGAAAAAATAATTTTCTTTCCAGCTTGTTTCGTTCTTCTGTAATCAGCAGTTGAATAGAGGCAAGTTTCACACAAATCGCCAGTTTGTGACAAAAAGCTCAGGAAAATGTCTTTTTCTGAAAAAGCCTATTAGTGACTTTGAAGCTATTTTTTTTTTTTGCTTTAGTGACACCTCAACATTGGTTTCCTTCTATAAAACTACAAAAACAACACTGAAACCGGGCTTTTGATGGAAAAATTATTATTATTTTACTATCTGTCAGAGTTGAATGGATTTGCTTACTACAAGTCTCTCCCCCGTCATTCTCCACACACGCAACTTCCTCTTCATCCAGGACATGCTCAGTGTCAGCACTTGCCCAGTTTTTTTGATCGTTTTATCTCACCATTGCAACACTCTCAATAGTCCACTTAGGTTCCACACATGCTTTGGTTGAGTGTGAGCTGCTATGAGCTTCAGCATCAACTCTCGTAGCGACATTTTCTGTCTTATAAACTCCTTTCCTCTCCCTCTGAGCTCTGCCCATCACGGGTGACCTCTCATCCAAAGGTGCTGCTGCCACCTACATGTCACCAGTTGGTCACTACATCATTGTACAAGTTAGATATTCACGGGAGTGCTTCGTCACACTGTCTCCTAGCAACCCCAGCCGAAAAACACAGTCTATAGACTTGAATGGCACTCAATGAGTTAATGACCATACAGTAGGTCTAAATGTATGGGAACCCCAGTTTTTGGGAAAAATCGTGGACAAAAGCACAATTAGAACCGATCCAGATGAAACACAGTGGGGTAATTGAAGAACCGACACGTCATAACTGAGTCAAATTTCATAAAGATCGGCCATTTATATATCAAGAATTTTAAAATTTTTGTTAATGATGATGGGTATTTTTTGATTTTTTTTAAACTAATCCACAATTAGTATAGTGATTCACATCCCCTCCTAAATTTAATGGAATATTCCATAGTGTAAGGTTGATCTTTGGGTAAAATGTTATCAAGTACCTTTGATGTAATCCTGCTAACAGACAAACAGACAAATAAAGTACTTTGAAAATATTAGCCCTTTGGTGGAGGAATTATGTGATTTCATCATCTTCTATTAAAACTTGGGCTTCCAAAGCGTGAACTGCTCAACGACAGATTTGAAGACTTGATTCCTTTTCTGCACATCACGTAAAACGAGGTGTTACTGTTTACAGCTGCGTTGTTCTCCACTATGTTTGTACTCTAATCTCATCTGAGATTCTGTACATTTATGCTGATTCCATTTCTCTGCACAGACATAAATGAGTGTCAGTCTTCACCCTGTGCTTATGGAGCCACGTGTGTCGATGAGATCAATGGTTTCCGATGTCTCTGTCCAAATGGAAGAACAGGAGTCCGATGCCAAGAGTGTAAAGACATTTTTCTGCTCCCTATTGTTTTAGGCTTTGTATTTTCTCTTTTGTTACTCATCCATAACCAATGCTCAAATCCAGCATATCTCTTTTTTATGTCTGTGTGCAGTCATTGGTGTAGGGAAGACTTGTCACTATGCTGGACTGCAGTTTCCACACGGCAGCCACTGGGACGAAGAGTGCAACAGCTGCCACTGCATCAATGGCAAAGTGCAGTGCACAAAGGTAACATCGCTCTTCCATTGGTGACATCACTATGTGCTGATGCCAGTGGAAAATGCAAAGCTAACATCTACAAATGATAAAGTTTTGTTCATTCATAGTTTGACTGACATCTGTATTCTTCAGTCCTGCGTGTTTTGGATGCTTAACTGCATTACATCGTTGCAACATCATTGCTGAAAGATTTACATAATGTTTTGATATTTTAGATATCAGTCATTAGATTTAAAGCTGCGAGAGACGATATTTTATTTAAATTTTTTATCAGGTAAAGACATAATGTAGGCCTCTGATGAATAAATTGAAAATCATTTGCTCGAAAAAAGATGTGAAAATTTGAAATTGCTGCTCGAAAATGTGTTTTGATCTCCACTGTAAGCACTCTCATTGACATTGTTGGAAAAGTTTGGCACATTGCATTGTGGGATGTGGAGTCCTGTAGACGGATGCATAGAAGTGTTTTTACTTCATTCTTACAGACATTTCAAAACAATAGAAGATGTTTATTTTGGGGCTTGCACAGAATATTCTGAATCTGGCCATAATTGTACAGTATGTCCATGGAGTGATGTGATATCACAGGGATTATGGGAAACGAATTATAACAAATGTTGTCAAGCCAATCACCGTCCTCCTTGTTTGGTGCAGAAACACAAGAAATTCCAACACGTGTCATCCCCAGTAGCTTTAAATACATGTGTAGGAGTTGTGTGAACACATCACTTCATGATTGCATTGCTTGGTTCTAACCCCTGATCTTGACCATGGCTGCAGGGCTCTGACGCCTATTCCAGCTCACTCAATGACACACTTTCATCTTCCAGTGTCTCTGCATTAATCATTAATGTGGGTGGTTTATGAATCATTGGAAAAAGTAGATATATTATAATTTGGTTGTTTTTAGATGTTTTTATAAATTAGAGAAAAATCTAGAGGGAAAGTTAATAGTACACTCAAACCCTACAAACTAAATACGGTACGGTAACTTTACATCCAAAGTGGCATGTTTCTCAATAAATGATAAATGAATATTTTTAAAATGCATGTATTAAATCTAACTGTTGCTGACCCAGAGTGTCTTTCTTTACTGACTCACTTGTAGGTGCTGTGTGGGCGTCGGCCCTGCCTCCTCCATTCAGACCAGGACCAGAGACCACAGTCCTGCCCCGCGGGCCGCGAGTGTCTGAAGCACAGCTACATGACCTGTTTCTCTCCCCCGTGTCACCAATGGGGGGTGTGCTCCATGGCTGGACCTTCACCTCCACAGACCAACACCAAGTGCCAGCCCAACAGCGACCATTTGGACAACAGCTGCGGCCGCATAACGCTGGTTTTCAACCGGGATAAGATCCCACAGGTCAGACTGGGTTTCCATCTCCTTCCCTCGATGCTTGTGTCTCCTCGTCTTTGTTCTTCCTGTTTGCTGAGTGTGTGTTTGTGTGTAAATGCAGGGGATAACTGTGGAGAACATCTGCTACGAGCTGAGGTATCTACCCGACACTCGTAATTTGGCAAAGGATCACGAGCTCCTGCTGCTCTGTGAGCTCTCACAGTCTAACCAGGATGCTGTGGAGGTGGCTTTAGTAAGTCTATAAAAAAAACCAAAGAGGATATTTTTACACTGAGTATTAAAATGAGTGTAAGTGGTCCTTACAGTGTCGCCTAAAATGTTTTGACTTTCATGTTGTAGCAGATCTATTTAATCCGCTATTTTAGTTTTCTATGACGATTATTTTATTGGTTTCCTTCCTGGAATCCTGCATGTAAAAAGTTGTAAGGAAAGTAGCTCAGGATGTCCAAACCTGTTCCTGGAGGGCTGCTCTGCAGTGTTTCTATCACAAGTGAATTAAATGAATGTCTGTGTAGAACCCACTCCCTCCACTTGTGTGTATGCGTATTAAGTTGGTCGTCACAGTAGTGTCTAACCCAGCTGAGGTAATAAACCTAATTTTCATGGCCGATCCTGCTGCTGCAAACTACCTTCACTTTGAAAGATTGGTGATAAGAGTATTGAGAAGACTGAACAAATGAAACAATGGCTTGTAACAGTTAAAAAGCACATTTTTTTGATTGAGATGGTAAAATAACCAGGACTTCGTTAAAGGGAGTAGATTCAGTCCATTTCTAAAATGTGTTCAGCCTCTCCTTATCTTTTATTTTAAAGACTCCATCACTTCAATTTTTCAGGACCGTTTATTGCACTTATTATTTCAATTTTGTTTATTTGGAAGAGATAATGCATATTAATGGCCATAATAGTATTATATATATATATGCCAGATTCTTTGGCTAAGTTTTTTTGGCCATCAGTAGTCCCTGCAGAGTTCAACAAATCATAAAACCACGTCAAGGCAAATGTACCAGGGATTGATCAAAGTGAGCAAATGCTTGTGTACAGCTTTATACTCAAGATAAACATTTCCCAAACTGTGCCTTTTTTAATGGTTGTCTAATCTGGTCCTCAGTCATTCCGTCCAGAAGACCTACCCAACCACAACCTGATCCACGAGACCGCCAGCGCCATCGTGGGCTCCTTGTCAAAGCGTCACAACAGCACTGTAATGCTGGCCGTCATTGAGGTCAAAGTGGAAACACAAGTCATGCCCCCGTCAGTGGGTGAGTAAAGAGGCGTCCCCCAAGGATGCGTCATAGGCACCTTTTCACTCTGCGTACACGCCTACTCATTGTTTTGTGGATGTGTGTGCTGGGTCCACAGATTACATGGTGCCTCTGCTTTGTGTGGTCTTCTGCTTGCTGTGCCTCCTCTGTGTCGTCGTGTGTGTTTGGTGGACACGCAAACGAAGAAAAGAGCGGGAGAGGAATGCACAGTCGGCCTCTGACGACAGCGTGAACAACCAGTGGGAGCCGTTGCGGCGCGTGGTGGGAAGTGAGCAGCAGCTGAAGGAGAGCAACAAGGAGGCCGAGCAGGAGCGCAAGAAGCTCATGGGCACTTCCTATCGGACGTGTGACGACGGGGAGGAGGAGACAGAGACGGAAGGCGAGCTGGAGGAGGACTGTGGAGGAGCGGAGGCGGGAGTTCAGCTAGTTTATAAATACTCTAAGACTGCAGTGCAGTCCAGTGGAGGAGTGATCTGCACCCTGCACAGTTCCAGTTCACCCCTCAAAGCCCCCCACCGGACCTCCAGCTACAGCTCCAAAGACAACCGCTGGAAAAATGTCAGTGCCGTCTTGACTGGTCAGAAAGACCACAGAGACCATTGTGTATAAGAAAGTTAAAGAAAAGACATGTGGAGAAGCTCCGAGGCAACGATGATTCTTAGTTTGGGACTACTTTTTGGAGAAAAAAAAAGGCTTTGTATTTCAATAAGCCGTTCTTTGCTTTGTTTTCATGTTTCCGTCACTGTCGCCTGAAATGCTTTTTGGTTTCAGGAGACACGGTGACCATCCTTTTTTTTTTTTTTTTTTTTTTGGCTTACATTTTCTTACATTGTGTACAGAAAGAGCTGAAATGTAACAACTCTTCAGGAGGATGAGAAGCTCTCTGCAATTTATGTTATGAGAAGAAGAAAAAAAACGGTGAACCATCGAAACAACCTGTATAAAGATTTGTTTTTTTACAGATAGCTATGAATATTGAATAAGGTGACCTGTCAGAGGCAGATGCACATTAACGGACAGAGGTGGACACGTGGACAACAACGGATGGAAAACCACCCTTTTTTCTTTTTTTTGCTACGTCTCCTCCACCTGTGACCGTCACGCGCCAGCCTTACCAAAACACTCGGCCTGGAGGGGAGAGGGGACAGGAACCCCAGTGCCTACTATGTGGCCTTCCATATGTTTTCTCCTGTCGCTCAGTTGTCGTGGCTGAAAGCTCCGTTTGAGGATTTTTTGCAGTATTTCAGTTGGTAGCAAGTGCCTTTCTACGAGCCTGGTTTCAAGCTCCGAGTCGTGCTGCCCAGTTTGACCTCCTTGTTCTAAGATCTCAAAGGGATGTGTGTACATTTAGTTCAGTCTCACAGCAACACAATCCAAGGTATTTGATCAAAGCAGAAGAGAATACTCTGTACATACGTGTAAATACTAAAGGAGTCGCTGTGTATATTTGAAATAAGTAACTTAAAGACAAGTCACATTTTTATTATTATTATTATTATTATTAATATGATTAATATTTTTTTTTTATTTTTTACAAGGCCATTCCTTTTATTTATGCCAGTCAAAATGGGCACGTTTTATAACACTTAAAATCCCCACTTTTGAATACCTTTACAGTGAGGTACCACCTATAAAGGACTTTCTGAAGGGTTTCTAAATGGTTTGCCGCGGGGGCAAGTTTAATTTGTGACTGTTTATTTAAGGATTTTTAGTTAAGCGAACGAGTCATCTTTTATTTTTTATCATTTTCGCTACTCAACAGTCTCGATGTTCCGCCGTTTTAAACCACTTTTGCACAGTTGAGAATAAAAAAAAAAAACCCTGAAATCCAGGATACTTTTGAGGCAAATCCATTTTGATCATGCAACTATATTTTTGTAATGAAGAACCAAAGCTTGAACCAATTATGCAGAATGGAAGCTCTGAGCACCCACTCCTTCACTTAGTGCTGTTAATCCTTTAACAGTTAATGGAGACTGTGACGTGGCAGATGGAGGTTGTGGACATTTTTCCTTTTTCTTTTCACATTGAAGCCTTAAAACGCTCTCAAACCATTTCTAAACCCATCACAAAGACTTTAATTTCAGGTGCCTTAATGTAACAGGTAATGCATTCTTTGTGTTATCTGATCATCTTTTTTTTTTTACGTTGTCTGTTTGTTTTCACGATTAAGGAAGTGACTTTCAAACATCATGTTTGTGTGTGTGTGTATTGTGGCGTGTTTTATTCGCCCGATTGAAGCGCTCTCCTTGTGTCATGTTGCTATCATGGAGATGAAACGCGGAGGCTTGGGATTAATGAATACGATCCACTGCGGCAGGTTTTCCGGATGTTATGAATGTGGACGTCAGTAGGTTTAAGTATAGATATCATGCATTAGCTTCATGTTTGGTTTCAAGGCTTTAATGAAGGGAACAATGTTTGCAGATTCAGATTTTGTTTCTTTTGTAATCATGCAAAAGTGTTTAAGCTACCAGCTCAACTAAAATGACGGTTTTACCCCCTTTTCATAAGTCATTGTCTCAAAGCGCCATTGTATTTCTGTAAATGGGACACAGCAAAATAAAGAATTACAGTTGCATCACTGCTGGTGTTCAAAACATATCTGGATTATACATCAAGTAATACCATTGGATGCATTGTGAGTGAGGGTGTCCTGGAAACTTTAAACCAACCTTTTAGTGGATGTTTCATTGTTTTCAATAATTTCACATATTAAAACGGTTTTTGACACGATCTTAAGGTTTGCAGGAAGTGGTTAATCATCACATACTGTATGGCGTCCTTCATAAATGCTGTTAGCAGTCTGAATCACTGCTGCAGCTCTAGCTCTGTTCTGCAGGGATCCATCGATCCAATCCACTCTCACTCCCGTCGCACCAATGGAGCCATGTCTCCTGTTCTGGGCTGATCCACTCTCCACCAATGAGAGGCTGGCGTGATTGTCCTGGCAAGATAAAGATTTCAATGTTTCATGAGTGATGTTGCGGGATCGGTCGGAGTGATAGTGAGCCGGGACACTTTCCATCCCGACTCCCATGACTACTGGTGCTAATGGGAGTTCCTTTAATCGGAAAGGCTGGATCAGCTTACAGAGCTGTGTGCAAGTGATGGTGGCACCATGAGAGAGAGAGAGAGAGGGGAAATCTAGACACATTTCTGTTGCTAGAAGCTATTTCTCACCTTTAACTTCACCAGTCTCTGCAAACACTCACAAAGAACATGAGCAACAGCTATTTCCTCTTTATTTATATCAAGAAAATAATAATTCTCTATTTTCTTGATGCATGCATGTATTTTTGCCACGTTAGAAAGTGTAAACCTGCCGTTCTGTTGAGCCTGTCAGCACCAACCCCCCCATAACTGAGCCCAGACTGCAACAGTAAACCGACACCAGATTCCAAAAGTGGCTCCTGACAACAGCCAAGGACATTTCTGTCTGCTGCATTTGTAAACACATACAGTAGTACAACCGCCCTCAGAGCAACGTGCAACAGCGTTGAGCAAACCAATTTCTTTTGTGCACGTTCACATTGTGCAGGCTGCAGCAGGCGGATTGACTGTGAGAGGGTGTTCAGCATGTTCAGATCTGCATCTGTGGATGTGGGACCATCTGACAGTGAAGGCAGCTGGGTAACAGGATTTCAGACTAAGCCCTTCGTCTCCTTATCCTCACGCACACACACTTAACATGCGTCTAATCAGACTACACACTGGTGGACAGCAGTCTGCTGTCTGTAGGAATCATTTCACGATGTGTGTGTTTTGCAGGTGATCTGGATTTATTTGTTTTCATGAAAATGCAAACAAACAGATTATTACACCAAATAATAGCACAGTACAAATGCAACATTTTCATGATTGGAAAGGAGCAGTATGAAGAATAAAATTCTTATATTTCTGCCCCTTAACATAATTATTGACCTCACCAACCTTCAGCCCACACAATTTTCACTATTCTCCAATGACCTAAAAATGACAAATCATAATTTACAAATCACACCCCAAGTCGACTTTCTGAAGCATATTGGCAGATTTTTTTTTTGCCCTATACATTTTTTTTAAATTGACAAATATTTGTACAAACCTTCAAATCATTTTGTTGAGCAATCCACAAATCAATATACTGATTCTGGATCAGTTTGAAAGATCAAAAATTCACACATTTATTTATAATTAACCGACCATTATCAAATTTGACTCAGTAATGTCAGGATGGTTCCTAAATTTAAGTTCATTCAGATTGCATCCTGATTGCAAATTTTATTGCAATTCTTTTTTTTTTTTAAATGAGGGTGCCCATACATTTGGACTTACTGTATCCTTTTTTCCAAGCATTTTAAAGTGTGAATGAAAATGGTACCATAATCAGGATCACTGATCCAGATAACTGCCATTATCTGGCGAAGAAGAGCTTTGGCACTTGACAAAGCACTCTCTGAGTGCTTTTGTTTTTTTCTTTACATTTGATCATGTGCACAGTTTGATTGTACAAGCTTCTTCTTCTGTTATCTCAGTTTTAGAGGTCAGAGAATATCAAATACCATCAACCACAAAGATGGAAAGGCCTTTGCAATACGTACGTACGCTCCATCTGAAAACATGCATGTTGGGTTATATCAAATTTGTAAACTGCCTATAGGAGTCAGTGTGTCTGTTTGATGAACTGTGACTTGTCCACAGTGTAGAGCTAAGAACTGGAAAATTGCACCCATAGAACCCTGTGACCCTGAACAGAAAACAGCGTGTGGAAAATGAATGCTTATTGTCAGATACTCTACAGACCCTTTCCCAAAAATTAGAATATCACGGAAAAGTTGTTTAATTTCTATAATTCCATTCAAAAAGTTAAACTTTGGACTGGACTGTTGGCCAGTGGTCAAGTAAATAGTGATTTCTTCACAGTAGTCTAATTTTTTGAAATCCTGTTTTTGTGGGTTTTATGAGCTGGAAACCCAAATTATGTAAAAAATAAATACTTTTAGTCGTTTAAATTGTGGGCCCTAAATCTATAATCTATGAAAGTTTAATTTTCTGAATAGAATTGTGGAAATTAAACAACTTTTCCATGATATTCTAATTGTTTGGAAAGGGTCTGTATATTACGGAGCCCCAGACATGACATAGTTAAACAAACAAAAAAAGGATTAAATGCTACAGATTAGCTATGATGTGCGTGTGAAAGTCTTTGCTGTTTAAGCAACCTGGTTCTCAATATTGTGTTCACATTCCTCTTACTAATAATGGTTCATTGCAATGTCAGGCTATTCAGAATGTCTCCAATCCAATCATACTACCCCTGTCCATCATTGTCCAAAGCCCCTCTACTGTCCATAAATGATACTAATATAAAAATTGACTGTTGTGTGCGTAGGTTGTACTTCTTTCGTGGCCCCATTAATTTCTTTTGGACCATGTCATGTCTGGGGCTCCGTATTATATTTTTCTGTTTCATTTCTCACTTATCATAAAAGCAAGTGCAGCCCTTAGTGCATTTACATTTTCAAAACACATAAAACTGTAAGTCACGACTCCGTGTGCAGCGCAACACAACTTTGTGTGCTGTGGTATGTAGAGGGCAATTAGCACCTCTGAGCCTGAGTGACATTATTGACTTTAAACACCCCCGGAGCCACTCTTAAGCTACTTTGAAGTGCAAGAAAAGTAAAATCCACTGCTGACAGAGGGCTGGCATTTCATAAAGCCTTAGAATTGTACCTTCGGTTGCGTTCCATTTAGATTTTTGATTTTGAGCAATAAAGGAATGAGCTGGTTTACCAAATGTCCTTCATCGATTTATTACAAAGGCTTTTTTTCAAAGCCTTAATTTTCCCCCATGAAGGCACTATGTCCAGCTAGTAACACTTGATGTTATTGTATAAATCTGCAAAAATTCAAAGCTTAAATATCCAATCTGATCCTAAAAATCTTTAAATGCCGTGAAATGAATTGTCGACCCTGCATGTGTTCAGGGTGTATAACTCACACCTGATGTTGCAACCCTTCGCAGAAAAAAATATAAATCATGTTCTGCCTCAGAAAATATGTAAAGTATCCATTATTAAAGACAGACATACAATAGGCGATACAGTTAAATATTGGTTTTGAGTCGAAACTCAGGTGAATGAAAGTCTGACTGCTTTTAAAGGACAAGCTGGTATTAAATCATTTAAGTAATCCTCACATGTTGCCACTCCTGTGTGACTCATTGGCTTTGGAGCAAATAAAAGAGATATTGAAAGTGGGACTTTGTAATATCACGCATTCCTGGGTTGGTTTGGGCATGTCAGAGAAATATGTAGCCTTGAGATACATACAGTGTATGAATAAAAGGGAAGGTGTGCAGTCATAATGAAACCTAGCCCTGAAATTTCAGTCGTTTGCATTTCTCTAGCATTTGTCACCAAATAGAAATATACAAAACATATTCTGTCACATAGTGCAAAATGTCATAACTTCAGGGAATGTTTATTGCTAGTCCAGCACAGAGCTGTGGGATTGTGTCCTCTGTGACTCCAGTGATGGGGGTGAAGGTGAAACTTCTCCATCGGGAACCTTTGTGATCCTTTAATCAATGCCCTTTACTTGACATTTGACAGGTGTGACCTTTTGGTGCAGTTCAAAGGTCAACTCCATCTGCTGCCAATCAATTCATTCATTCAAATGGATTTAACCACAGAGAGATGAAATCCAGTCCCTCATGGAGGCAGAAATCAGGATATCAGCTGAAATTGATGTCAATCTTTGCTTGCACATTACTAGAAAGTGTAATAGGCCACTGTTCCAGGTCTTTCCTTGTCTATGATTTAAACATCTGTTCAACAAACGCATTCGCACACGGGTCATGTCCCTTTTTAGAAGCTGTGCGCTCACTCACCTCTTTATGAGGTGCACTGCTCGAGATAAATGCTTATCAATGCAATTTCAGACACTGCTGATTTACTGGGACAATAAACAACAAGCATCTCTAGGGTTTAGAGCAGGACTGTCATTTCAGTTCAGGGGCCAAATATGGAGCGGTTTCATCTCAAGTGGGCCCCGCATTTTAGGAGGAAAAAAAGACAGTTGTAGCATTAATATCCCCTAGTTTTCACTCGCACATGTAAATGATATATAAACTACGTAAAGTATCAACAATATCCAAGCAGTAAGTGACAGATGTCAGTCCTTGCAGGTTTTTTTTTTTTACTTTTAAGTTGCTTAATTTTGTTTTTATTTCATTTGGGAAAATGTTGTGGAAACGTAACCCTGTCACCAAAATTACAGTTTAACTTTTCGCGCTGCTTCCACGACTTCCGCATTTTTTCTGTGTTGAACGACACAGCTCAAAGTGTTTCGATTGGTAGTTATTTTGTGCCATTGCAGCTTTGTTCAGGGTTTTTGTTAAAGTGATGACTCCCATTAAAATGCAATGCTTTGCAGTCCTCACCAGAGTGCCACAACATTTTGTGATGTGCAAATCGACCAACAAATGTGTCACGTTGGACAAAAAAGATTTTGTGCTGCGCGGCATGAATAAATATCATGTGCTGTAACATGTCAGATATGTGGAAATCGTGTTGCCACTTCTCTCTGTCTATGTGTATCATAACGTGAATAAACTAGAAAGCACTCAGAGAGGACACACCTCCACCACGTCATTGCAGTCACCATAATCAATCTGGACCTGATCAGGATGAAACTCGGGAGGTGGTAGAGAACCCAACTCTCCATGTCCGAGTCAGATTTCATAAACATCTATCAACTACAAACTGAGAATTTTGGCCAATGATGAGAGATAGACATTTTTTTATTTTTTTAGAACTGATCCAGATTCTGGATAGTGATCTGATCATCCCCAAAATCCAACCACTTTTTCCTTTTGTCCTATTTTGTTTTGTTTTCTGAATATTTCATCAAAGTGTAATTGTTTTTGTATCCTGTTAACATACAAACAAATAAATAAACCCGCGCTCCTGTAGCGCAGACTTTCAAAAATGGCCAATCGGATCCATACGTCTCCACGGAGACACTGTTCCAAAACAAAAAAACGGTTTTCGGAAGTATGTTGGTCAGTCTGTTTGTGTGTGTCTGTTTGTGTACACATCATCAGTGTTCTAAAACAATGTTTAACAGGAGTTCCACAGTGTGGATGGGAAAATATTGGTATATACAGTATATATTCTTTTGGTAGTCAAACATTACCAAAATTCAATCAGCTGTTCCTTGTCCCATTATCAAGATTTCCTGAAAATTTCATCAAAATTCGTTCTTCTTTTCAAGTTATTGTGTACACATACAGACAGACAAACACACACACAAACAAACTGACCAACATACTGTACTTTCGAAAAAACCGTTTTCGTTTTCAAAAGTAATAAATAAATAAAAACATTACCTCCTTGTGCAGAGGTAATAACAATAGAAGACCTCTGTTAGCGGTTGCTGCTCTGAGCTGGCCCCTGGTTTTTGGACTGTGTGTAAAATGATCAATTTTCTCACCTTTCTTACCAAACACTATGTAGACAGATGCCTGTCAGTAAGGAACGCTCGTCAGTTTGTACCGTTCAGTCCTATCCTCACATAGCCTTCTCTTTTCTACGTCAGCAAGACTTGTTCCTTTTCATTTAGGTACTCATTTACATACTGGAACATTCTATTCCTTGGTCTCCTAGCTGGTCTAGTACCTTCCACTGTGTAATTGTAGGCTATGGAGATGGGATGCTCTGGTGGTCTTCTTTGTACGTGTCCAAACCATCTGATTTGGCTGTTCTTCATTTTATTAGCGATTGGTATAACCTTCAACCTTTTGGTTAGGTCAACATTGCGGATTTGTCCATTCTAGTGACACTGTTAATCACATGGATTACTTTCATATATATTGCTGTTATCTTCTTATTGTTGTTTTTGTTGATATTCCATGTTTCACAACCACTAATTCCCTGCCTTTAGAATAAGACTGATGAACTTAATGTAAAACATGAATGTATGTGTTTTTTTTTTTATCAAACCTCTTTCTAATGTCAATCTTATCACGCCTGTTTTAAGCCGACTTCTTTTAGCTGAACAGTAGCGCGCTGACAAAGCCTCCCTACTCGTGGCTTTTCCCCTGAGTGTGAGGACTGCAAACTGGTCAAATGAGTTATCCCCTCACCTCACGTCTGTCTGACTGAGTTCCTGTCCTTCACAGCTGTGCCACAGGAGCCGCGGAGGGAAGAACACCATTGCTTTGTTTCTGCAAGCATTAAAGGCGGGCTGCGATGTCGCTGCCATGTGTGCGACCTTGTTTGATAGGGAAATTGGATCAAGACTTGAGTAGAGAGACTAATGCGGTTAAAGGCGTCATGAAAAGCCAGCAGTAACAGGATTTCATCCTTGCAAAAGCTTTAACTGACTGATGCCATGAGGCCAGTCATTAGCGGGAAATCTGTGTGTGTGCATGTGCATGTGGATCATTGTGGAATTTTCTGACTTCCTTCTCTTTTTTCCCCATCATTTCTAGAACTAATCTGTTAATCTAATAACAAAAACTGCTTCCTTATCATAATAATGCGATTTATGTTAGATTGTAGTTGACTTTATTCTTTACAACTTCTTCTCAGAGGCAGTGACTTGAAAATAAATCCAGTTTTTATTCCGAAGATGAGTTATTAGGATTATTACCACATGACTTCTGACTATAGAATTAACTCAACACTCCTCCTTACCTTGTATGGTGTAAATAGTTGGAGTTTTAAGGTGTGCCGTCGTGATCACTGAGATGATCCTTCATGCATCAAGCCATTTTGTAATAAGTGTGTCTTAGTTACGTAAACACTCCAGGGAAAACAAAGTGAGTGCTTCTGTTTACATGGAGGCTAGCACAGAAAGGGAAAGTGGCCTTAGAGGCTTGACTCAACAATGGATCACTTTCTGTTGCTGTTACCAAAACATGTTTTGTTGCATGTTGGAATGCGTCCGCTCGTGACTAAACACGAGTGTGCGTATTTGATGGGGAACGGTTTTAAAAGCATGGTGCCAAGGTCAGCCCAATACTGCGCTATGTGAGGAATGACTGGAGCCCCTCGCCTGCAGCGCCTTCAGCAGACTCCAGAGAGTCGGGCTCATTGTGTGGCAGTCAAAGGGGAACAAAGACATTTCCACTGGAGGAACTTTGGGTTCCTGTCGATAAGGAGGCCAGTACCATGAGCCCAGGTTGTGTTTATGTGCGTGTGTACAGTGGGACTGAAGTCTTGTGCTTTCCATGCAACAAATGGTGCTTATATAAATAGCCCCCCTTTGGAGACGCATCAAAGCCAGAGAGATCAGGATCAAGATTTCCAGACAGAGGATCTTTCATATGTTTTCTTGGAAGCTACTTTGCACAAAAATAAGTTGTTGAAGACCTAATATTAACTAGGACCAAAAAAACGTTATAACATTCAAGTCCAGTTAAAAACTGATGAAATTGTTTTGAAAACCTTTAGATAATGTTTAAAATTAAATCTTCAATATATAGATCCCACATTAAACTAATTTAAAGGATATATTGGAAAGCAAGTGCTAGGTAACAGCATTTACCAAAACTGCAGTTGATGTGTGAGGTAATATTTTCACTGCTATTCATTTATTTGTTTAAATTCATATTTTTAATCATTGACAAAAGTTACAAAAATTGATCGATCTTTATGAAATTTGACTCAGTTATGCCGGGTTATGTTCCTCAATTACCACACTTATGGCTCAAACATACTCAGGTGGACTCCGCGCACAACGGACCCAGCATGGACTGTCCGCTCTCCTCAGAGCTTACATACTTGGGCGCACCGCAGCGTAGCAGTTTCCATTAAAATCCTACATGTCCCATGATTCTTGGCGCTTCTCTGTAGTCCTTGTTCTCCTGGGATGTGTTTTAAAGGTACCGCTACTAGTAGTTTGTTTGCCAGCCTCTCCTCTAAGCTCGTGTTCATCTCTCCTGCTGTGTTTTGTGTGACACCAACAACGCAAAGAAGTAAAAACGTAAAATCTGAACTTTGCATTTAAGTGGCCTGGCGGACTCCTCGCGGGCTCCGTTTTGCGGGTGTCCGCCCGAGTATGTTTGAGCCTTAAGTTTCGTGGAGGTCACGCAGTAAAGCCATGCTGATATAGTGGCTTCCTATCCTTGGGGTTTACATGATAAACTCTAGCGTTCCTTTCTGCTCTGTACAGGATAAGCACAGATGGTAATTGGACTTCATTTATATAACTCTTTATACCCACTTATACTTAGGGTTCAGTGTCTTGCCCAAGGACACTTTGACACATACAAGTACAGACTTCCAACCTCTTGATCAAAAGACGATCCCTCTACCACCTGTGCCACGGTTGCCGATGACAGGTAATGCTGACATCAGCTCACTGCTAAAAACTCTGTTAGGATTACAACATGGGCATCGAATAGTGACCATGTATCATCTTGAAGAAAGTGTCCTGACATAGAGATACATTTCTCTAGCATCACATGGATGAATGAATGTGTGTGTTACATAGTGCCACCAGGATGCAGATTGGTGATCTTGGCTTTGCTGGACCAATCACCCTTAAACATAACAAGGAACTCTGATTTATTTGGGCTGCATTAATCACTTCTCACAAACCTTTACTTTTTCCTACAGTATGTGCGTGACAGCCGTGACCTCGATCACTGCTCTATGTGTATTTGTCTCTCTCTGAAGTTTGGATGATACTTACACACTCCTCGCTGCATTCCCTGCCTGTATATCAGCACTTAATTTCCAATCAAGTTAAACCACTCATCCACTTATCCCTGGTGTCGAGCTATTGGCTTTGATGTTCAATATTCCCACGGTTGAGTCCGGGACTTTCCAAACTGATAAAGTTTAGAGAGGGACATTTTGAATTACGGTGATTCAAAGAAGAGCCTCTCCAGCCTTGAGCACACAGGTTTGGCTTGTTTTATTAATCAGTTGCAGGGGGAGAAAGGAACGGGAATTGAATCCATTTGTTAATTTTGTGCACAGACTGACTTGGGTGGTGATCCTGCATGTCTCCCTACTCCTACGCAGAACGGCTGATAATAAACTTTTCATCCTAATCAAGTGTGTTAGAGCAAGGGAACATCTAGAACATGCATGACTGCAGCCCTCAAAGACTAGGTTTACACACTCCTGCTCTGAATCAGCGAATCCTTGACAAAATCTCCAACTTTTATTGGAAAAGTATGCAAAACCTTTCCTTTTCCTCCAACTATCAAATGTCTCACCCTAACCCAAACCATACCCTTAACACTAATTGTAATAAAATGTCATCAAACATGAGTCATCAATTTATATTTAGTTTTTGTACATGACACTGGGATTTTATAATTTTGAACAACGGGTTGGGCTTTTCATGTATGTAAGTTTATAACAGATATAAATATTTCTTTGCACTATTTTGAGTAAATATGGAGACTAGTTCAATAAGAGATTAAATATTTCCATCCATCATACACACATTCAACAATCATCATTGTTTTAGTCCAAATCTGATTTGATAAACACAATATACGCACAAATCCCAAGGCAAAGAGCATAAATGTATCCATCCCTCCATTTTTGGACCCGCTTGCTCCTTCTTTCAGGGTCGCGCATTGGGCGCCAGACCATCGCAGGGTGACACACAGACAGACAACCACTCACACTCACATTCACTCCTACGGGCAATTTAGAGACTCCAATCAACCTACCAATCATGACTTTTTTTTTTATTGTTGGAGGAAGCCAGAGTACCCGGTGGAAACCCACGTGGCACGGGGAAAACACAGAAAGCACCCAAGTGTCCACCCCAGGGTTGAACCAGAGCTGCCAAGCATCACCCTTTGAGTGTGACAGTCACGCAGACCCATTCTCACACCACACGCCACACTTGAGATTTCTCACACTTATATTTCCCTATTCAATGCTCTATTTTTGTTCACGATAATAAACTTTGGTCATCGCAGTTTGCCATAGTTCGAGTAACTCTGATTGACTGACCGAGATAACCAATCCCAGTCGTCCTCGTCATAGCGGCTGCCTCTACTGTCCTCCTGGCTTCTTACTGCACAGTCTACGCTCACTGCCATGTTGGCTGCCATGAAAACAAACCAACATGGCAACGAAACGACACAGCTGCTGAATGATTAGTGTTTACCTGCCACTGGTGATAGGCTGGTTCTGCCCGTCTGTTAGCTGATTGGCTGTTCGTGTGTTTCTGTTGGCTGAACCACAGACATAAATACGTGCTGAATGAAGACAGCTCCAATTCTATAGAATTATGGCTCAAAACAAACAAACAAGCTAAAGTTCTGTCTCACCCAGACGTGCGCACCGTCACAAAACACTAGGCAACACACTCACCATGGCTGAAGCACCGGACCCGAGTTTGCTGCAGAGTTGATCTCAGTGGCATCACTAATTTTACTAAAAAAAAAAAACACTCAAAAAGTCACATTTGGAACTATTTTGGCTTTAAACAAGGTAAAGAGGATCTTCCATCAAACGATAGGAGCCAAAGTAGGGAACACATCTAACCTCATAAAACACCTGCTGTGTCGTCACACACATATATATCTAATTGGCTAATATTAGTTAAAGGATGTCACAGTATAAAGCACCTACAAAATGCATAAAAATATAGTTTTAACAGTTCCTGTTTTTTGTATTTTGTCCAACATAATAAACCTCTATGGTTTACTATGTTGGAGAAGAAACAGAAAAATTGATTTTTTAAAAAGACAGTGGCTTTGTTATCCTAAGTTGATTATTTATATAGTTAAATATGCAAAGGAAACTGAATGATTATTTAATTTCAACCATATAAATTCTAACTTTTATTTGTCTTTTTTATTGCTTATATGTTTTTGTACATGTACTCTTATCATGCACCAAACAACACTATAAGTAATGAATAAGTATTTATAACTTGTACAAATATATTGGCAACTTCTATCATAGTGGGGCCCCAAAAATGGGTTTGTTTGCTCAGAAGAGGTATTTTCCTGTAAAATATATGTTTATTTGCAGTCATATTGTGTATTTGTGCTGCCATTTTGCATTTTTTGGGTAAATATTGTGTATTTTTATCTTTTTGTGTACTTTTGCTGTCATTTTCTGTGTATTACTGTTGCTTTTTGCTCCTTTTTGTAGTAGTTTTGAGTGTTTTTGGAGTATTTTCTGTTTTTCTCGTCTTTTACTGGATTTTCCTGCACTGTTGTAATTCTTTGTAATTTTTTGTGTTATCTTGCCCTTGTTTTGTGTATTTTTCTGTCACATTGTACATTTACTTTGGGGCCCGCATAACATTAGACCAAGGGCCGCATTTGGCCCCCGAGCTGCCAGTTGCTTATGCCTGCACTAGTACATGTTGTATTAATTAGGAAACGCACCTACAATTATCTAATGGGTTTAAAGCGTTTACTAACGTTAATGTCAAATGTATTAAGTGTTGGAGTGCAATTGGGGAATATGTCACAATGGAATTAACTTTAAATTCAGAAAATGGCAATAAAATTGTTTTTTATATTGTACTTAATAATTTGCAAATTTTAGGTACTATATATATTGTAATTTTTCACAAACCACAACTTAAGTGGTGTAAATAAATGTTTTTAGGCTGGAAGAAAATAGTGTATTTTGCCTTACTGTACTGTGTTCCAGATTGCTTAATTTGTGTTAAAATACAGCATTAAAATACATTTTAATAACTGTGTTGCACTGTTGTGTTGGGAGCGTATTTTGAAGTGCAGCTCGTACACCTGCCATGACCGCGCGCTCGAGAGAGAACTAGCCATACATATCACCCAGGCAGGCATCGGTGAAGAGGTGTGTGGGAGCGGCTGTGTGTGTTTCTGCTTGTGTATTGGTTGAGGTTGCAAGGGGCGGGGTCAATTAGCATATGTGCGAAACATTTAGGTTCAACATTTAGATTTAGATTTAACAATTAACATTTAGATTTAGAATAAATATTTAGATTCAGATTTAATATTTAGATTCAGATTTAATATTTAGATTTAACATTTAACATTTAGATATAAGATTAGGCATTTAGATATGATATATAACATTTAGATTTAACATATATTTACATTTAGATTTAATATTTAGATTTAACATTTAGATATAAGATTTAGCATTTAGATATAACATTTAGATTTAGATTCAATATTTAAACTTAGATTTAACATTTAGATATAACATATAACATTTAGATTTAGATTAAATATTTAGATATAGATTTAACATATACCATTTAGATTTAGAATTAAATATTTAGATTTAATGCTTTTTTTTACCTCTATATATGTGGTTAAATGTTGTGTTAAATGTAGGAAAATGTGCTAAATATGAGAAAAGTGAGATAAATAATGAAAATGTGTTAGCTACAAATTTTATACTAAATTTTTACACTTGGCACGCCATATAAAACAGGCCAAAGCCATGTTTAAAAAAGGCCAATTTTTTTCGCTGCAACGCATCATGTCACTAAAGTCTCACTCTTGTAATTTTCTGAAACTTGGCAGCCCTGCTTGAACTCTTGCTGTGAGATGGACGTGCTACCCACTAAGCCACTGCGCGCCCTCATAAATGTATCGTTATCTATACATACTTGAGTTTAGTTTATAATTTGCAATGTCAAATGCCAGAAAAGCAAATTTAACATTTTATCCCAACCTGAAAAAAACAGTAACGTTCTGTCTTTTGTTCCCTGCAACAACTTCCCTCAGTTGTTATCCAACAGTTCAGAAAGCTGGGTGTGAAGGAAAACTGACAGGACCTTCGTGACACCAAACCCACATCTGACACCTGATAACAAGGCTGGGAGCAGCACTGACACCGGCAGGCGTGGAGCCACAGATACGCACGGCGGCTCATTCTCCTGAGTGCTGAGAGGTGAGAGGCATGTGTGGAAAGAGGAAGGACTTGTCTTCATCAGGGCCCATCACTGGGTTCCTGTGTGCAAGTGCACTGATTAGAAGTGTCTGATCCAAATGTTATGAACATTTTTATCTTTTTATTTGTGAAGTGTATAACAGTGATGACACTAATCTGAATGTGTGTTGAGGCATGATTATGTTGTGATGGGGCCTCAGAGGATGGGACTTCCTATTCATGAACAGTTGAAGAAAACTTATAAAGTCAAAGTCAACACTTCTTAGAAACTAAGCAAAATTGGGTCATCAAGTTATCGACAGTTATTCGCAGACATTTGACTGGGCCAGTATAATGTCACATGCTTTTATTTTGAGAAGGGTTGTGCCATCTTGCCTCATCAAAAATAAGGTATTGGTAATTTGGGGCTCTCCTGATAGTTTGAGAAGGCATAATTTAATTTACTTTTGATTCATTTCGATAAAAGTTTTTATATAAATGCTAATTAATGATACCCAACTTTTTGCCACCGTTAGAATAAATGGAAGCTAAACTTTTTCCACAACTTGGGTTTGTAGTTTGTGATCGTGGTTCCCAAAGTCAAATTCATGGACATCAAAGCTTTACAGCAGCGCTCAACAACCTCAAAGTAGAATTATTTACTGAATTTACTGATTTCCAAATGATTTGATTTTTTTCATATATAGCTGTGGTTAAGTGGAGAAAGAGACGGCGCTCAGTCACCTTTTAAATATTTGGCACACATGCATGTAATCACCCAATCAGCAGCTCAGAGAACTGAAAAAGAAGGTGGAGCCTGTAACAAACATGCCATGTTGATCCTTAAACCTTTCTGTGATGTTCCTGGGGAACAAAAATATATCTGTAGATAACATTGTCTATTCCTATTGCTTTACATCAAATGAAACTCAATACATTTCCAGTGACTCCATTCATTGTTTCCCTTCACCAGTCCATCCCCCGCCTCCATGAAAGGTGTAATGAACATATCGTTGTCTGTTTTTCCTGCTTCCAACATGTCACCCATAAAAACAGCATGTTTACCTGCTTTCCCTGCCCTACTTTACTGCCAGGATAAAGAGTCTTCCTCACTTCCCATGTGTGTCCTAATTATATGGCTGAACAGTTTAAATATAGACACATGCATTTCCACTCCATGTTTCCATCCACTGTAAATTGTGCACTGATGGTTTGATGGTGCTGCCAATACTCCTCTTTCAGTGACTGGTTTGACCCAGGACCATCGATTTTCTCCACAGTGGGAGTCGATGCAAGGAAGAGCATCACTGCTGCTGCTGCAGGAGGGTCAGGAAGTTTACAGCCCACGGAGGGGAGGGAAGCTTTACTGCTGCTCACACTCACACAGGAGAAATGAAAGCACAGAGGAGGAAAGATAAAGAGTGGCTTTATTCTGAGACAACAGCATGGGCTGATGGAAATGAGTCAGAACATAAGCTTTAATGCTTCAGTAAATTTCTTCCCATTAAAATCCGTCATAGAAGATCCAGTCACTCACCCTGAGTGCATTTACTGCTGATTGAGGAATAACAACCAGCAGGCAAGGAAGCACTTTCAGTCAAACCAATCACAATACCTGATGTCCATGGTTTGATTTCTTTAGAGAGGCTCAGAAACACAATGGAGGATCGTTAGAGAATCTATGATGCAACTTACTCTTCATTTTACATCCACTATCCCTAATAAAAGGCAAGGCAAATGTATTTGTACAGTGCATTTCATACACAACTTAATGTGCTTTACATGAACAAAAAGTGCAATAGAAAACATTCAACAGCTTAAAATTAATAAGAACATTAAAATCGGCAGCAAAAAACGTTTAAAATAATCAGTAAAAATATTTTAAATCACCAATAAACACATTACATCAACAACAACATGACCAAAAATCTCCCTCTCAATCATATGCAGTAGAGAAAAAGACTGCCTTTAAGTTTGATTTAAAAAACTGTTCACATTGGATGCTGACTTCAGCTCTGCTGGCAGTTTGTTCCACTTCTTTACAGCATAACAAAACAACTAAACGCAGCATCACCATGTTTGCTGTGAGCTCTGGGCTCTACTATCTGACCTGTGTCCATAGATCTGAGAGACCTGTTAGGTTCATACCTGACTAACATCTTATTGATGTATTCTGGACCAAACCCATTCACAGATTTATACACCAGCAGCAGAACTTTAAAGTCAATTCTGAGGCTGACTGGGAACCAATGTAATGTGTTCTGACCTCTTTGTTCTGGTTAAGACCTGAGCTGCAGCGTTCTGAACCAGCTGTAGATGTTTGATGCTCTTTTGGGGGATTCCTGTTAGAAGACCATTACAATGGTCCAGTCTGCTAGAGATAAAAGCATGGACCAATTTCTCCTGATCTTTCTGAGTCATTAAACCTTTCACTCTGGAGATGTTCTTTAGGTGGTAGAAGCTGTTTTTGTGATAGATTTGATCAGACTGCTGAATGTCAGATCTGAGTCAATCAGAACACCAAGGTTTTTGACTTGGTCTTTAGCTTTTAAAGATCGAGACTCAAGATACTCGCTGACAGCAGTCCTCTTTTCCTTGTTACCAAAGACAATCACCTCCATCTTGTCATGGTTTAGTTGAAGGAAGTTTTCACTCATCCAGAAGTTTACTTTTTCTAAGCAGTCACACAACACCTCTATGGGACCATAGTCATCTGGGTTCAGTGATAGATATAGTTGTGTGTCCTAAAAGAAGCATATAAAGGCTAAAGAGAAGGGGTCTAAAAACAGAGCCCTGAGGAACCCCACAAGACATTGGTAATCTGTCAGATTCAAAGTTTCCAATGCTTACAAAATAACTTGGCTCCTCCAAGTAAGACTTAAGCAATTGCATTACTTTTCCATTTAGTCCAACCTACGTTTGCAGTCTGTGTAGCAAAATGTTATGGTCCACAGTGTCAAATGCAGCACTTAGATCCAATAGAATGAGAACAGATACTTTTCCTGATTTCAAATATTTTGTTGAATGTTAAGAATTGACTTTGTTGGTTGAAGACCACCTTCTCAATGATCTTGGTCATGAATGGAAGGTTGCTGATTGGTCTATAGTTAGCCAGTAGTTAGCCAGTATAGGAGACATCCTGTGTTCTCTGTTTTAACAGAGGTTTCACAGCAGCTACTTTCAGGGATTGTGATACGGTGCCTGATTGGAATGAGCAGTTAATTATCTGACACAAATCAGTGACAATTGACTTTACAACAGTTTTAAATAAGTTTGAGGGTATTTGTGTCAAGGCAACACGTTGATGGATTCAGCTACTGAACGGTTTTCTCTATTGTTTTTGGGTTCACTGTAATAAACTCTAACATTGTAGTTGACTCATCCCTCAGTGGTTGAAGCTGTTCAAGCTTTTTGTGATTTTGCTGGTTTTTTCTGATGTTTGACCTTATTGATTGTATTGTTTCACAGAAATATACAGCAAATTCATTGCATTTTCCAGTTGACAGTAATTCAGGGGCTATCTGATCTGGGGGGGTTGTGAGCTTTTCAGTTACAGAAAGCAATGTGTGAGAGCTGTTGACATTTTTAGCAATAATTTCAGAAAAGTATTGCTGCCTTGCTTTGAACTAGCCATTATTGGATATACGCAGACTGATTTTGTACAGTTCTAGATGAATTTGGAGTTTTGTTGATCTCCATTTAAGCTCAGTTCTTCCACAATCAAATTTCAAATTCTGCGTTATCTCAGTCCTCCTCCAAGGTGTTTTCTGTGTGTTTTGTTTTCTCTTATATTTGATTGGAGCCACCACATCTATGACATTACAGACGTTCGTATTAAACTCATCCAAGAGGTTATCAACTGTCTCAGCACTCAAGGTTGGTGTCAGCGCTATTGTTTCCATAAACTGTGCACATATGTTGTCATTTATGTACCTTTTCTTAAAACACACAGAAGTAGGGGGAACAGATGTTACAGTCTCTAGGTCAAAAAAGACACAGAAATGATCAGATAGAGCTAAGTCTCTTACATCAACAGCAGAGATATCAACACCTTTAGAGATAATCAAATTCAAAGTGTGACCTTGAGTGTGTGTCGGACCAGTCACATGTTGTATAAGACCAAAAGTATCCATTAAAGCATACAGTTCTTTGACAGTATTGTCCATGTTATTGTCTACATGAATATTAAAGTCACCTGTTATTAATAAACAGTTGTATTCAGTGCATACAACTGACAGCAGTTCAGCAAACTCATCCATGAATTCTCCAGAATATTTTGGGGGTCTATAAATGACCAAAAACCGAACTTTTAAATCACCCTTCAGTAAGAATGACATATATTCAAAGGAGATAAAATCACCAAATGTTATTTCTTTGCACTGAAATATTGATTTAAAAATGGCAGCAACTCCACCACCTTTCCTGCAAGTACGACACTTATTTAAATAAATAAAGTCTTGTGGTGCACTTTCATTGAGAATAGTATAACTGACACCATCATTCAACCACGTTACATTAAGAAATAAAAAGTCCAAGTGATGTGTCAAAATAATATCATTAATTAACAGTGATTTGTTAACAAGAGATCTAACGTTAAGAAGAGCTCATTTTAAAGACTTTACTGGACACACTGGTAGACTCTTTGGTTGACATGTTATAGGAGTCAAATTATTATTTCTATTAAGCTTTTTGTTTCTCTTTAATTTAACAATTTAACCTGTGTTACCTGTCACCACAGGAATTAAAGAAGCTGCATTAACTCCATAAGGCCCTGACTTTTTCTTGTTGTTCCTACAAATAGAGGTATTGCAGTCCGGACCCAGCACACATCAGACGTGTAGCTCTAAGTTGAACACAGCTGGCTGTTTGGATCATGCTTTTATCAGCCTGAGGAGAAGAATGATCCTGGGCCTGGTATTGTTGAGGAGGGTTGGGTGGTGCTGATTGGTTCTTTAGGGGAGAGATGATTGGAGCATGGTGGAATTACAACTAATAGTTGTAAGATGTGTGTGTTTGCCTGAACCTGCAAAGCATGTGTTAAACTCAAGGCACGGGGACCTAATCCGGCCCTTTGGAGCATCCAATTCAGCACTCGGTAAAAGGTAAAAAATGACAGAGAGAGCATGAATAATTGTGTAAATTACCAACTAATTCAGTTGTAGATATCTCAGCCCCTCTAAATACACAAATTCAATGAAAATCCACAATGTTTGCACAGCTTTTCCAAAATGCAAATTTCCTCTAATTATTCCACATTTCCCCAATTTAAATAAAATCAATTTAAGTGAAGATCCTTGATTCTTTACTTATCATATACAGTATATGTGGAAGTGCAAACTAAGGCAGATTAATGTTGAAATTGCTAATTTTCCCGCCTAAAATCTTTGGCCCACTTGAGATCAAACTGGTCCGTATTTGGCCCCTGAACTAAAATGAGTTTCAGACCACTGCTGTAAAGTCTAAATTATTTGCTATTGAAGATTTTAAAAATGGGCAAAAAAATCAGAGTAAGACCCTGATTTTTTTTAAAAAATAGATCAAGAAATGCAATAGACCAATCCAACATCTCAGCCACACACTGCAGTGTGGAATGAGGTTGAAGGAATACAGCTTTCGACAATGACAAACGCTAGACATCTACAGAATATTGGTGATTTTTAGCACTGGAAAGTGCCAAAGTTGAAAGGATATTGATGTAGCGTGTATGTACAATGTATCCATCTTGCATGTAGTTTAGCATCGAGGAGTATTTCCCCTGAAATGAATGCACGGACAATTTTCACGCATAAAGGACAACTGCAAAGAAGGTAAACATGCACATTTAACTGTAAATCAATCTTGAATCAAGTCAATGTGTCAAAACAACATGTTGACCTATATCTTATGATAGATCTCGCATACATCAGAAACTGACCTGATAGAAAGTTCTCAAGCTGGAGGTATTTATATAACATACTATCATACATTTACACACAAATTTCCTCCACACTTTGCGTTTCTCAGCGTCTCGTCTTTCAGAACATATCCAATATAAACGGAGGATCCCAGATGCATCTCAAAGTACCGTATATACAGCCCCCATTTCTCCTGTTTATACTTTCTGAGTGCATTAGTATTGTTTGTGCAGACCTTAATGGCACATTCACCAGGAGTGATCATTTATCATGTTATAAGGGTTAAAAAAGCTTCAGGCACAATGTAAATCATTGGATTGTTTTGACCTTGAAAATGGTAGTATATTTATTTATTTTTCTCTTCTCTTTGTCTGCACATGCTGTTGAAGGTTAACATTGCAAGAAGTGCAATCTTTTTTAGCACAGCATTGCATGTTTTGTTATTGCAATTAAATAAATGAATTTATTTAATAGCATAATTGTGACCATCACCAGCCCTCCCTAAAGAAGGGTAAGAATAACTTTATTAAAGAGAGGAAATAAAAAGAGAGGGCAGTGTTACACCTAGGTGTGGGGGAAGGGAACAGGAAAGAGGGAGTCAGGGTCGGAAATGGAAAAGGTGGGTAAGAAGTGACTCCTTTAAAGTGAGAAGGAGATGTGATGTTATAGTTGTGTATATTGTGCTTATTGTGTTGTGAAATCCATTCAGCCAGTCTGGTGACAAGTGTGGAGCTTTAGTATAATGGTGGTGGCCGTGACTAGAGGGAAGGAGTGAGTGGTTATACTTAAAACTGGTATTTGGGATCAACGTGTCTAAGGTTAAGCCCAGTACGAGTTTATCCCACAGCCCAAGACATGCCAGTGCATCCATGACCAAAGTTTGTGGAAGAACTTCTTCTGCGAACCAAGGCGCCACCCCGGGCCGAAGAGGCCGCGAGGCTAGCAAAAAAAGCGGGGGCCAAGGAGCCCCGGGCCACCCCCCACAACCGAGCAGCCCCTCAGACGCCCCAGAGACCACAGGCCGAGAGGCAGCCACCGCCCCTAACACATACCCGAGAAAGTCTGAGGGCCTAGCGCACCCCGCCACCGACCCCAACCCCAAGCACCAAACCCCCTGGAAGGGAGGGCCCAGAGAGCCCCCCGCCTGAGACCCCAGGGGAGGAGCAAAGGCCCACCCATACCGGTATGTGGTGCGCACAGCCCCAAGACGGTAGAATCGCAGAAAATGACCCTGCAGGGCACCGCCCAAGCAGGGGCCGCCCCAAGCCGCACCCGCAGGCATGCAAGGGCACGGCTCGAAAGACCCCCGCCGAGAGCGGTCTAGTCATTGGGCCAATCCCGCCGGATCCCAAGGGCGCCACACGGGACCGGGAACCCCCCTAGGGAAAGTTTAAATGTCGGATTGGTCTTTTTGATCATACCTCTCCTGATATATTGGCACATCTTCAATATAGCAGCAGCGAAAAACACTTCAATAACCAACAGTGACACGAGCTGTGTTTCCATTATCCTTGGAAATGCACAAAATCTAAAAAACTGGTAATGGAATCACCTGCATTTAGAAAAAACCCTCAACTATCGGCGAAAAAGTTTTTACGCTTTCACGAGTTTTTCAGACATTTTCAGACAAGTCACAGGACGTGACGTACCTGGTCACATGACCACTTCTCCAGACAGAAGAGGAGACCGAGACATTTCTTAGCATTATACTTTAAAATGATTACTGCCATATTAGACAGCAGACAACAAAGGAATGCAGTGTTATAATGAGGTTTTGAACGTTCATCTTCCTGCAGCAAAGTCTCACGGAATGAGATTTCACCAGAATTACAAAGCTTCCGCTCAAACCAACCTTAAATGGAAACATGTTCAAAGCGCAATTATATTTTGTTGAGATTTTTAAAATATACCTTTTAATTTGCAAAAAACTGCAATGGAAACACAGATTGTGTCTGTTTCAAATAGTGCAGCTTGATGAAGGCTGTAAAATAATAAATGTAATAATAATAATAATACTGTTTGTTGGTAGTATGTGTAAAGTAAGGACAGTTAAACCAAAGGGTTGCTGGTTTAATGCCTAGTTTATGTTCACCACAGTTGCTTCAAATTCTTTAGGGGTAATTTTCATAGACTATTTTTTTTTTTTTTTTTTAAAGTTACAGTTTTAATATGATCTTTGTATTTATACTAGTAGACAACATGCAGGAGTATTATCATCTTGTTTTATAATATATGGAAAAAACAGACATACCTGCTATTTTAATGCCATTTTAAGCACCTTTGCGACAAACTGGAACGATGATCATGAGGCCACGTCTTCTCGTCCAACATCAGTGTCTGACCTCATAAATGCTCTAGAAAATGAATGGACACTCCATCATCTTACAGAGAGGCTTTAAAGAAGAGAAGAAGCTGTTCATTCAAACTGTCCAAATACTTTTGTCCATTTTCAGTGTACATGTTTTTGATCACGGTGTTGGTTTTACAGCAGATACACAAACTTGTACTGCCCCCTACTGTTAAATCACAGCTTTTACACTTTGTGTCAAAAGTTAGGAAAGATTTTAGGTTATTTTCTTTCATCATAGCTCAAATATTCAAATGTACTTTTTTTGACTTCTTAACCATTGTTTCAGCCTTTTTTCTCCCCCCCCACCCCCCCTCACTCTGGCTGGTTGATTTTTATTGAACCTTAAGATCTGACCATCCAGTCCTGTGTGTGTTTTTTCTGCATGTGTGAGAAAACAAAGTGGCTTAATCATTACTTGTGCATCCAGGGAGAAGCTCCACAAACATCCCAATTAATGGAGCATTCAACATTCCTGACTTTCAATCACTGGGACACAAAGAGACCATCTTTTGTGGCTCAGCGATAAATCAGCAGCAGCAGCATGTGTGTGTGTGTGTGTGTGTGTGTGTGTGTGTGTGTGTGTGTGTGTGTGTGTGTGTGTGTGTGTGTGTGTGTGTGTGTGTGTGTGTGTGTGTGTGTGTGTGTGTGTGTGTGTGTGTGTGTGTGTGTGTGTGTGACCTCTGTGGTGCACCGCCTGTTTTTAGGAAAGAGGGCTGCCCATGAAATCAGGCGTGACAAGGGGTTAACAGTTAACCATGGATGGTTGAATCAGACAACGGTTGAGGATCTTAATGTTTTTTTTTTTTTTTAGGTAAATTAATGAAATCGGTTCCAGCAAAGTTATACTAAACTGATGCATCATGTAAATCCAACAAATGTGTAAACAAACACATTTTGTTCACTACATTGCATGAGGAAATGCACAATTTGGAAATAACATGTATGTTTTAATCTAGGAATATCAAACTCAAGGCCTGGCACAATTTTATTCAAGGTAAACATTAGAGAATATAATAATCATTTTGTAAATTACCATGGGGTCATTCCATTTCATTTCAACAAATGGCCCATGCACTGAATTAGGTCACAAAAAAAATAAAATGTTGTTTTACCAATTGTTCCTTAATAATTCAATTGGCACACAGGTACATTTTTAGTTTGATTGGATGAATATTTTTAGAGATATGTCCAATTTAGTGAGGAAGTATGTGTCAGTTTTTGTGCTTCCTTATTGTTTTTCCATTTTCAGCTTCCAATATCTCAAACAATACATCACATAGGAAAAACATTTTTAGTATAGTAATACAGCTCCACCTACTCACTCAGAATACACAAAACATCTGCTATACATCCTATTTGGTGGACATGCCAGCCCCTGCCTTGCATATGCCTCTTCTCCCTGTAATGTGATCAGCTCTGAGTGATGTTCAGTGACTGTTCAAATCTACTAATGATTCGTCACATATATGCATTTGTTCTTGGGTGACAGTGACTTGAAATTAATTTTTTTTTCTTCTTCATACTATTTTTATTGGCCCATACCTGCATGTGTGAATGTATAAACCCAACTTTGGGTTATTTCACCATTCGCAAATATTGAAAATTCTTTACACGAGGCCATTGTAACTTGCCCCCATGTCTCAAAATAATTTATTGCTTATTAGTTTTTCATGAATAACTTAAAAAAATATAACAAGCATTGCATCAGAAAAAATATTTATTTAAAAAAATATATAATATTCATTAAGAACAAATTTTTCATGTTCTACATTTTCTCTTTTTTGGGGGGTGTTTTCCCCTCATATATATCTATAATTATTATCATAACAGTAATTAAATGCTGCATCAGCAATCATTAATTATATCAGGCATTACTGGGAATAAGTTCAATCAGTCTCCTGCTTTTTAATTAGACACAAAGGAAAAAATACCAAGTACATCTTTGTACACTTTTGATAACATAATAACTGACATCAGTTGACATTAATTTTCAGCTTTTAATTAATTAGTGCTGTTCTGATTATCAGTTATTTCAACAACCAAACTATAGATCTTAGATTAGAAATAAGACTAGTGTAGAGCAACAGATGTGATCATCCTGTGTTTGTGTGTGTGTGTGTGTGTGTGTGTGTGTGTGTGTGTGTTTATCTGATGGTTGTCTGTCATCACCATCAGCCTCATTAGTTAATTAGGTTGTGAAAGGTTGTCCTATTAGCTTTTTTACAGTTGACTGAACATCTCCATTTGCATCAACATCTTTTTGTGTGTTTCTGTGCATGTGTTTGTGCATGCATGCCTCTCTCTCTCTCTCTCAAACAGTTTTATTGGCAGTTTACATTGCCGAAGCAAGTGTGAGAACCATGTACACACGAAAAGCTTAAATGTTATAAAATAGCTACATTTGTGCAAAACAATAAGATTGAAAAAATAAAATAAAATAGGCTTTCACTATATATATATATATATGAACAATATTTACAATTAAGTTATAAATGTTATGAAAGGGGAAAGGTTTAGGTGCAGAATTTTACATTTATCAATATACACACACATATGCATCCAGTTGCAACCTGGAGGGTGAAGGCATCAGTGGTGCGCGTGGTCATTGGGGCACTCGGGGCAGTGACCCAGTGCTGGGCTTGTAATCGGACGGTTGCCGGTTCAAGCCTCACCTGGGCCATCACTGTGGGATGTTGAGCAAGTCCCTTAACCCCGAACTGCTCCCCAGGTGCCGCAAAATGGCTGCCCACTGCTCCTCAGGGATGGGTTAAATGCAGAGGGCAAATTCCATTAATGTAATGACAATACACGCCCAATTTTTCAGTTTTTTATTTGTTAAAAATGTTTGAAATATCCAATAAACTTCGTTTCACTTCATGATTGTGTCCCACTTGTTGTTGATTCTTCACAAAAAATTACAGTTTTATATCTTTATCTTTGAAGGCTGAAATGTGGCAAAAGGTCGAAAAGTTCAAGGGGGCCGAATGCTTTCACAAGGCACTGTATATGCCCAGTGTCTGATTATTGCTCTGGTGTCTGGGGGTCCCATGCAGCAGACTTTTCATTCTATACATTACAGAGCAAGTCGGGCCTTCTTGGAAGTTAAAAAATCCACATCAATCCTGGCCTTGAGTGGAGATATGGGATGAGAACCTCCAAACATCAGACAAAAATGTGAAATGTTGCGGCTTTGGAATAAACTTGTAAAGATGTCTGATCAGACTGACTAAAATGATTTTTCATTTGGATGTTACTCACTTTCATCCCTGGGCTAAAACACTGAAAACTGCCTATCCTGTACTATTTTTACACAATTGGCCTAGAATTTTGAAAATGTACTTATTAGAAGTTATATGTGTACTAAAACACACTAGTTTAAGAGACTATGTTGTGACATTTTGAATACACGGGATTGATGACATCACAGTCTCACTGCCTATAAACATCCCATTGTTTTCTATTGGATTTGATTTATACAGCAGTTTATAACCACTGAGAAAGTCCCAAAGCACTTCACAATATCAGCTCATTCACCCATTCACACACCAATGGGACTAAACTGCCATGTAAGGTGCTAATCAACCACTGGGAGAAACTTTTGGTTCAGCGTCTTGCCCAATGACACTTTGAAATATAGACTGGGATTGAACAACACATCTACCACCTGAGCCATGGAATCCATCCTCATTTTGTATTATTCAATGTTTAATAGCTTTGCGAGTGGAATGTAGAAGGCTTTAAGTTAAAAATCAAACATCCCCTTTTCAAAATAAAAACATTGTTTCTTGTCTTCCACTAGTTTTAACGCTTTTGTAAATAGGGCTCTTATTTTGAAGTTAATCAGAAGTTTTGTCAGTAGCACAGTGGAGGGTCTCTGAAATGGAGATATTTAGCCTCAGTGTGCTTTGAAATGCATCTTGGGAAAGTTGAAAGAATATGGTCATCATCATAATCCTCCTAACCATACTTAAAGTATATAGTAGACAATATATACTCATTGTTTTTTGTATATTGACAAATGTTTTATTTGAAATAAATGTTTTTGTTGTAATAAGGAACACATCCAACTGTTTTAAATACATACTTTATTATTTCAGCAAGTTTTATTTATTGTTAAACACATTTTTAAAAATGTTTCACTTTTCCTCTAAAGAAACTGAATAGTTTCAGTTAAAACCTCACAGACATATAAAATCAGAGGGTTTCTGTATCCTCTCTGTTTTGGGTGCAAACAGTAGTGGTGACTGTAGTGTGGGAGACGTTTCTGATCAAAAAGGAAACTCAGGAAAGATGAAACTACGTGATCCACCAAGATAATAATTATAAAGTGCTCAGTGGTTTCATTTAAAGGCAGAATGTGCTGAATCAGTGATATGTGTCTGTCCACTATCACAGCTGTGCAGGGAAGTGAACTAAATGTGCCCAAAGGTTAAAAATGGCTGAGCTTTAGTCAAATATTGTCATGTTTAAAACCCTGGCTTTTTAAATTACGGTCGATCTCATTCCTCATGTAAACTTTAGTTCAGTTCTTCATCTTCTGACCAGGAAAACAAAGCCAGTGGAGGAAGAATGATGATGAAGGATGACCTCACATCTCAAAATGACAGAAAATGCTTTCTACGTATCCCAGTACTCTCTGCCAGTCGGGCCCTTCGTCCCTCAGGATGATCTCTGGTGTCTGAGGAGGAAACACCTGCTGTAAACCATCTTCCATTCAGTTAAATCATTTTCAGATTCAACTTCTCACCAGAGTAGCTGTGATCCCGATGCTCTCTCCTGTTTTAAAAGTCAGCTCAAGGTTTTTCAATATGAATACAGATGTGACATCAACCTAAACACACTTTAGAGCTCTTGTCCTGTATGTTTGAGATGTTCTCCCTGCTCCAACACACCTGAATCTAATGATGGTGTCATCAAGCAGCGCTACATAAAGTCTGATAATGAGCTACTCATTACAATCAGCATCTGAAACATACAGGACAGGAGCCCTCCAGGACTAGACTTGCTGTGCCTTGTGTGTGTGTGTGTGTGTGTGTGTGTGTGTGTGTGTGTGTGTGTGTGTGTGTGTGTGTGTGTGTGTGTGTGTGTGTGTGTGTGTGTGTTGTGTGTGTGTGTGTGTGTGTGTGTGTGTGTGGCTACGGTTTCAGTTCGGAACACGGAGCGGTTTGAGTTTGTTTTATTTAGGTTCGCCATGTTATCTCTTCGCAGAAATGCTTTTAAACACTTGCTATACATTCAGAGGGGTATTCCATAAAGGCGGGTTAACAAACTCTGAGTCTATCCATAAACTCTGTGTCAACATACCCCGCGATGGGAAACTCTGGGTATCGGATTACATTAAAGCTGGTATGAAGTGGGTCAATCAACCCTGAGTATGTAAACCTTGGGTTACTTACGTGCACGCGCGCGATAAAAAGCCATCATCAATGGATCAAAGAATACTCAAACTGCCATGACAACCAAACGGAAGATAGTCATTTATTCACCCTGATGGGTGAAATAAGTCGTTGTTTGATGAATATGAGCCTGTTCTAAAGGTGTGTTCAGTCTTCAGTGATTATAGTGGCTTAAATCACCAGTAATTAGTCACACTTTTTGGTCACTTCATCACTTTATTGCTTCAGTGACGTGACGAGCGGTGAATAATATGAATAAAGTGTGTCTGAGGAGACGTGTCAGCAGCATAGTATGTCTACATACAGAGCCCTCCTGTTACACTGGATATAAAGACAGTGGTTGCTGCTTCATATCACATGATTTATATTGATTCTTAATGTAATATTGTCACCAGAGTCATCTCAACGTCCTAAAAAATGTCATAAAATAACACTGAAGCGGGACACGAACCCATGACCCATCGCTCTCAAGAGCCGTGTCACACTTCACTGCGCCATCATACCTTCAAATATGTATGATCTACAGACTTAACTGTATAACAATATAAAACAACAATCAAGCCTTAAAAGTTGATTTATTTAAATGATCATCTCCTCCTTTATATTATCCACAGGTTTTTATCCAGAGAACTTTACTGCAGACGTCAGTAGATGTTTTAATGCAGATCAACCTCTCAGTGACTTTCACTTAATGATCTACATCTACAATGTTATAAAGAAAACTACCGTTATTACAAAAAAAAAAAAGACGTAAAGCAACACAACATTGGTAATGATGTGATCACGTCTGTGGTGTGTGATGTTACTAATGTGTTTCAGAGAAAAGTGTTAAAGTTTATTAAAGTGTTCAGAAACGGTGTTCAGGTGGGCGGAGCCAGGTAGAAATCCAGAATTTCTTTGATAAAACCTGCCAGCGACCAGGTTTAGTTCACGGACAATGTTTCCATGGTAACATACTCAGAGAAGAACATACCTCGCTTTTTGGAATGGGATACTCAGAGTTTCCCTCATTTGAGCCTGAACATACTCAGAGTTTGAACATAACACGCTTTATGGAATACCCCTCAGCTGACACAAAAAATCTTGTTTTCAAATATGTAGAATAATTGTGAATTTATCAGTAGCAGTAGTAGCTTTGATATTTTAGTTAATTTTTTTCAGGCACCTTTTTCTCCGTCAAATGTATTTAAAAGAAACTAAAATTAAAGAGAGAATGTTATTTAACCGTCGAACCATGTCATAATTTTATTTATTTATATATTTTTTTTAAATAAAAAAAAAAAAATGTTTATGGTCTTGGTCTTGGTCTTGGCTCCCGGAAGTCTTGGTCTTGTCTTGGTCTCGGTGCATTCTGGTCTCAGGCAAGTCTTGGTCTAGGATAGTGTGGTCTTGAACACAACACTATTGGTCACTTTTACAAAGGCAGTCTCTGTGCTGTGATGGGCTCTAAAGTCAGACTGAAAGCTCTCATATAAATTTCCAGTCTCTTACTTTGCAGAGTCTGACGTCAAAATTAGTATGTGTTCACATTAGATATAGTATGGAAAGACTGAATATGTAAGAAATACCCAGATGTATATACGACATGGAGACATTTTTTAAGTGTGCACAATGGGCCTCATGATGCATAATGCACTTCTTTTTGGTAGCGGCAGTGCTGAAATATCAGCACAACAGATTTACAAACTGTTTTGTAAAATCGTGTGTCACTGAGTTTGTCTTCTGTTTGGATTTTTTTTTTAACAGAAAAAAAAAAGTATGAAAATAGAAAGAAAAGGTCAGCATTTATTATTATTATTCATTATTATTATTATTATTATTATTATTATTATTATTATTATTATTATATTTAGTTTTCTTTTTAATGGGTATCATGGATGAGAAGAAGAAAAAGGGGTAATTATCTCGGAATCCCGACTTACTAACTCGGGGTCCGAGATAATTAAGTCGGGAACGAGATAGACTGCAGTAACGCCATCAGCGGTTTAAAACTAAAATGCCCGTTTACATCACGTGTTACGGTAAATCCGTACTGTACCGTGTTTCACCCAATACACACAGTACTGTGTGTTTTGTGTAATTATGAGAGAATGCTTCATTGATTTTAGTTGACAATTGACACAGAGGTACCTAGAGGCTGTAGAACAAAAATCTGGTGCAGTGTCCTGAAAACAATTTGATTTTGATGAATCTTTGGTCCAATAAACCTGTACTGTTGGTGTGATTTATGTGTGCAACTGAGATGTACTTGAACGCACCATGAAGGCTTTTTGGTACAATACGCCTGTACAGTGCTGTTGGTGTGATTCGAGGTGTACGTGAACGCACCATGAAGTTCCCGTCGGCTTCTGATGACTTTACCGTAATACGTGATGTAAACGGTCATTCAAGTTTTAAACCTCCAAGGCTCCGTATATTTTTGTTACTAAAGATATAATATTAAAAAAAAACAAAAAACTTCAGCGTGCGTGAGTCACGTGACTTCCACAGCAGTACGGTGACGTCACAGTTCCAAAGTTAAGACGAGGAAGATGAAAGAGCCTCGTCTTAACAGGTGAAAGATGAAAGAGACAAAATAAATACATAAATACATTACAGATCAAAGCGCCGCCGCATTCTACAGAAGCTTCACAGCAGAGATACAGAGACTCACCTTCAGCTGAACAGCAAACTTTAAAGACCAAACATTCACCTGCAAAACCAACTCATCCTTTAAGCAAATGGCATCGCGTGGGGGCCAAAGCCGGTTTACGGACACCAAAAGTCTGTCGTATGAAAACACACGACTGAAATATATTTTGAGAAAAATGCAGAAAGAAAATGCTTCCACTAAGAGACAACTGGAACTAGCACAGAGCGAGTGCAAGAAACAGAAGGAAATCGTCAAAGATCTTGAAAAGAAGGTGAAAGAAGCATACTGTCCCATGGAAAATGGAGAGAAAACAGAGTCACAGCCCCAAAGAGAAACGTCTGAGAGTTGTGCACATGCAGTGACACAGAGTGGTCAAAGGGGGCGCTGGAAACAAACACCTTTTGTTATAGTGAACAACTCCCAACACCCTGACATGAAATGTGACTCTGACAGACCAAAACAACTCCATGAGATACAGGCAGAAGTCAGAGAAAGTGAAGTGGAGATAATCATGGACCCTGATAACACGGTGTCCATAGAAACCAAGATGATTCAGGAACAGAACAACAGGCTGATTTCAGAACTGAACTCCTCTATCAATGACTCCAATCAACTCTTTGCAAAGTACGATATCATGAGGATCCAATGCCTCACACTGTTTTCAGAACGGAATCAGATTCAGGAACAGAACAACAGGCTGACTTCAGAACTGGAAGCCTGTATCAATAACTTGAATCACATCTATGCAGAGTACTATGCCATGAGGAATGAAAACAATAAACTGTCTTCAGAACTGAATCAGATTAAAGAACAGAACAACAGGCTGATTTCAGAACTGGACTCCTCTATCAATGACTCCAATCAACTCTTTGCAAAGTACGATATCATGAGGATCCAATGCCTCACACTGTTTTCAGAACGGAATCAGATTCAGGAACAGAACAACAGGCTGACTTCAGTACTGGGCGCCTATATCAAAAACTACAATCAAGTCTATGAAGAGTACGATGCCATGAAGAATGAAAACAATAAACTGTCATCAGAACTGAACCAGATTACGGAAGAGAACAACAGTCGGATAGCAGAACAGGAAGCCTATATCAACGACCTTTATCAACTCTATGCAGAGGACGATGACATGAGGACCCAATGCCTCACACCATCTTCAGAACTGAATCAGATTACAGAATAAAACAACAGGCTGACTAAAGAACGGATGCCTATATTAACAATATAAAGCTCCTGTATTCAGGGTGTAAGTGCCCCAGATTGCAATAAAATATAAAAAAGGAACAAAGTTTGTCTCTCTTTGTATGTGATGTAGTATCTACATGTGAGACTTGTGACCTCATAAATACCTAAACATCACAGTTCACACACAATTTAATTATAAGAAAATCAATAAATATATTAAAATATCACTTGTCTAAACATGCAGAATCTTAAATGGTACATTAAATGTTAATTCCAAAATAAAACAAGAAAGCCAACATTGGAATTTCCTTTATAAATGACATCACATTAGGTGCAAATATCATTTACTGAACAACAAATTATGCAGCACATATATTCAGTAACCAAACATTGCAGAAATAGAAAACAAATAAATGCTATTACATTTATTGATGCAGATTGTTCAGAATGTGATGCCTATATAAACAACATGGATGTCCTCTATGCAGGGCGCTATTTGTAACTGCCCTAATGCTACAATCTGGTTTCAGAACTGAAAGATTTTTGAGATTAGAACAAAAAAATCTGTTTTAAGAGCTGAACAGCTATAAGCTCTATTACAAACATGCTTTAATATAATAATTATAATAAAAATAGTAATATATATATATATATATATATATTTAAAAGCTTTCTGCAGTGCTCGAGAGAACACTCTTCCCAGAAGGCAAGTTCTTTGCAGGAGGATTTTAATTCTAATGTTACCCAGTGCATCACTCAACATAACACATGTTCCCCCAGTGTCTTAATAGGTTTATTTTGGGTTCTTCGTTTTCCTCCTACAGTCCAAATAAGATGTATATTTTGATAAATTTGCATTTGGGGTGAAAAAGATGAACTATTTTCATACAAGGGATGGCTTGGAGCAGCATCGCTCTATGGGCACAACAACAAGCTGCAGCCGCCCTTGAAATCCTTGGAGGAGGAACATTAAATAAAGCTAAACACTGTGGTAATCTTGGATTTCAAACTGATACACAGGACTATAACTCATGTATATGCCCAGTGTCTGATTATTGCTCTGGTGTCTGGGGGTCCCATGCAGCAGACTTTTCATTCTATACATTACAGAGCAAGTCGGGCCTTCTTGGAAGTTAGAAAATCCACATCAATCCTGGCCTTGAGTGGAGATATGGGATGAGAACCTCCAAACATCAGACAAAAATGTGAAATGTTGCGGCTTTGGAATAAACTTGTAAAGATGTCTGATCAGACTGACTAAAATGATTTTTCATTTGGATGTTACTCACTTTCATCCCTGGGCTAAAACACTGAAAACTGCCTATCCTGTACTGTTTTTACACAATTGGCCTAAAATTTTGAAAATGTACTTATTAGAAGTTATATGTGTACTAAAACACACTAGTTTAAGAGACCATGTTGTGACATTTTGAATACACGGGATTGATGACATCACAGTCTCACTGCCTATAAACATCCCATTGTTTTCTATTGGATTTGATTTATACAGCAGTTTATAACCACTGAGAAAGTCCCAAAGCACTTCACAATATCAGCTCATTCACCCATTCACACACCAATGGGACTAAACTGCCATGTAAGGTGCTAATCAACCACTGGGAGAAACTTTTGGTTCAGCGTCTTGCCCAATGACACTTTGAAATATAGACTGGGATTGAACAACACATCTACCACCTGAGCCATGGAATCCATCCTCATTTTGTATTATTCAATGTTTAATAGCTTTGCGAGTGGAATGTAGAAGGCTTTAAGTTAAAAATCAAACATCCCCTTTTCAAAATAAAAACATTGTTTCTTGTCTTCCACTAGTTTTAACGCTTTTGTAAATAGGGCTCTTATTTTGAAGTTAACCAGAAGTTTTGTCAGTAGCACAGTGGAGGGTCTCTGAAAATCTCTGAAACGGAGATATTTAGCCTCAGTGTGCTTTGAAATGCATCTTGGGAAAGTTGAAAGAATACGGTCATCATCATAATCCTCCTAACCATACTTAAAATATATAGTAGACAATATATACTCATAGTTTTTTGTATATTGACAAATGTTTTATTTGAAATAAATGTTTTTGTTGTAATAAGGAACACATCCAACTGTTTTAAATACATACTTTATTATTTATATTTATTACTTTATAGTTTTATTTATTGTTAAACACATTTTTAAAAATGTTTCACTTTTCTTCAAAAGAAACTGAATAGTTTCAGTTAAAACCTCACAGACATATAAAATCAGAGGGTTTCTGTATCCTCTCTGTTTTGGGTGCAAACAGTAGTGGTGACTGTAGTGTGGGAGACGTTTCTGATCAAAAAGGAAACTCAGGAAAGATGAAACTACGTGATCCACCAAGATAATAATTATAAAGTGCTCAGTGATTTCATTTAAAGGCAGAATGTGCTGAATCAGTGATATGTGTCTGTCCACTATCACAGCTGTGCAGGGAAGTGAACTAAATGTGCCCAAAGGTTAAAAATGGCTGAGCTTTAGTCAAATATTGTCATGTTTAAAACCCTGGCTTTTTAAATTACGGTCGATCTCATTCCTCATGTAAACTTTAGTTCAGTTCTTCATCTTCTGACCAGGAAAACAAAGCCAGTGGAGGAAGAATGATGATGAAGGACGACCTCACATCTCAAAATGACAGAAAATGCTTTCTACGTATCCCAGTACTCTCTGCCAGTCGGGCCCTTCGTCCCTCAGGATGATCTCTGGTGTCTGAGGAGGAAACACCTGCTGTAAACCATCTTCCATTCAGTTAAATCATTTTCAGATTCAACTTCTCACCAGAGTAGCTGTGATCCCGATGCTCTCTCCTGTTTTAAAAGTCAGCTCAAGGTTTTTCAATATGAATACAGATGTGACATCAACCTAAACACACTTTAGAGCTCTTGTCCTGTATGTTTGAGATGTTCTCCCTGCTCCAACACACCTGAATCTAATGATGGTGTCATCAAGCAGCGCTACATAAAGTCTGATAATGAGCTACTCATTACAATCAGCATCTGAAACATACAGGACAGGAGCCCTCCAGGACTAGACTTGCTGTGCCTTGTGTGTGTGTGTGTGTGTGTGTGTGTGTGTGTGTGTGTGTGTGTGTGTGTGTGTGTGTGTGTGTGTGTGTGTGTGTGTGTGTGTGTGTGTGTGTGTGTGTGCGTGTGTGTGTGTGTGTGTGTGTGTGTGTGGCTACGGTTTCAGTTCGGAACACGGAGCGGTTTGAGTTTGTTTTATTTAGGTTCGCCATGTTATCTCTTCGCAGAAATGCTTTTAAACACTTGCTATACATTCAGAGGGGTATTCCATAAAGGCGGGTTAACAAACTCTGAGTCTATCCATAAACTCTGTGTCAACATACCCCGCGATGGGAAACTCTGGGTATCGGATTACATTAAAGCTGGTATGAAGTGGGTCAATCAACCCTGAGTATGTAAACCTTGGGTTACTTACGTGCACGCGCGCGATAAAAAGCCATCATCAATGGATCAAAGAATACTCAAACTGCCATGACAACCAAACGGAAGATAGTCATTTATTCACCCTGATGGGTGAAATAAGTCGTTGTTTGATGAATATGAGCCTGTTCTAAAGGTGTGTTCAGTCTTCAGTGATTATAGTGGCTTAAATCACCAGTAATTAGTCACACTTTTTGGTCACTTCATCACTTTATTGCTTCAGTGACGTGACGAGCGGTGAATAATATGAATAAAGTGTGTCTGAGGAGACGTGTCAGCAGCATAGTATGTCTACATACAGAGCCCTCCTGTTACACTGGATATAAAGACAGTGGTTGCTGCTTCATATCACATCATTTATATTGATTCTTAATGTAATATTGTCACCAGAGTCATCTCAACGTCCTAAAAAATGTCATAAAATAACACTGAAGCGGGACGCGAACCCATGACCCATCGCTCTCAAGAGCCGTGTCACACTTCACTGCGCCATCATACCTTCGAAGATGTTTGATCTACAGACTTAACTGTATAACAATATAAAACAACAATCAAGCCTTAAAAGTTGATTTATTTAAATGATCATCTCCTCCTTTATATTATCCACAGGTTTTTATCCAGAGAACTTTACTGCAGACGTCAGTAGATGTTTTAATGCAGATCAACCTCTCAGTGACTTTCACTTAATGATCTACATCTACAATGTTATAAAGAAAACTACCGTTATTACAAAAAAAAAAAAGACGTAAAGCAACACAACATTAGTAATGATGTGATCACGTCTGTGGTGTGTGATGTTACTAATGTGTTTCAGAGAAAAGTGTTAAAGTTTATTAAAGTGTTCAGAAACGGTGTTCAGGTGGGCGGAGCCAGGTAGAAATCCAGAATTTCTTTGATAAAACCTGCCAGCGACCAGGTTTAGTTCACGGACAATGTTTCCATGGTAACATACTCAGAGAAGAACATACCTCGCTTTTTGGAATGGGATACTCAGAGTTTCCCTCATTTGAGCCTGAACATACTCAGAGTTTGAACATAACACGCTTTATGGAATACCCCTCAGCTGACACAAAAAATCTTGTTTTCAAATATGTAGAATAATTGTGAATTTATCAGTAGCAGTAGTAGCTTTGATATTTTAGTTAATTTTTTGCAGGCACCTTTTTTCTCCATCAAATGTATTTAAAAGAAACTAAAATTAAAGAGAGAATGTTATTTAACCGTCGAACCATGTCATAATTTTATTTATTTATATATTTTTTTTAAATAAAAAAAAAAAAATGTTTATGGTCTTGGTCTTGGCTCCCGGAAGTCTTGGTCTTGTCTTGGTCTCGGTGCATTCTGGTCTCAGGCAAGTCTTGGTCTAGGATAGTGTGGTCTTGAACACAACACTATTGGTCACTTTTACAAAGGCAGTCTCTGTGCTGTGATGGGCTCTAAAGTCAGACTGAAAGCTCTCATATAAATTTCCAGTCTCTTACTTTGCAGAGTCTGACGTCAAAATTAGTATGTGTTCACATTAGATATAGTATGGAAAGACTGAATATGTAAGAAATACCCAGATGTATATACGACATGGAGACATTTTTTAAGTGTGCACAATGGGCCTCATGATGCATAATGCACTTCTTTTTGGTAGCGGCAGTGCTGAAATATCAGCACAACAGATTTACAAACTGTTTTGTAAAATCGTGTGTCACTGAGTTTGTCTTCTGTTTGGATTTTTTTTTTAATAGAAAAAAAAAAGTATGAAAATAGAAAGAAAAGGTCAGCATTTATTATTATTATTATTAATTATTATTATTATTATTATATTTAGTTTTCTTTTTAATGGGTATCATGGATGAGAAGAAGAAAAAGGGGTAATTATCTCGGAATCCCGACTTACTAACTCGGGGTCCGAGATAATTAAGTCGGGAACGAGATAGACTGCAGTAACGCCATCAGCGGTTTAAAACTAAAATGCCCGTTTACATCACGTGTTACGGTAAAGCCGTACTGTACCGTGTTTCACCCAATACACACAGTACTGTGTGTTTTGTGTAATTATGAGAGAATGCTTCAGTGATTTTAGTTGACAATTGACACAGAGGTACCTAGGAGGCTGTAGAACAAAAGTCTGGTGCAGTGTCCTGAAAACAATTTGATTTTGATGAATTTTTGGTACAATAAACCTGTACTGTTGGTGTGATTTATGCGTGCAACTGAGATGTACTTGAACGCACCATGAAGCCTTTTTGGTACAATACGCCTGTACAGTGCTGTTGGTGTGATTCGAGGTGTACGTGAACGCACCATGAAGTTCCCGTCGGCTTCTGATGACTTTACCGTAATACGTGATGTAAACGGTCATTCAAGTTTTAAACCTCCAAGGCTCCGTATATTTTTGTTACTAAAGATATAATATTAAAAAAACAAAAAAAAAACTTCAGCGTGCGTGAGTCACGTGACTTCCACAGCAGTACGGTGACGTCACAGTTCCAAAGTTAAGACGAGGAAGATGAAAGAGCCTCGTCTTAACAGGTGAAAGATGAAAGAGACAAAATAAATACATTACAGATCAAAGCGCCGCCGCATTCTACATGAGCTTCACAGCAGAGATACAGAGACTCACCTTCAGCTGAACAGCAAACTTTAAAGACCAAACATTCACCTGCAAAACCAACTCATCCTTTAAGCAAATGGCATCGCGTGGGGGCCAAAGCCGGTTTACGGACACCAAAAGTCTGTCGTATGAAAACACACGACTGAAATATATTTTGAGAAAAATGCAGAAAGAAAATGCTTCCACTAAGAGACAACTGGAACTAGCACAGAGCGAGTGCAAGAAACAGAAGGAAATCATCAAAGATCTTGAAAAGAAGGTGAAAGAAGCATACTGTCCCATGGAAAATGGAGAGAAAACAGAGTCACAGCCCCAAAGAGAAACGTCTGAGAGTTGTGCACATGCAGTGACACAGAGTGGCCAAAGGGGGCGCTGGAAACAAACACCTTTTGTTATAGTGAACAACTCCCAACACCCTGACATGAAATGTGACTCTGACAGACCAAAACAACTACATGAGATACAGGCAGAAGTCAGAGAAAGTGAAGTGGAGATAATCATGGACCCTGATAACACGGTGTCCATAGAAACCAAGATGATTCAGGAACAGAACAACAGGCTGACTTCAGAACTGGAAGCCTGTATCAATAACTTGAATCACATCTATGCAGAGTACTATGCCATGAGGAATGAAAACAATAAACTGTCTTCAGAACTGAATCAGATTAAAGAACAGAACAACAGGCTGATTTCAGAACTGAACTCCTCTATCAATGACTCCAATCAACTCTTTGCAAAGTACGATGTCATGAGGATCCAATGCCTCACACTGTTTTCAGAACGGAATCAGATTCAGGAACAGAACAACAGGCTGACTTCAGTACTGGGGGCCTATATCAAAAACTACAATCAAGTCTATGAAGAGTACGATGCCATGAAGAATGAAAACAATAAACTGTCATCAGAACTGAACCAGATTACGGAAGAGAACAACAGTCGGATAGCAGAACAGGAAGCCTATATCAACGACCTTTATCAACTCTATGCAGAGGACGATGACATGAGGACCCAATGCCTCACACCATCTTCAGAACTGAATCAGATTACAGAATAAAACAACAGGCTGACTAAAGAACGGATGCCTATATTAACAATATAAAGCTCCTGTATTCAGGGTGTAAGTGCCCCAGATTGCAATAAAATATAAAAAAGGAACAAAGTTTGTCTCTCTTTGTATGTGATGTAGTATCTACATGTGAGACTTGTGACCTCATAAATACCTAAACATCACAGTTCACACACAATGTAATTATAAGGAAATCAATAAATATATTAAAATATCACTTGTCTAAACATGCAGAATCTTAAATTGTACATTAAATGTTAATTCCAAAATATAACAAGAAAGCCAACATTGGAATTTCCTTTATAAATGACAACACATTAGGTGCAAATATCATTTACTGAACAACAAATTATGCAGCACATATATTCAGTAACCAAACATTGCAGAAATAGAAAACAAATAAATGCATTAGGCTATTACATTTATTGATGCAGATTGTTCAGAATGGGATGCCTATATAAACAACATGGATGTCCTCTATGCAGGGCGCTATTTGTAACTGCCCTAATGCTACAATCTGGTTTCAGAACTGAAAGATTTTTGAGATTAGAACAAAAAAATCTGTTTTAAGAGCTGAACAGCTATAAGCTCTATTACAAACATGCTTTAATATAATAATTATAATAAAAATAGTAATATATATATATATTAAAAAGCTTTCTGCAGTGCTCGAGAGAACACTCTTCCCAGAAGGCAAGTTCTTTGCAGGAGGATTTTCAACATAACACATGTTCCCCCAGTGTCTTAATAGGTTTATTTTGGGTTCTTCGTTTTCCTCCTACAGTCCAAATAAGATGTATATTTTGATAAATTTGCATTTGGGGTGAAAAAGATGAACTATTTTCATACAAGGGATGGCTTGGAGCAGCATCGCTCTATGGGCACAACAACAAGCTGCAGCCGCCCTTGAAATCCTTGGAGGAGGAACATTAAATATTATATTATATATTATAATAATTTATCAATATACACACACATATGCATCCGGTTGTACAAGTACATAATATATACATACAGTACATGTACACAAACACCTACATATGTATATATTCATGCATGCATGAATATATACTCTCTCTTTCTCTCTCTCTCTCTCTGTGTGTGTGTGTGTATTATTCACAGAATATTACAGTGAAAAAGCTTGAAAGTGTACATTTCATGCAAGCAAAGGCAAAGCCACTAGGCTGTGCTGTCATTCCACTCCAAACCTGTCTTTTTGTCAAGCCTTTTTTTTTTTTTTTTTTTTTTTTTTATTAAATGAAACCACCAATACATTTTCTACTAACCCTTTCATCGCCACATCACCATTCCCAGCTAATTTAATTTAGTTCATGCAGGGGTACGTGTACAGTAGAACATTGCAGGGGAGTATATTTAGGCCATATTTATTTTTTTATTTTTTTTACAAATTCACAATAAGCTATTCATACTAATTCTCAATAAAATACTACATTTTCTTGTAATTATTGAAACAGGTTTATTTTATGTTGTGGAGGCCATTTTATCACATTTCTGACAATAGGAGACAATAATTAGCTACATTTTACACAGGAGACTGTGTTTACTTAATATTGAAGCAATCACATAAAAGTTGTACTGTAGTTTAACTAAATTCCACTTTAAATTCCACTCACTGATTTGAATTTGTTTGAGTGACATTTAGGGGTTTAGGACTGGAGAGACCGCTGTTCTACAAATTAAAAAGCACATGAAATTATTGAGAGGGTACTTATGATATGAAAAGGGGTACACATGATTTGATAAAAATGTGAATGGGGTACATGGGACAAAAACTATCAAGAACCACTTGTCTACATGATTCTAAATGAAGTGGTATGATGCTTTCCTGCTCAAACCCACCTCAGCTTAAAAATAGTGTCACCATGCAGTTCTACGTAAGGATGAGTAATAATGAAGATACTTGAGAAGAATGAAGTGGTGGAGAAAAAAACAGGTAAAGAGGGTTTAAGAAGGACTTTCTACTTACACACGCGCAAAAATGGAGGAAAAAGGCTGTAATTAAAGATGTTATTACAAAAAACATCACATCCTGCTAAGCTTTCAGTAGCCCATTACCTCTGAGAGTGGAGAAATATGTGGTGGTCAGAGGCAGTAAAAGGTTCATGGCTGGGGCTGCTGAGTACATTAAATAAAAGGACACAATTTTTGTGTGTTATTTGTCAGTATTTTTAGATTTTGGTTGAGTGGTTTGAAGGTTTTCAGGTTTATAGCTTTGGCACTGAAGGAAAAAAAATAACTATTATTGTCTCTGAGCAAATACACTTCAAATCTGTATTTAATAAGTTTTTGTAACCATAACATGTGCAGAGCTAAGGTAATTATTTTTTAAAAAAGCATACTAACAAACAATCAGTTATTCAAGCTAATGGCTAATTTTAAAGTGTGATGTAGATTTAATTTGATATACTGTTCATTAAATTTGAACACAATCAAGTTTTTTTTGTCTATCTGACTCTTTCACTGAAGTTGACCTTCTTTCCTAACAAAACACTTCCATTATTTATGATAAACAAATCTATAGAAAACTTAATATAGTCTATAACATTCATAAACTAACAAAGCACACGTCTTCAACTCAAGCCAAGGGCCAAATCTGGCCCTTTAGAGCGTCCAATTCAGCACACAATAGAAGGTAAAAATAACAGAGAAAACATGAATTATTGGCCCGTTCCCAATACCCACACTGCACCCCACGCCCCTCTACGAAGTGTGCACTTGTTAGAAGTGCACGAAGGGTTTGAGTGAGCAGGTAAAAGTGTGCAAAAATTTCAGAATTGGGACAATGCGGTTTACATCATTGACTTGTGCTGCCACGTCATATCTGTAACACTCTGCTACTACTTTACAAGCACATCTCTCTGAACATGATTACATTTAGTTTCATGATTAGAATTCATTTGTTATGCAGTTCAAGTGTGAAATTTTAATATTGTGACAACTCTTAGATCAATTGCAAGACTAAAACATAAATTAAATATGGATGCATATTCTGTTCAGTTTCTTTATTGGATTAAATGGTGATCATAATGAACAATTATCGATAAAAAAAAGTGGTTCACAGTTTATCTCATTGTACAAATAATTTTATAGAGTTTATACCTTGGTAGCAGCAAGTCAGATTTAAGGTTTTAATGCCCAATTGCTGTATTTTTAATGTCACAAATGAAGATAAATTTGCATATTTCATTTAAGATTTGTAAACATTCCATCTTTCTAATTGTTACACTAGAACTCTGTCGTGCATGTGTTGTTCATGTGTGCACAGCAGCCTCCATGTGAGCTGCTGTAAGTGACACTGTGTTGTTGCTGCATAAGCTGTTGATAGATTGACGTGTGCACATAGAGAGAGAGAAGTGCAGCGGTAATATACTTTTAACAGAGCATGTTATATTGCTGTGATGTTGCTGTCCGACTAACGTTAGCTTGTTAGCTCCTCTGAGGGAGGGACTTTGGAAAGTTTGGAGGTAGGGCAAGAGAGCAGCGGGGAGGGAGGGGGAGAGAGGGATCTGGGAGTTGCGGACTGCACCTTTAATTAGTGACAAAAATGATATCCAGGGATTTTCAATAAATGGTCAACAACGTTATCTATTTATGCAGATGACGCACTGTTATACATCTCCAATCCTACAGCAACCATTCCCCATCTTAAAGACGTTATTATGGTTACCTTTCTGGCTACAAAGTTAATATTGACAAAACACTGGCAATGGATATTGTAGGAAATATATCACAAACTGTTAAAGACCAGAGCCACTTTAAATGGCCTAAAGAGGGTATTAAATACTTGGGCATTCAAATTCCCCATCATTATTGAACTGTGTAATACAAACTACAAGGTGATAATAAGGAAAATTAAAAGACAGTCCTGTCTCTATCTCTCTTAGGTCGAATAGAGAGTATACGTATGAATGTGCTACCACGACTCTTATACCTCTTTCAGATGCTGCCAATAAACATACCAAATTCTACGATTGATGAATTAGACATGCTGTTTTCCAAATTTATATGACAAGGTAAACGTCCAAGGATCAAGTGGCAAAGTCTAAAATGATGGGGGTGGGGCTTGCTGTCCCAAATTTTAAACATTATTTCTGGGCAGCTCAAATGAGACCCCTGACTGTGTGGATGCAGGACTTGTCCGACACCGGTTGGCTCGATATTGGAAAAAGTTTGTGTAACAGACCTTTCGAGGCTCTGCCTTTCTCTGACATTCCATTTAAAATATGCTGATGGGTGAATGGACCATGATTACACTAAAGATCTGATGTAAAATAAAGCAGTCGTTTGGCTTGCCAAAAGAAATTTCAGCCCTCTCTGATATTCCCTCCAAGGCTTTACCCCGTCTATTATTGATAAGGACTTTAAAACTTGGTCATCTTCTGGGCTCAGCAAACTCCGTCATCTTGTACACAATGGTTGTCTGAAGTCCTTTGAACAATTGAGAGGACAGTTTTGGCTTCCTTCCTCAGATTTCTTTAGATACTTACAATTAAGGAGCTTTTTGACAAAACATAAAGAATGGAAAAAAGTGTTAGAACCATCACTTGCTGAGGCTATTCTTATAAAAATACAAGGTAATCGACTCCAAAAGCCATTTTTATAAGACATTTCTAATTTTGAATACAAACATTACTTCTATTATGAGGTGGAAAGCTGAGATTGACACTGAAATTACTGAAGAGAAGTGGGACGAAATCTGCTCTGAAGTGCACCTGGTGACGAACTCTAGTTCTTGTAAAGAGTTTAAATGTAAAATTTTAAACAATAAAAGGACATCAGAAATAACTTCAAAAATGAATCCGGTAAATTATGATACTTGTTGGCAAAATTGCAGTACTGATCTTGGGAGTCATACTCATATTTTCTGTCCTTGTCCCTAGATTGGTCCCTTCTGGAATCATGTTTTCACTGCCCTCAACACAGTATTCAGGCAACTATTTGTTAAAGAGCCACAGACGGCCATTTTATTTACAATTCCTGACGGGTTTGTAGGAAATAGCTGACAGCTGCACTCAAATGTATCAAATGGCTGCAGTCTGATCCACCTACTTATTCTATATGAATTGAGAAATTTATTGGATGGAAAAAAATTAAATATTCTCTGAGACTTCAGAAAGAGCTATTTCTTAAAAGATGGAGTCCCATGTTGGATTTTTTTTATCCTAAAAAGATGAGCATAGTTTGTGTCATTTAGTTTTTATGTTCAGGTTTATATATCTTTTTTTTTGTCTAATTATTTGTGCAATAGTCTTTTGAATATCTCAATAATGCCATGCACTTATGAAGTGTGATAAACATGATTGTATTGTACAATGTTATAAACCTCAATAAAAATTGAGTTCCAAAAATTGGATGTTATATGAATGATTGCACAAAAAAGTTATGAAATTGTTTGCATCTAATGTCCGTAAATACCGGTGCATAAATCACTGTAATGCTTCATCAGATATTTATGCTTCTTTCCATGTAACATAGCAAACCTTGATTGTATTTACACATATACAGCATAAGAAAAGTTAAAACTTATACTTAAAAGCACATTTTCTCGGCACAGGAGCCACAGACGGATAAAACTCACGTGATATCAGTAAAGTCGTTGCAAAACCTCTTTACCTCAAAGGATTATGGGTAATATGCTCATACCTGTCAAGTATCCTGTTTTGGCTGGGAAACTCCCATATTTTACCCCTCTTTCCCGCCATCTTCCCGTATTAGTATTTTCCCGTAAATATCCTGTATTTTAATGTAATAATAATTAAAAAATGCCTTACTGAACTGAACGCCGTCACTAGCCTTGCGAGAATTGTCACCTGAAATGGCCTGAGAACTGGTGTAAATATGTTGTGAAATGTGACAGAGAGTTTACCTTCCTAAATAGCAGCAGGATGTTGCATGTTCTGTTAGATTAATAACTGAGATGTTAGCGTCTACCACAGCGGAAGGAACCACGTAAGTCACATTGAAAAATCAGCCACAGATATAAACTCCTTTCAAAAAGTGTTAAAGTTGTAAAGTCTGTAATGAATGTGTCTAAAAAGTCATTAATGAATACCAGAGAACCACATGAGTGAACATGAGAAACAATAAGAAAATATATAATGAAATAAAATGTTAATGTCTAACTTAAAGACAAGCAATGTGAAATTAACAGTAAATATGCAATGTGTTGACTTGTATATGAACTGTAAGTATATATATATATAATATATATATATATATACATATGCTTCATATACACATTTATGTTTTCATTTAGGCTGTTTTATAATTTAGGAATTAGGAATTAGGGCTGGGCAAGATATATATATATATATCAGGATATTAAGAAATCCTACCAATGGCTAGACAGAGCCAGACTAAAGGACAGCACAGAGGCACTCATCATGGCTGCACAGGAGCAGGCCTTGAGCACCAGAGCAATAGAGGCCCAGATCTATCACACCAGACAAGACCCCAGGTGTAGACTGTGCAAAGAGGCCAATGAGACAATCCAGATCCAGCACATAACTGCAGGGTGTAAGATGCTGGCAGGGAAAGCTTACATGGAGCGCCATAACCAAGTGACTGGTATAGTGTACAGGAACATCGGTGCAGAGTATGGGCTGGAAACCCCAAGGTCAAAGTGGGAAACACCTCCAAAGGTGGTAGAGAATGACCGAGCCAAGATCCTGTGGGACTTCCAGATACAGACGGACAGAATGGTAATGGCGAACCAACCAGACATTGTGATGGTGGACAAAGAGCAGAGGAAAGCCGTTGTGGTCGACATAGCAATACCAAGTGACTGCAACATCAGGAAAAAGGAACATGAGAAACTAGAGAAATACCAGGGGCTCAGAGAAGAGTTGGAAAAAACCTGGAGGGTGAAGGCATCAGTGGTGCCCGTGGTCATTGGGGCACTCGGGGCAGTGACCCCCAAACTGGAGGAGTGGCTCCAGCAGATCCCAGGAAATACATCAGACATCTCGGTCCAGAAAGGTGCAGTTCTAGGAACAGCAAAGATACTGCGCAGAACCCTCAAGCTCCCAGGCCTCTGGTAGAGGACCCGAGCTTGGAGGAAAAAAGAGAGACCGCCCGCGGAGGGTGAGTAAGAGTTTTATATATATATATATATTTTGGTGATATAGAATACTATAATACTTCATATCTATATATCTATCTATCTGTTTGTCCCTGTGTGGCATTTTGCATCAGCAAATTTATCGCGATTTACATCGTATATCACAATTTTGAGAAAATACATTGAGATATGAGTTTTGGTCCGTATCACCCAGCCCTAGTAGGAATGTTCACAGCATTTAAATGTTAATAAAGGTTGACCTACCAGATTCTAATCACATAATTGTATTTAGTAAGTGGTTGATAAGTGGGTATTTTAGATTTCTTGTACACTTGGCTAAAGACCACTCTGAAGAATTGGGACACCCTAAGGTCTAGGGCCTATGCACTCCTGTCCCAATACTCGCATTTGCGAGTATTGGGACGGGACCATTGTGTAAATTATCATATATTGTAGATATCTCCGCAAGCAGAAATTCACAAATTTAATGAAACTCCACGATCAGGGCTCACAACAAGCTAAACTGGCTCCCTAAACAGAGCTGGCAGAGGAAAATAGCGTGTAGTATGCGGTGCAGACTTTTAAAGCCTCTTCTTGCTGTGGTTTCATCAATATAGCGCAGCTTATGAACGTCTTCTCCGTGGCGGACCCAATGTTTGCCTTGACACTGCTTGGTGCTCGAGATATGACGCACTTTCTGTACGGCTCTGATTGGTGCGGTTTCTTTCGAATCAGGGAATGGAGCAGAAACTGCCATATCCACTTTCTTACAAAAATTAAGTAAGTTGATGTGGCTTATTGCCAGACTAGTTATCGTTCACTCATGGCTTAGATATTGTAGGTCCTTACATACTTTATAGAACGTGTCTATTTGTACGGTTGCCATACGGACAACCCCTGATGCTATTGGTACGGTTACCGAAGTACACGTACATAGCATTTTAGGGTTAGGGTTAGGGTTAGGATAAGGTTATAACCCAATATTGCAACAATTTGGGTTAGGGTTAGGTTTAGGGTAAGGTTTAGTCTTAGTCACGTGACCTAAACTGGCCAAATAGGGGCACTGCGTACAAATAGAATGTCGATATATTGATACAGCAACCGTACGGATAGCCACTGCCTACTTTATTTATCAGGTATACATGGAAGTGAAAACTATGACACAATAATGTTGGAATTGCAATCAAATGAAAATGAGTTTGACACCCTGCCTTAGAGGAACCAATCTACTGTAATGCCCTAATCGTTCAGAACCACTGATCAATAATCCTACATCAACTCAATAACTGTACACTATGAATCAATAAAAACTTGTGAAAACATATTCAAAGCTAATGTTAAGATTGATAACAGAAAGCATCGGAGTGGGCCCAGGTTTTGTTTATCTCATCTCTCAATGTTCCAGACACTAGCAACTGCAAGGTTACAGTGCAGAGTACAATTTTACTGATTCAAAATGATTTTTAATTAGTTGTTGAAGTACATTTTACTTAGTGATGAATGATGTCATATGATTTGGTATCACAGCACTGTGGGGCAGCTAAACTGTGTATAAGCTCGTATGAATAAGTACCAGTATGTAAAGTGCAGAGCTTTCAATTACAACTATCAGGAAGTAAATAATATATTCTAAGCAATGACCAATGCTTCCTCTGTCATGTATACAGTAATCCTTAATATGGTGAAGTAACTTCAAGGTTGGGGCCCCCTGGTGGTTTTACTGCCCCATGCGGCCACGCGGCCTGCGTACAGCAAGATACGGTTTATTGTGTAACATTTAAATCACACTACTGACATGAAAAGGACTGATATAATGATTGGGTTGTGATAAACATACGTAGCCTATGCATTTACATAAGTAGCTCAACGGTACATCTTTTTATTCCAATGCAGAATGCTCTGCTGCCACAAAGGGTGGCAAAGTTCCAGAATTTTTCCAAATTGGAAACTTTGCATGGAAATTAAAAGGAATAAGATGGTAATTTACAAAATTTTCTAATCTTAAACCTTGGAGATTTAGTTTCGGACAAATAAAAAACAAAGTCCTCATTCCTTGTCGTGTTTCTCCTCTTGTTTAAAAGGAATCAAATTCCTGACATGACATTTTCAAGGTCAGTTAGTCTCAACAAGCCTTTATAGTAGAAAGCGACCAAGGCAAATTATAATGTATTCAGATTTACAGTTCAAACTAATCAATTCCCTCTTGTGCATCATAAATCACCTAATTTCACGCATCACAGAATCTGATTGTGAAATGAAGCATTACAATAAAGTCATACACTTTGGTCCCCAAACAAATGATTGTGTCTCTACTGAAAAAAGGGACAAAATGTAAAAAGAAAGACAGAGAAAAGCCAAACAAAAACAAAATATATTTCCAAAACACTTCGTCCAAGACAACAACCACATCTCTGCACTTGGCATCAGCTGGGAGCTTTACTCGTAATGTCATTTTTTCTTTTAGACCCTCCCGGATGATTTTAATTGCTTTTCGGAAGAGAAGCATTACTCCCACATAACAACATGTACCCAGAGAGAATGTGAGGCACTGAATGCTCCTGCGATAAATAACCTCCTCAGCCCCAAACAGGAAAGCAGCCGCACAGGAGTTCATGGATTGGCCTCAAGTGCACCGAAACTTTCCTGCACACATGCACTAACTCTCCTGCAATTATGCTCTAATTTAATTTTACTTTTCTTGTCATTCTTATTACTCAGTCCGCAAGAGAATCCTCCCAAATTCCTAAAGTTTTTCAAAATAATGGAGAAGAAAATATATTTCTACTATAGATCATATATCAATATTAGCATTTTGCAGATATGCCGATGTTGTCCAACACTAACATTCCAATTTCCGATATCAACCATCACTGATATATACACAGGCCCCCTCCCCCCAGCCTAATGTTAGGTCACATACAGTAAAAATGTCTCCATGGAAATAACATGTTGATCTTACTTTTAATGTGATGCTTCACTGGATGCATTCCACAAATAAACTAATAATAAATAATATAATGACAAGAAATCACTTGTGCACTTTAGTTATCAAAAAGTACCATCGACATCTGTCTCAGCCTCAGTAATCGTCCAGACTAATTATTAAAGAACTCCACAACAAACAAGGAGTGTTTGGAACTGTAACAATTCAGAATAAAAAAAAGCTAGCGAGTTAGCGTTAGCTTAGCTCACTGCTGTGAGGACAGTAAGAGGCTCACAAGCAGCTGCTCCTCCACCTCCTGATCCCAGCTGATCAGAGCACAGAGACAATCCAGTGAATGAAATTTGTCTGTTCTCTGTCTCCACCTTATATTAAATTTCTCTTAGTTTTACAAGCTATTTATTCCATCTGTTCTCTCTCTCTCTCTCTCTCTCTCTCTCTCTCTCTCTGACTCAGGGCAGACGATGCATAGACTGAAAGCGGTTTGCTCGCAGTACGCCGCATACCAAGTCTCTGGACACGTTTGTGCCTTTATTCTGTTGCTTCTCCACCTCGGTCTTCCTTTTTCCTCTTGCTTTGCTTTGTAGCCCCTGTGCCAAAAGCCGCATTAGAGACTTCTACTTGAATATAATGCCATGGGACTGTTCCTATTCTCAGATTGGGAACATGCATTGACTTTTGACGAGCAGCTCGAGCAGCCAATAGTCACGCTTAAAGCAGCTCATGGGATTGCTCTGTTGGTAGAAAGATCTCTGATTGGCTGAAGTCCAGAATCACGCTCCTGTATTTCTAAAGATCATTTACAGAGCCAGGAGAAGAAGCAGAGATTCACTGTGCACACTTTGGATTACAATATGCAATACAATATAATAAGATGAGTATTGATTTTTGACTTAATAAGCCCAAATAAAACTTACGTACCCCAGCTTTAAGGCAGAGCAGCACATATAATTTTTTCAAAATCTGTGGAACAACCTATAGCGATGTCAAGCGATATTACATATTACGGCAAATGTCGGCCAACCGATAATATTTCCCATCTCTAATTTTCACATTAAAATACGTTTTACAACATAATTGTGGTAGGAGGCTGGAGTACCCAGAGGAAACCTACACAGCACAGTGAGAACATGCAAAGATCACACAGAAAGGACCCAGGTGTGCACCCCAGGGCTTGAACCCAGGACCTTCTTGCTCTGAGGTAGATGTGCTAACCACTAAGCCAGATCATAAACTGACTAAACCAGTGGTTCTCAAATGCAGGATCCCTTACAGGGAAGAACACAATCCTCACATCAATGAAACACAATTTACTATATTTGTTCCCCTAAATGATGCAATAGTGCTCATAAAGGATAAACGTATGCATCATGACATATTTGAGGTCAGATTTAATATTTTTTACTGCAGCTTTTTGTGAATGGTTTGCATTTTGCATGTTCAATAAATTCAAGCTTCTTCCCACCTTAAAAACTTGCAGATTTTCCACCTCCTTCTATCCTCTCAGGCTACTGCATCCTGTGAGAACAGAGAATAGGAAATATATCACAAACACACTATTTATGCACATCTAAGTGTTATTTTCACAATGTAATTCCAGGTTGTGTTTTACATAGTTGAACTTTGAGGAGGACTTCTGTGGCTTTTTTATATTCAGCAAAAACTCAAAGTTTGAAAGTGATCTATTCCAGGGTGTCATGAAAAAAGCTGTAATGTAAAACTGTGACTTTGAAAATATACTGGATTATGCTTGAAGTGAGCAGAAGGTGTGTTATATTGAGAGCTAAGTGCTCCCATCAGCCATGCCTCTTCTACATGCGTTCACATACTGGTCAGCATTGCCCTCAGCGTCACCTCGTGGGCCAGGTTGCCACAATAAGAGCAACAACTTCCCATTCTCACTTCTACAAAGCTGGCAGCATGTGATGCCTGCCCTGTGCCATCCCAGAGGTCAGCGTGAACCTCTGACCTCCAGCAGAGACGTACCAGCCAGGAGGCAACTTGCATCCTGTTTTGTGGCAAACGAATTGTCAAATAATAGATGATGATTTACTTCATTACATTAAATGTCAATTTCCACACACACGTTGGCCTTCAGATTTAGACAGATTTGCACCTTTTGATATGATAAAATTTGCTAAGCATTTACAGCTGACATGATTTTGACAGTCTGTAGGACGGATGTTGTCGGGTTTATTACGAGCAACCCCTGAAACCTGACGGCCCCGACGCGACCGTGGGTCAGCGATGAATCTGAGGGCAACTTTATGGAGTTGTGAACTTTGAAGGCAACATAACTTTGTGTGTTCCTCTTACTGCTTGATCTCCTGGGGCACAGAGGACTTCTCCTTTCTCTGTGCCAGCTGTTTCCGCACAAAAACACCCCCAAAAAAGTTTGTCCTCTCACCATCTTGATACAAAAACTCAACAATGTATTTACATGACGGTCATGGTGCTCATGGCTGCAGCTCTGAGTCAAAAGGTCACCAAACTGTGGTTAGGTGCTGGGAATTTGACAAAGAAACGAGAAGGAAAGAAAGAGTGCGATGTGAAGCACCTTGTGCAAACTTTGTGGAAATGATTTTACATATTTTAAAACCTATTACTACATCATTTCACTTTCTTTATTATTATTTCGTGCATGAAATGCAACAAAAGGATGATGAAGTTGGGATACAATCCTAACACTGTTACTACTTGGCAGTCTTTGACATGTTTTGTATTAATGTGTTGGATTAGATCAGATTTGGCACAAAGAAAGGCTTTAAACATTTAAACAGCCAATGTAAAACCATCATTGGTGTAATTTGAGCTGAGATGACACATCCAGATTGTAAAAGTACCAAAATGTTGCGAAACTTTGTGCCGAATTTCTCTCAAACCAAATTATTTAAGCGCCTTTATGACAAACGAGGGTTAAAAGCTCAAATTTAAGAGCAATTTGCTCCCACAGCTCCACATCAACATCAACCAAATGATAGTGGGAGGCGACAGAAGCTGGAGCTACTTTTCCAGGCACAATTTGCACCTTGTAACACACCGTGCACTGATGCAGGCTTGGTCAGGAGGTAAAGACTGTAGTCCATTACCTATAATGTCAAATGAGTTTCTGAAGCCTGGCTAGACTTTACAGCCACAAAACGTAATCACTGAAATTGGATTTTGAGAGGTGACAAACGAGCACGTCGTAATTCTGAATGATTATCTCGGCAGGTGTGGCGGGGATCCTGGCAAAGGAGTGATGAGGCTCTTTCGAGCCCACACACTGTGTCTGACTCACCATCTATCCAAGGATGGGGGTTGTCCAAACCATGTCTAGAGCTACTTTTCTATCATAGTTACTCTGTATATTAAATTTGTTCTGCTCAGCCGAGCATCATCACATTATCCTGAGTGGCTTCAACTTTTATGTATTTCTGAGGAATCAAAGGTTGTAGTGTTGCTGTGTATTATCAGAACATGGCCAAAGATGAGCGCAAAGCAGTGTTGATTTTGTTAGAAAATTTAGATTTGATTAAAATGCAACTTAGTTTTAGTGAATATTTTGCCATTAAGACTTTTTCAGTTACAGTCTGGTTTTAGTCAACTAAAGATTTTAGTCGACTACATCTGTTACAGATACATTTGACTAAAATGGTCAACTACTGTATATCTCTATAATATAGTAGTTTATGCATTTTTAAAAATATATTAAAATGTTTGTAGAATAAACAGATTTGATGTGATCATTATTTTGAATGGATTTCGTCCCATGTGGCGATATTATAGTTTGGTTTTTATTGGTTGACAAAAATATGAATACATTTGTAAATAGTTTTTGTTCACATTTAATTAGTCGTAGTCTTGTTATTGTGACTTAAAAAATGTAATCGATGAAATCAATGGCAAGTTGTTGAAAGTGAGTCAAAGTTTTAAGTGAGTTTCAGTCAGATTTCTGCGTTAGTAAAGACGTTCTAGGTTTATCGGGATGCTGTGCGTATGACGTCTCTCCTTCTTTAGAGTTTCTCTAGAAAATATCTGATTTTAGGTTTAGTTTCATATTTTCTGCCAATTTCAAATTTTATTTTTCATCATTAAGCAAACGAACATTTTATTTCAAGGTTAATACAAAAACTGATTTTAACTAAACCATCTAGTATCAGGTTAGATACAGAGTGGTGGCCAAATGGTTATTTAAGCAAACTTGCTGGTTGGAACCCGACCGTGGGTCATCACTATGGGCCTTTGAGCAAGGCGCTTTTCCATAACTGCTCTTCTGTGCTACAGCGTCACCAAGGCAGAAGGAAAGGAAAGGACAGAAGAAGATGAAAGGAGCTTAACTTAATTTCAAAGGACCGTCACATTCACTTAATGGTGTTACCATTTGAAACAATTCGGTTATGTTGTTTTCAGTGCGCACTGAAGAAAAAACATGAACAACTGCATCGACTTTGGTAAGAAAGTCGTTTGTGCCGCTTGTGAGTCATGCATGTGTCACTGGGCTGTACCACCTATGGGTGATCCCAGGGTTTAATGATGTTAAAACCAAAGAAACAGCAAAAATTGGCACGAAAACCACCTACAGTATTTGGTGTAATATCTACAAAAAACCCCAAAAACAAAACAATAATAGGCTCTAACTGGTATTTGCCAACAATGGTTCGAACCTTGCTTTTAATGTGAAGTATTAACTCGCTATTAGGTCAGGATATTGCTCAACCCACACGGACATCAAACCATCAGACTGTTAGGCCTTCATAGGACTGTGGTCCAAGCAACACTGGCTCTAACACAGTATGTGGTAGGGATGTAACGATTAATCGCAAGGCAGTTAAAAATCGATTCATAGGTATCACGGTTCACATCGATGCTCTGAAAATTGAATCGCAGTACTTTTTTTAAACAGCAGAGGGCGCTATATATATTAATCCTTCCAGAAGCGGACGTGACGGGCGGAATCTGCTATTATTTTCTTACTGGCCGCCATTTACTGTTAAACATGCTCATAAATGATTCTTTACTCCTTTAGCACCGAAAGAATATCTGTAATATTACGTGAATATCTGTAAAAGTCACGTTTTTCTATTAGCTCTGTCTGCTAGCATAGCTTCTCTTCTTCACTGGTGGAATAACTGCATGCCAACCGACCACTGTGTTACCAGCGCCCCCTGCTGGTCTAAACAAATATCTGACGTAAATACAGTAAAATGACTGTTTTTTTTTTTTTTTTTAAAGTCCAATTGTTAATTTATGTATTTGGAATCACAAAACATGCATTGCTGTCGTAAAAAGATTGCTCTTCATGTAGTGTTGACCTTCGACAACATGTGCAGACAAGGCAGAAAAAGAGACCTGTGAATGGGATACTTGGAATAATGTAAAGTGCAAGATGGTGCCATAACAATCTTTGATTTTAACAGAAATATAGAACAAAGTTAGTCCTATATCAGTTCAATAAAGAATGCTTAACTTTATGTTGAAATATAGGACAATGCTATATTTTAAAAGACGCCTGGCAGCTCTGGTCGGCAGGCATGTTGACACTGCAACTGGCTTAGAAAACTCCACTAATATCTGTCATAGCTGAAAAAGCTGAATTGTTTCAAAAAGCTAAGATGTTGTTCTTACAGCTATTACCATTCATCTCTATTGTTTCACTATATAGCATATTTACGTAGTTCAAGTAAACTGGGGGTTATGATGGGACTCCTAAACAACCACATCCCTCAGTTTTATTTCTTATTATTTTATTATAATTTGTCTGTACATGTTGTTGAAAGTCAACAATACAAGAAGTGCAAACTTTTTAAGAGAGCAATGCTTTTTTTGTCATTGAAATTAATTTATTATATTGCGTAAATGTGACCATCACCAACCCTCCCTAAGGAAGGGTAAGAAACACTTAATTAAAGGGAGGATGTAAAAATGAAGGGCAGTGTTACACCTAGGTGAGGGGGAAGGGAACATGGAAGAGGGAGTCAGGGTAGGAAATTGAAGGGGTGGGGAAGAGTTGAATGTTTTGAGGTGAGAGTGAAATGTGATGTTGTAGTTGTGCATATTGTTCTTATTGTGTTGTATAATCAGTTCAGCCAGTCTGGTGACAAGTGTGGAGAAATTGAAGCGGGAGACACCCCCCGGGAACCCCCGAGGGCAAGCCTCTGGGCGAGGCCCCCCGGTAAGAGCCTCCCCAGCCTACAAACCGGCCACCATCCAGCAGGACCGCACAGCCCCAGACGGTTCTAGGACAGCAGCCCATGCCCCGCCGCCCACCCGGACAGCACAAGCCACAAGGTAATGCCCCCCACCAGCACGTGACCTACCATGCCACCACCGCGAGAGGGAGGCACACCAACGGTACACACCTAGTGCTACCTCATACTGGCATAGTGGGCTGTCCCGGGCCCACACACCACGGGGACCGCCCCCAAGACCATCAGAACACAAAGTTAGCACCCAGCCACACCCAAAGGGGAGAGGCACCCACGCCCCACATGGTCAATACGGCCCGGAGAGACCCCACGAAAAGAGCACAACACAACACAACACTCACACCATGTACATGGCGGCCCAGCCATACAAAAAAAGCGGCCAAAATGTACAATATCAAAACGTTCAGAAGAATCACAACACATTTGCTATCATTTCAGTTTGAGACCTTTACCGTTTTTAACTAGTTCAACATTTCCATTTTTCAACCCGTTTCAACAATTAAGTTATCAACAACATTTGTTATTGTACTGCCAATGTATCCTTAATATATATTTATAAGATCAATATTCCAATGTCAGAACAAAAGTCTTCTCCAGGCATGGGAATAGCAAATATATGTTTTCCTTTAATTACACTAGAACTTGTGCAGCTGGAATTTTGCAGATTATTGTTTTAATAATGCCAAAGAGATAATAATAATAATAATAATAATAATAATAATAATAATAATAATAATAATAATAATAATAATAATATCTTCTAGCAATGTATTAATTTGTAACTTTTCTTTTCAGTGACTTACTTACATTAATTGACATGAATAGTGTTTTTGATTTTTCAATCTATAAACTGTGTTTTCTTTTAATACTAAGGCTAGTGACAACAAAATAGCTTTTTGAGATTGTGATTTTCTCCTCACTACAATGGTTTCTGATGTTTTCTACATGGTTCACTACTCCACAACCTCAGTAAGGTTCAATCAGTGGTCAGTCTGGGAAGTACAGGGAAATGTTCTCATCAGATACTAAATAATAGCAATTATTATTCAATAAACGATACATCAAAATGTGTACAAATATATTCTAATACACTTTTTTGCAAAGTTTTTCAAGAAATAATTCTTCATATTTTTTCCCAGAAACTCAATTTAATAATTTTATTAAACATTTATTAGTTTTCATTCGATTTTATGTTGAACTGCTTAGAGAATGTAGTTCACAAGAGTCGAAAAATGCATCTGAACACATTTTTTCATCACATGATCAGAATATAAACAGTAAAAGAAATATTTTTGACTCAAGACTTCATAATTCAATCATCAGAGCAAGGATGGGCAACTTTTATTACAGCCGGGGCCACAAAAATGTCATTGTCTTAACCGAGGGCCACGTTATCAACAATCATCAAAGCATTTAGAATAATGACCAATATGAGCATTAATACAGGAAAGAACAAAGGGTTTGTGTTGTCATTTTGTATATTTCTTCTGTCATTTTGTGGATTTTTGTAGTTTTATATATATTTCACTATTTTTGTAGTATTTTCTGGAGTTATTTTATGTAATTTTTTATATTTTTCTGTCATTTTGTGTATTTTTGTTCTCAGATTGTGTTTTTGGAGTAATTTTTCTGCATTTTTGTTGTCTTCTTGTGTGTTTGCGAAATCTTTTGTGTATTTTTGTAGTATTTTTGTTCTTGTGTTATGTACTTTTTTTGTCATTATGTGTATTTTCAGAGTCATTTTATATGTCTACTTTGGGGCCGCACAGCTTTTGGCCCCCGGCCCCCAGTTGCAGCCTTTTCTATACTTTTTGTCATCCTTCTAACTCAACAGTTGATTTTATTGGTAATACTAACAAACAATGTATTAGAGCCAATACACATGACTAGATTTTGTCTCCCTCAACCTCATCATTATGCAACAGTGGTAATGGCCTTTGCATAAAAGCTCTAGTAAATATGCAGTATGAGGAGTATTGTTGTAATGTTTTTTTTTTTACAGCTGCAGATTCATAAACAATGTCCTGTTTGCACTCTGTACTAATGAGCTTAGAGGAAATTAAAGGTCAAACTTCCTGTGCTGGTGTAGGCATCCACACGCACAGACACACATCAAACCAAGCTTCAATTATTGCAAATATGTGCACGTGAAAAAACCCACACGCATTCACAAAAGTGAGCATGTGCAGGACAGATGAACAACCAATACACTCTTTGACTTTGCCTTGCTGAACTTCCATCTACAGCAAAACTAAGCATGAGTGTGCTTCCGTGGAGGAGGGTTATGCATCCCAAAGTTTTCTTTAACGTGGTCAAATGTCACCTGTTGCTATGTATGCAAGGGATATGACGTGCTGCTTGCAGCTACAACATGCTGGTCTCTCCTGGAAACCGATAACATCAACCCTAAAACATCACGTGCACCCACATCCGCCTTCAACATTTCAGCAGCTTTGGTAGAGTTTTAAATGTACAAGGTTCATGTCTGTCATCATGCACTTAATTGTCCAATAATCAGAATGGATGTTTAACCCTGGGCCCACAAACAAGTAAGTCCTGAAATGACATGAAAGCTTTTCAGTTTGCATTTGGATATTTTTTTTTAAAAGCCCAAACACAAGCTGCTGTTCTATTGCTGATCAAACATGAGTCAGACTTCTCTGCACACAGGTACAGAAATGAGTCAAGACCCTGAATAAAAATGACAAACATGGAGTAGGTACACACTGCAGCTCCAGATGAAGATCAGTCACTTGTCCAGACAGTGATCAAATACTAGTAGGGTTTTCGTGTCCGAACACACTATGACACATGGAGTCGAACCTGTAGATTAGAGCAGGGGTTCTCAACCTGTAGGTCAGGACCCAAAAAGTTATTTTTCTTTACAAACAAATATCACAAAAGGTTGATTTTCATATGCCCTGATTTATATATTTTGTCCCCTTTTCAATTAATTTTGAGTTTGCAGATAATAACCAGGGGCGGAGCCAGAGGGGTGCTGGCCACCTCTGGAATCTGATTGGACACCTCTGGCGCTACCCCAGGTGATTGATAGTAGTGTTATTAGATTGATCTAGTTTCTCCTCTGTGTGTGTGTGTGTGTGCTCCTCTAATGAATCCTAGGATTATTTAAATGTTGATGAAGTTTGTTGGCTATTGTGTGGGTCTAAATCAGGGACATCAACTACAGTATCATGCACAAATCAACTTTACAAAGTAAGTAAACATGTCTATAGAATTATTAAAAAAGTAAATTTGAGCTCTCTTTGCCAGCAGGAAAAAAGTAAATACGGCTGGTCACAGAAATACACTGTGCCACCATTTTGTTGTATTCCTCATTTTTAGAGTACGGAGTACAATTCTGTTTATTCATTTATTTTATTTTTTAATTTTTAATTTGCCAATGAGCAATTTATAAGAACATGGGTGTTTCAAAGTTGTTGCCTGCAGTCAAGTTTGATTCTAGAAATTATGATGTAAATTATTTTACTTGAATATGTTCCACTTTGTAACCCATATTGTTAATGTGAAGCGTAGGACCCATGTAATACTGATGATTGCAATGATCACAATAGAATGAGTGAGTGACACACACACACACACACACACACACACACACACACACACACACACACACACACACACACACACACAGAAAACACACAAAGAAAGATGTATCTGGGATATGAAAGAAGGAATGCTTCTTAGGCACCATGTTAGAACAACATAACATTCTCTTTCAGGAAAATGAGTGTCGACTGGTATAATAATAATAATAATAATAATAATAATAATAATAATAATAATAATAATAATAATAATAATAATAATAACTTGCTCTGTCCCTATGTTGACCCTACCACAAATAGATAATAAAAACTATAAATATAAATAATGTAAAAAATATTGTTATTTTTTATCATCATTGTTAATAATTATTGGTCGTTTATCAATAACATTGACTACTTGTACACTTGTTGAGAACCAACTGTTATCATACTGTATTCCCATTTACATATCAGTGCTGTTAAATGCTTCTACTTTCCCCATTAATAAATAGTACCATAAAAATAGTTAGTGCATTTTACAAGACACCACTATTAACCACAAATAAAACGTCTGTGCTTGCGTTGGACTTGTGCTTTTATTTTGAAGGCGCAGCTCGGATCTGGCGCACCCTCCGTCTCACAGTCAGGACTTTTATTTCCCTAAACGCAGCGTCTCAAACCAAACCAGTGTCTCCCACCAGCGAAGCTGCACGGGGCTGGACTCAGACTGGTGGTGGGACTCGAACCTTCAACTCTTGGTTTTGATCTCAGTGTGAAAACCTGACCCGTAGCGGACTGACAACTTTCCCCTGCGCGTGTGCGTGCGCGTGCAGCAACAGGTAGGACTGGCTCCATGTTTACTAGTGTGGGTCTGTGCTTTTAAGGAGGGGGTGAAGCGTGCAGACACCCCCCACACACACAGTCACACTCCCGGGTCCGTGGGTCCATGGGTCAGAGTGAGGCTGTGGGCCTGTTAGTGTGGAACATGAAGTGTCCTGTAGTGGGTTTATTCTCAGCACGCGCTACGTGATTATTGTTGTTCTTTCAAACAAATCCACAGGGTGACTTTCACTATACTGTGTTACAACAACATGTACAAGTGCGTGTGTGTGCGTGTGCTGACAGTGTGACAGCTCAGGCTTTCAATAGTTTATATCTAATAGAAAGTGTATGCTCCACAATGCATGTATTAAATGTAATAGTAATAATAATAATAATAATGCACAGTGCACTTGTGCTTTCCTAAAGTACATTTTTCCTGCGACTTTAATGTTAGTGTAGACCCAGGTTGAGTGCTTAAAATTAACAGTCAAAAGAAAAATGTACAATTCCATTTTATTTATTTAATTAATGTATCTATTGTAGGGCTGCAGCTACAGTATATTGAATATTTGGTAATGTAGTCGTGTACTTGATCAATGATTCCATCAATTAGAGGAGTTGCTGATTTAAAGTTCAATTTTAAATATACATCAGAAAACAAAACTGGTCACTTAATAATAGGCAATTAGTTTCTTATTTAAAAAAAAAAGTTAATTCATTTATGTATTATGCAAAGTAGGAGTGTCCCGATCCATTATCGATATTGGATTAAATATCGGTCAGATATTAGCCTGAAAACGAATATCGGATATTGGATTCAAATTTAAGAATTCTCCAATTTTTTTCTCCCACAATTATTTTTTTTATTGATTTTATTCAGTTGTAGAATACTGTAGATATTATGTTGAAGGTTAAAATGTATGTAACCAATTTAATTAATGGGCCAGTTTTGCTCATACCTATTGTTGCTGACTATTGTTCTCTGTTTGAATAACATCACTTGATCAAGACTTTTCTAACATTCCACACTACAAAATAAGTCATTATTCTTTTTTTTATTGAAGAAAAAAAAAAGTATGTATAATTATTATGTATGTATATAATATCGGATCAATATCAGTATCGGCCGATACGCAATACAGCAATATCAGGATCATATCGGAAATTAAAAAGTTGTATCGGGACATCCCTAATGTAAAGTAGAAAAAAGAAATATATAAATATATATTTGTAGCAAAATGATTCTATTACATGTGGGGTCAGCCTAAGATGATCAAATGCCGGCATAATATAATATAATATAATTTTTTTTTAGAAAAAGTAAACAAGGATATTAATCAATCAGTTTTTGTAATCAAGGTATTTGATGATGACCGAGGAATTGTTTGCACCCATAATTTATTTAATTACATACTTACTGACCATGCTTACTTTCTGTTTACTTTATTGTGTGTGTGTGTGTGTATGTGCGTGTGCGTATCCTGCTAGATGAATGAATGAATGAATGAACAGACCTCTGTGTGGTGACAGTGTGTTCACAATTGATAAAATAAAACATCAGTATTCAAAATTCCAGATGTTTTCAATTGTGCACGACATATTTGGACATTTTCTTAAAAAATAAAAATAAAATCTCCAACTCTTTCCCTCATTGTATGAACCAGTGTTAATCTAGTTAAATAAAAGTTTTCGTCTGCCCTATCTTTTTAAGTGACAATAACTAGACTATGACTAAGTTAAAATAAATAAAGAAATAAAATACATGTCAACAAAAACTAAATCAGAATATATAGTTTTTTTCATCGACTGATCACAACCCAGTTTCTTTGTTGGAAAGTGTCCAATCAAAATGTCTTTTGTTACGTGGAAGGCGGGACGAGCCTTAATACTACCCCGTATCAGCTTGATCAATGGTAATTAAGCTTTATATTTTAGTCGACTATATTTGTGACACATTTAGTCGACTAAGTCAGTTATTTAGTTGACTAAACCTCGACTATAACTGAAATAGTCCTGATGACTTGAATTTGCCTGAAACTAAGTTGCATTTTAGTTAAAAAACTAAATAAAAATGTCTTACGACAGTGTATTAATGAACGCAGCACAGTCTCCATCAGGGTTACGAACACTGTGCACTCTAACACTAAGTCTGACTAACTCTAACTCTGCAGGTTCTCACTTGTTGTCATCCAGGATTTTATATTGACTCACAGGTTCAAATGAAATCCCTACCCTTGACTCCAGGGACATTAAGTACAGCCATATTTGATATTTGTGGAGTTGCTTTCATTTCAGGTTGTCATTAATTGTTGACTAAGATGAGGACAGTTTGTTGGACAGCACCAGTCTGCTCCCACATTCCCACTCTTCCTCCTTTTCTGTAATATAACCAACCAGCGTTCCTTTTCACAGAGCTGCTCCGTATCCGTTTCCTGCTGATTTTAGGGAGGCAGACACTCAGGGATGGGAAAATGACTCGGCCTTGAGCCTCTGATGTTTTCTGGCTGGGGAAGTTATTTTTTATTGCTTTTCCATATTCAGCTCGACTTGGTGCATGGGTCCCCAATCACCGGCCTGCAGACCACTATTGGTCCATGCACCATTTGGTACCAGGCCCACGCAAGGAAAAAAGTTTCGGAAAACAAGTTTTATATTAGAGGTCGACTGATTCAGGGATTCTTTTTCAAGATCGGCCATTGGCAAAATAAAAAAAATATGTATATTTTTTTTACCACCACCAGCCCTCCCTAAGGCAGGGTAAGAAACACTTTTTTATAGGAAGGATATAAAAAGACAGTGCAGTGTTACATCTAAGTGAGGGGGAAGGGAACAGGGAAGAGAGACTCAAGGTAGGAAATAGAAAGGGTGTGGAAGAGTTGATTATTTTAAAGTGACAGTGAGATGTGATGTTGGAGTTGTGCATATAGTGACAGGTGTGAAGCTTAGGTATAATGGTGGTGGCTGTGAACAGAGGGAAGGAGTGAATGGTTATACCTAAAACAGGTGTTTAGTTTAAACTGTATATTGTTGTCATGCTTTACTGCTACTTACTCGTCCTGTACTTTTTGTTTTACTTGGTTTTATACGGGTATATTTAAAGTTCAATTAATGTTAAAAGTTTCATTTTGTGATTTAATTTCTAATGTATACATTTATATCATATGAGTGTTTTAATTGTCTTTCAAAGTGCTTTTAAAAAAAAAAGTATATCGGCTTCCAAAATCGACTTTAGATGTTGGCCATTGGCTGATTTTTTTAATTTTTTAATCTGTATCGGCATCGGCCTTTGGAAATCCAACATCTGTCTACCTCTATTTTATATTATTTTTTTATGTATGTTTCGTTGTTTTATTTTGAAAAAATGTCACTTCCGCTTTTGTGCTTGCATATCCTCCACTTGCTGTAGCATGGAGTGCTTGCACACATCCCACGAGACCTACGCACAACAGATATTATGAAATTCATTCTCTTAAATGGAAATAGTAATAATTTATGTTTGTTATTATTATTTTAAACAGAATCAAGAGGTAATTACAAAATGACACTGAATATACCCTCACATGCATGTTTTGGGACTATGTTACACATTTTCTAAATGATCCGACAGATACAATAATAATCTTCAGCCTTTCACTTATTTTGACTAAATCCGACATCACGTCGTTCAGAACTTGTGCAACAGCAACTGATTTCTTGTATCAAAAATCAAACACTGCACTTCAGTTAACAGTGATATGACGTACAGTACGACTAATATCGATATGACAACTGAATAAACAAATGCAGGAATAAACATCAACTTACGCAATCTTCTTGACATAACGAATGAGGAAAGAGACGAAAATGTCAAATCTCACACAAAAAGTTCATATGGAATCTCTCGCCATGACTGAAATGGAAATAGCTGTATGACGGACTTACATTTCTACAGTATTTTCTGCCGTAAAATGAATGGCTGAATGTTTTGCAAGGAAAGCAAAAGGAAGAATATTAAATCTTGCGCTACATAATCTTTCAGCATGTGTTTTGGTGCACTTCTGCATCATAGAAATATACAACAACAGTGAACTCAAACAAGAAGACAGTTGTCATCAACAACCCCCGTCAAAAAAAGGAACAAGGCCAATAAATAAATAATTGCGCGCTTCTCATTTTCGAACTCCATCAAGGTATTGTTACCCTGGAGCCACTCACCAAATTTGGTTATCCAATCTTAAACAGTTTCTGAGAAAAGCTGTCCCCTTTAACTCGGATGGATGGACGGATGGAGCTCAAACGTATATCCCTTTTCACACTTTGTGGCGGGGGATAATAACCATATTGAGAACGTTTGACACGATTTTAGGAAGTTTAAAATGCAGTAACGACTTGTAATTAGGAAAAACAAATGAAACAGGAATGGATGAGGTGATGCGGGAAATTTAGAAAGTGAAATTTTGGGGCTCTAAAAAATGTAATTTTGCATTTGTTATCAAAGTCTAGAGGCTCCGATTTTCCATACTAAAATTATTGTTTATTCCTGTTTCATCACTGGCTTTTTAACTTCCCAAAATCATGTCAAAAGTGCAAAGTGCTTAATACGATAAATTGGGTTAACTATTGTCATTATTTATTTCACATTAATCTGCTGTAGTTGCACTGAATGCACGTCTGTCCGTTTGTTTACAGATGTGTAATATTGTCCTAAAATATGTTGGTGAGGGTTTAGTCTGTGTCATATCGCTATTTCCATTTTAGGAGGTGAACTCGGTCATGTTGAGCCATATTACGTCATACTTTTTTTCTTTTTGCCCACCCATTTACAGTGGGAAAAAGTGTGTTTTTTTATTATTCCTGTTGTTTAATAATTTAAAAAAATTATGAAAACATTTATTTTTATTTTTAATTTTTTTAATATTGCCACTTCCATTTCAGTAAGTAAATTCCTGAAAATGGTCCTCACCAGTATTGAATAAAGCCTTTGTAAATAGTAAATAGTAGTAGATATTGGACTATGCTGTATCACATTTGGAGCTCTTTAGTCTTTTACTGTTTTAATAACTCCCCACATTCTCCCATCTCTGCGTTCTGCCTGTGTGACGTTGTGATTGTTTAAGAATGAATATTCAAAAATATAACTGCTTAGGCGACTTAGATTTTACAAGTCTGAACCCGGTGTTGAACTGAGTAAATACAGTGTGTCTGAGGCTGACAAGAGGGATAGCAGGATGCCTTTTATGAACAGGGAGGGTTTCTCCAACAATGGTAGAGCTTCATGCGTGTGACAGTGAGGAAGTTTAAAGGCAAGGTCGACCCTTCAAAAGAAAATCTAGGGGGCCGGAATAGGGGGCCACATCCCGGCGGGGCGGTCTGGCTTGGCCCTTGGAGGGGGCCCTGGCTTTAAAAAAAAAAAAAAGAATTGAAGCTCGTGGCGCGGGCGGCATCAGTGAAGGGTGATCTGGGGCGCCGTGGGGGGCTAGGTTGGGGTGCCTGGGGGCCGGCGGGGAGACTCCCAGCGGCCCCCTGGTGCCTTATGCGGCTTGGGGTGTGGTCGTCCTCCCTGGGCGGGCTGCTCCTGGTGCTGCATCCGTTCCGGGTCCTTCTGGCCTGGGGTCGGGCCCCTGCTGGCTCTGGGCTCGCCGGCGGGTGCCCACTGGCTGCCTGTTCGGCGCGGTTCTGGTCGTCTGCTGGGTGTGGGCTTCGGCTCCTCCGCTGGGGCCTCGGGCAGGGAGTTCTCTGGGCCCTCCCCTCGGGGGGTTAGGCGCGGGGGTGGGGTGGGGGGGTGGGGGGGTCGATGGGGTGGGGGGTCTGGGGGTTGGGGGTGGGATCGGTGGCGTGGTGCGCTGGGTCCTTGGCTCCTTGGGGCTTTCTCGGGTGTGTATGGGGGGGCGATGGCTGCCTCTCGGCTTGGGATCTTGGGGGCGTTCGGGGGACTGCTTGGCCGTGGGGTGGTCGCCGGGGGCCCTTAGGCTGCCTGCTCTTGCTGCTGGCCTGACTGCTTCTTCGGGCCCGGGGGCGGCTCTTGGGTTTTGCAGTGGCGGTACTTGGAAATACATTTGTCATGGATGCACTGGCCTTGGGCTGTGGGATAACACTCATACTGGGCTCAACCTTAGACACGTTGTTCCCAAATACCTGTTTTATGGAATTTCCACTCACCTCTTCCTCTGTTCACAGCCACCACCATTATTCCTAAACCACACACTGGTCACCAAACTGGCTTGACAACACAACAATAAACACAATATACACAACCACAATTTCACATCGCATCACTTAAAACTATTCCTCACCCATTCCATATCCTATCTTGTATCCCTCTTCCCTGCTAACTTCCCCACCCCCCTCCAACCCCTCACCTTGGTGTAACACTGCCCTCTCTTTTTTACATCCTCCCTTTAATAAAGTATTTCTTACCCTTCCCTAGGGAGGGCTGGTGACGGTCACAATTATGCAATGAAATAAATAAATTTATTTAATTGCAATAATAAAATATGCATTGCTGTCAAAAGATTGCACTTCTTGTAGTGTTAACCTTCGAAAGCATGTGCAGACAAGGTAAAAAAAAAAAAAAAAAAAAAAAAAAAAAAAAAAAAAAAAAAAAAAAAAAAAAAAAAAAAAAAAAAAAAAAAACAAAAGAAAATCTACTTTTACCCCGAACTAGTAATTAAAGAAGGAAAACCTCCCTCTCTATCATCTGGGCGAATAATTTTTTTGTAGGAGTAGAAATGGCAATAGTGAGGTCAGTGGAAAACAATCATGTTGAGGAAGTCAAGTCTGTGATTCGTTGCTTTTTTTTTTTTAACACATTACAAATGTTCCTTTTTGATGATCTTTAATTTGGTTTCATTACTCGTATTGAAACTCGGTGAACTCACTCCCGCTCATCATCAATCATTTTTATTTTTTTGTTTCGAGCGGAAACAGACGAGCTGGCCAGCAGTGTAATTAAATTTCAAACCAAAATAAGTTTAAACTCTTTTGATTCCAGGGTGAGATTTCCAGAATCAAAGGATGAACTCACAGAAGACAAAAAGTGAAGCCATCCTCCCTCTGCCAACGCACTCTCTGCAGTGCCAAAAAAACCCGGTTAATTTATCAAACTACGCATCTTCACAAAGCCCTGATGTTCAGCACGCCTTGCTTTTTAAACACTGACTGTGTCTCTTCAGGTTCATTGTGTGAGGAAGGTGAAGTGCATTTGTTCTCAGAGGTAAAAAGAGATCTCAGAGTAGCTCCATTTGGTCAGTTATACATTATCACATTAGACGAACTAAACAATGCAGTACCAACACTACACTAGAGGACAGTGTGGCTCTCATTATGGGATTCATTGTTTTCCTGCGATATGAAGACGAAACGGTGGCACAGAATTTTCAAAGAGAGATTCGAGCTTTAAATGTCCCCCCGTGCTCTTTTTTTAGGGTATACCATTACCATTGCAGGAAAAGAAAAAACAAACAAAAAAACAAAGACTACCTAAAGGACAACAAACTCACGGTTCCAGCCGATATTGTGCATCATATCTTTGATCCATTGGTTGTGTGATGAAGGGGTTCCATCGTTCCATCTGGATAGTATTAAACGTCTTGCTAATAGAGAGGAACATGCAATGACCTTCTGAAAATATGAAGGAAAATGCAAACCTGTTGGAGTTGAAAACACACCATACGGTACCACAGTAGAAGAGGGCACAACCATGCAGCCATAAGACATGGAGAGAGTGTCGAAAAATGAAGACCAGAACTGTGTGAGTTTTGAGCAAGACCAAAACATGTGGTGAGCAGTCGCTGGAGCCTGTGTACATCTGTCACATATTGGGCTCAGATTAGGAAACATTTTTGCAAGTTTTGCCTTAGAAAAATGTAGCTAATGTAATAGCTTAAATTGTATTAAGGCATTTTGTGCACATATTGAGGATGAACGAACCCCTGCTAGGGCCAGGTTCCACTCTCCATCCGACAGAGGGACCCCAAAATCTTTTTTCCTCTGCTCCCTAATATGAGCTATCAGAGGAATACATTCATCCATGATGTGTGTATATATCATTGAAATCCTACCTTTATATATTAAGTGTGTTGACCTTCAACAGAGAATCTAAGCAAGACAGTGGGGGAATAGTTGGAAAGTTCACATTTTTCTTTTGTGCAAAATCTCAGATTTTTAAGTGGCGGAAAAAGTTGTTATTCATAAGTCCAAACTTCCTGGATAGTTGTTCAAAGTTAGCTAAAGTGATAGGTATATAGGTCTTAAATACTATGTTGTATACCCTTGTCATATCAAATTTGGAAGCCTTCATCGAGTAAAGATGGTTGGAAAAGATGATTGTTTACAATAGGCGAGTGATTCAATATGTTTTGAAGTCCCAGGCATTTTCTAAACTGTCTTATAATGCACAGTGATTGAGTTACAATAACATTTCTTTCAACATTCACTAGTGAAGGCAAAGATGCACATAGCAAAGCAGGGAGAGAGTGGTTCTTACTGGTGTTTATTTCAATCTGGAGCCAAGCAGGGGTCTAGCCATTCCAATCCTTTAACCACAGGGAAATAGCATAAAAGTTTGCAGCCCAATAATATGAACGTAGATTTGGTAACAAGAGTCCATCCATTTTTTTGGTCTTTCCATGAATTCTTTTCTGATGCGGGCGAGTTTACCGTGCCAAATAAAGGACATCTGGTTATAGTTTTTAAAAAGTGATTGCAGTATAAAGATAGGTACTATCTCACATACTAAACTTTTCAAAATTATGTCGAAACAGTATGCTTGATTGTGAGCACAAGATTTTGCAGAATATTTGACAAGTCTCGCACATTCATCTCTTCCAAACACTTGCTTAAACCACCTGTCTATAGACTCCTATGATCCGTAATCACAGAAAACCAACTTAAATGTGAAATGTACGTTCTGGAACGTAAAGATCAATCTGAAACTTTTTTCTTTTTATTTAAAATCCGGCCTCAATATGACACGGAAATAGCTCACATGCGCGTTTTGGGACAATATCACACCCTGGAAAATGGGGCCAAATTACTCTTTAGTAAAATTTAGCTCATAATTGCCTTCGAAATCTCACACTATCTAATCACATGGCTGTGCGAAGAACTGGCGGTGGTATTTAAATTATATCACACATTTCCATGGTACTTTCCCATGTAAAACAAGTAACTAGTGTCTAGCAAATTCAGCATAAGCCTCCTGGCTTCTGTAAGTCATCATGAGTAAATGGTAGTTGATTATATTAACTTATTTAGCAGGTTAGGTATGATTTTGAGAAGAGGACAAAATGGAAATTTGAAGACCCTATATTGTGTGATGTCTTTAGTTGGTTTAATGGGCCATTGAGGTATTTTCAGTCCTATTCGTCATAGGTTGTGGGTTCCAGTCCCATTTCAGCTCTTTTTCAGTTTGGTGTTAATCACTTCTGTTTGTCTTCTGGTTGATTATCTGTTCTGTTCATTCCAACCTCTTTATTTTGTATTTGCCGGTAATGGAATCCAGTCTCTGATGTCACTCCTTGTCTTATCAGTATGTGTTTGAGAGATTGAGTAGTTGCACCTGTTTCCACTCAGGTGTTCCTCATCCCTGCACTATTTAAGGTGTGCTTGAACATCTGTGAGTACTGGTCACATTGTTGTGTGTTGCCAGCCTCGATCTTGTCTGTTAACTTGCTTCTTTTTTTTCAGTCAGTCCGTTTTGGTTTGTTTCCTCATCATCTGTGTTTAGTGCTTTGTTGCATTTGAGGTTTTGATTAGATTGGCATTTTATTTGTATTTCTAACAGAGAATTAGATCTTTCCAGATTCAAACACGTTTGTAAAGACAAAAAGTCTAGGCATGTTTCATCCTGCATTGCTTTTGTAGGTGTGCTGAGGTTTGTTGGCAGTAAGTTCGATGTCAGAAGAAGTAAACCTTAAGTTTTGAGAAAGTCTTGACGTGATTTGTTTAAATTGAAATCTGGGGCCTTTCGAAGACAAGGTAACCCCTTAAAGTGGTTGCTGTTGTGTTCCTCAAACTTTTCTTAATCATGTCTGACTTGCTGTGGGGACTGACTATCCTTCTGTTCAAATTTCTAACAGTGTATCCTCTATCAAAAAATGTTACATTTCTGATTCCTAATATGTTAAGATTGAATCTGTTGGGTTGAGGTTTGTTGGAGGCTTTTCTGGATTGTTTTTTTTTACGTTTTATTCGCTAAAGAAAATAAACCTGCTATTTCGGACATCTACAAATAATACAGCTTGTCACACACATGTTGTTAGTACTAACTTTGAGTTGTATATCCACGCTCCTCCCCTGTTGCTAGTGGTCTTGAAACATGTTAGGAGAAACGCTTTGGGTTTGATGATGAAGACCTAGAGCAAAGACACATCAGGTGCAACAAGTGTTGTGTTTTGTGCAAAAGTGAACATACTTGATTTTAGTGTTTGAAGGATTTTATTTACATTTAAAGAATATGTTTTATGTCTTTTTGTACAAAAAACAACTTTTTGGTTGACAAGTAATCGTTTGAATTATCATGATTTCACATATGACTAAAATAATCGTGATTATTATTTTTTTCTATAATCGAGCAGCCCTAGGCATGAGGGATGAAAAAAGTGATCGGTTCATCGGCCGGCTGATTTTTGCATGTTTTACGTGTATCAACATCGGCCCATTTTCGCGCTGCAGAGGTTGCAGAGCCCCTCCCGCCACTAGTAGAGCGTGAAGCAAGCTCCCCAACCCCAACGGCAAGTTTTAAACTTTTAAAGCATCTTTTAACAGTTTAACTTAGCTGTAGTTCTGTGGTTCCACGTGTTGTCATCGCACTTGTATTTAACGAGCAGCTGGCTGGAGGCGTGTGTGTGTGTGTTTCTCTCAGTCTCTGCTTCTCTCAGTTGCTGCGCTGAGAAGAACTTTTTAACTTTGAGAAGCAGTTAACTACTTGTTTGAATATTTATTCCTGTTAATGTTGATGCAATTTAGAACAGAAACTTGAACTGTTTGTTGCTTAATGCATATTTGACATCATGTTATTTTCATCTGCTAATTTATGTTCTGGGGTTGTGTTGTAATAGACTATTATTCATGGTTTCTTTTTGTATTTAATACTATAATTATATATCTTTATACTCAATGATCCTGTTAATAAAATATATTTTCAGTCAGGCCAACCTTTGTCAAAGCTATTTTCAGGACAAGGACGAACAGTTCTTTTTCACAGTATTTCATGAGATGTCTCACTCTATTTTTTACTTGTTCTACATCACCTGTTTTTATCCATCCATCCATCCATTCATTTTCAGACCCACTTATTCCTATTTGTCAGGGTCGCGGGGGTCTGCCGGTGCCAATCTTCGGCTATAATTGGGCGCTGGGTGGTGGTCGTACACCCTGGACAGTCCATCGCAGACCTATTTTTATTATTTGTTAAATATTTTTTATTTGGTGTCGTTCTACCTCACTTTGTTCATTTCAGTGAATGTTCCTTTTTTTAAAATTGAGACTTGTACCATTTGTTATCATCATTGTGTAATTTTTATGATGTAAATTGAGGGAACAAAAGTAAAATCGGCTCAAGAAAATTGGCAGTCCGTATCGGTCATCGGCTAAGGCCTATGGAAAGTAAATCGGCATCGGCCCTAAAAAACCCATATTGGTCGATCCCTAGATGAAAATTTGATTATAAGTTATAGCTAATGGATGATTAAGCTTGAAAACCAATGACCCAATGAAATGCATTTATTGGTGCTTTAGCTTCAACTTGTTTTCATGGCTGTGAGAGGGATTAATCCTTGTGTGCTTACACGCAGCATTTACTTTAGCATTCTCTCTAACCTGCTAAATAAATGTCACCACTAACAGCTCCTTAAATGTAATTGCTGCCAATTCTTCTGCTGGGTTTATTTTACGCTTACAGCTGAGAACTGCAGCTACAGTTACAGATTACAGTTATGTTGTCCTGCCAGACCGCAGCATCTTTGAGGCGTTTGGCATCATTCATTGATGCCATTTTTTGCTATAGTAATAACTGACAAAGCTGAGGTTAATGCCAAGAAGATTTTAACACCATGTACCAACTCTGACCAAAGACACTGAGCAATGATTAACTTTGCGAGGTTTGCTATATCAGATGTTGTGAGAATACACAATGTAGCCTCAGATTGTATGTGCGTGCAGGCATGTGTGCACGGTATCTATTGATCTGCCAGCTGTCTCCGTCTAAAGGACATTATAAATCCTGATGTCTACCACCTTGAATCATTTTTGAGATGCTGCTCTTCACTCTGGACAGAAGAAGTAAAACTTTACCACCTGCTGATAATGTTTTATTATGCTCAGGCCTACGGTGTACCTTTTAATGGCTCTTGTTCTCTTCTAGGACAGTTAGTCACAAGAAGGGCCTTGGAAGTGTACCCAAAGGTGTCAATTATTCCAGAAGAGTCTCTGTATTTTACCCAGGGCATAATTCACTTTAATATTGTGATACCCTGCATGTTGCCTTTGTCTACCTCAGCCAGGGTTGGGGTCAGTTATAATTATAATCATGTAATTGATCATTACAATTGTGACATAGTTGTAATGGTAATTGTATTTGAACAATTCTGTTGCTGTTGTAATCCTAATTGAATTGTTATTGAGTTCAGATGATTGACGTTGTAATTGTAATTGGCATGGAAATTCTATAAGAAAAAAATGTCCATTATAATTGAAGTAAACAAAAAATCTGGGTACCCAAAGTTCGTTTTATGGCTTACTCATACATAGTTAACAATTATTAAAATATGTTTAAACCTTTACCACTACTGTCACTTCTCTTACCATAAAATAATAATAATAAAATATACTATAAATATATCTAGGGAAGCCTAACAAAGTAACCAAGAGATGAGAAACAAATTAAATGTTTACACTCAATACACTAAAATATTTTTTTGTGTATTTTACAGCTGATTTAAGACATGGGTCAAACTGACCCCGTTATCATAAGAGATGCTAACACAAGAGGAAGGTCACATTTTATGAGGTCATTTATTAAAGGCTCGGTAATTGTGATGAATTGTAATTGAATTGTAATTCACCGTCATCATAATTGAGTTACATTTGAACATGGATAATTGAAGAAAGCAGTAAAGATCCTCCATATCTACACAATCCATGTTGTGCTAACATGTTAGTTGTACCATATCAGAGGTCTCTGAGCTTATACATATGCTGTCATTTTCTTGTTCAACATTTTAAATCTGAAGCTTGTTGTCTTCCTTTTTTGTGTTCAGATTCAAAGCAGTGAGAGCTCTCAGACTGGGAACCACAGGTTGCCAACTCATGTGGTGAAACTCATGGCTGGAGGAAAAGGAAGCACTGGACATCATTCATGCTGCCGTATTTTGGACTCCATCCTGTTTAACTTAAGCAGAAATTTAACTAGCTAAAACTGGGTTAGGCCAATCCAGTTGCAGGAATCCCATCATGCAAGCTCGTGACTAATCTAAACTTCCCCCAGACCGTAGAGGTAGATCTGCTGTCCATTGTTTCTTAAATCTTGGACACAACCTTAGAGCGTAACTATGAACAAGCTTCATCCCTCTTTGCCGATGACTTAGTGGTTTCTTTGGATGTTGAATCTTTCTGTTCTTGTAATGGCTGCATCCCCTCCAGAGAAGCACCAGCCCCTCCTGCAGCTCCAGGAGGTGGACTCCAGTCGAGTGAGTGCTCGCGTCCTGTCCCCAGTCCTCAGCTCATCGTCTCCCTGCTTGTCCCTTGAAGCCAGTCAGCCCATCTGTATTCCGTCCCCATACACCGACCTGGGCCACGACTTCACAACCATCCCCTTCTATAGTCCGGCCATCTTCAGCCTTTCCGACCGTCCTCCTGTCCATCAGTCACTAGGGACGCCGTTGTTTTGGCCCAGCCACAGCCACGTGGGGACACCCATACCTCTGCACCGCTCCCAGACTCGATCCTTGCATGAGCAGCCAATCCACAGCTCATGGGATGATGTCTTAGCAACCAGGTAAGTGGTTCCCATTCCAACCCGAATGAGCCTTTAGCCAACTCACTCATACCCTCTTATCATACCATAAATACCCCCTCATGTTTAAGTCAGCTTCCTTTTATCAAGTGTTATCGAGAAATTTAAGCAATTTATTAATGTTTTTCTGATATTTTCTACATTAAAAAAAATTAAAGCTCTTCACATACCATGTTCTTGGCTATGTCCAAGTCTTTTGTCCAACTAAAAATTATTACCATTTTATGACCTTTAACATCAAAAGAGATTAAGAATCTTAGAAAAAAAAATCAAAGGTTTACTTATTTAAAGCTGCTGCCGATGATGATTTTTCAATAGATAAAGACGAGGCCTCATAGATCAATAAATCAAAGAACGATGCGTTTGGTGACAGACGTAAACCGACGAATAAGGAGTGACGTCATATCACTGGAAAAACTTTGAACAACGTTTAACAACAATGGCATCAAGTGATTCACTCTCTTCTTTCTCTGGCAAAGAAACACAAGAAATGATGAGAAGAATAAAGTCAAAACTAAGTATAAACTTTTCTTCTTCTACGCCGTCTTTTAATTCTTCTGCGAGGTTCTCAATCCCACAAGTTCAACCCAGAAGTTCAAATCACACAACCTTTTGTCAGCAAACCGATTGCTCACTGTGGAGATCAAAACAAACTTTTGACTTTCTACATTTGTTTGAGTAAATTATCCTGTATTCATTGATCTATGAGTCCTACATTATGTTTTTATCTGTTAAAAAAGGATTGTCTCCAGCAGCTTTAAATTCTGTCTGCATAAATACCAGTTGGAGTATTCATTTTGAAGAGGAATCCTAACATAAGCGTCTCTGATAGTAAGAGTGTGGGGAGGCGTTCCCAGGACAATGAGGAGGCTGTGGTGTCGTCTGGTGTGAAGACGGACCTGCACTACTGTGCAGTGTGTCACGACTACGCCTCAGGTTACCACTATGGAGTCTGGTCATGTGAGGGATGCAAGGCCTTCTTCAAACGGAGCATCCAAGGTAAGAACACAGAATGGCTTTGCTTTGGACCTGATGACAAAAGCCCCCAGGTCACCATGAGAAGATGCATGTTTGCGCTGACTCACATCTAATACATCACTTCCTGTTAAAGTGTGTTTGAGCAGTAACTGTGTCAGTCTGCCCGTGGGTTCTTAGTGCTGCTGTGTTTACTTGTCCTCTGCTTAAAATACTTCTACGCCCCCTGACAATTCATCTTCTTCTTCAACTTTATTTGGAATATAAACAAATACATGTATTTACAAAGTGGTTGACGTTGCTTTTTCACCTTCAAACTTAATAAGTACAGATTAAATCCAATTGGTCGACTCTAAATGTGCCTCTCCTCAATCTACCTGGAATCATTATATATACTGTAAATGTATTCTTTTTTTCATCCTTCCTGTTTTCATTTTTTTTTTTTTTCTGCTTCTTTTTCATAAAAATATACATTTGAAACCACAATTTTACCATGTGTTTTTCAGATTTTCACATGTGTTTTTCAGATTTTCACGTGTTTTTCAGATTTTCACATGTGTTTTTCAGATTTTCACATGTGTTTTTCAGATTTTCACATGTGTTTTTCAGATTTTCTCATGTGTTTTTCAGATCCACAAATACATCCCTGATTTTCAAGTGTTTTTCAGATTCACAACTATGTCCACAATTTATACGTGTTTTAGAATTTTTTCGTCTATTTATCATGAATTATCATGTGTAAATCTTCAATTGTTCTTGTGAGTTGTGTAAAGTGTGTTTGTGGCTGGGCCCGGTGTTTGCATTTAATTTTGAGACAAATGCAACACAGTTTTGCTGAGATTCACACACACAACGGTCCCGATCCACATGTGTTGAAAGCACCACCCCTCCACTAGGGGGCAGTAATGATAATAAATAATAATGGCTTAGATTCATATAGCGCTTTTTTTCAAGGAGACTCAAAGATAGAGATATTATTCATTCACACCACTCATTCAAATCAGGTGGTGGTAAGCTACAATGTAGACACAGCTGCCCAGGGGCAGACTGACAGAAGCGTGGTTTCCATTTCGCGCCAACGACCCCTCTGACCACCACGAACATTAATGCACAATCCATACCCATTCATACGAGGCAATGTGGGTAAAGTGCCTTGCCCAAGGACACAACAACAATAACTTGGATATAGGGGGATTCAAACCCCAACCATTTGGTTACTGGACCACCCACTCTACCACTGATCTACTCTACTACTGAGCCACGGTCGCCCCGAGTATTGAATTCTCTGCTGAAGATGAATTCCATTTCAGCGGGAGTTCAATACCTGACGGTAAAGTTGGAAAGATATTCCTAGATTTATCTAATGTCACTGGTATTCACTGCAGTGTCACCAAAATCACTGCAGCCTTCACTTTTCTTCTGATGATCATAGTTCAACATGTGGTTTGACAAAAAAATAATTTTCATAATTTGAATGTGAATATTTTTTTGACAAATAGAACAATTTATGCTACACTAACTAGCTACTCAATACTCTCTGTACCGCTCTATTCACAATTCTCTAAGTCCATCCTACTCACCACAGATTGCAGAGTCCACAGGTGATAGTTTTTATAGGAGGGGCGGAGCCAACAGTGATGTAAGAAGCCACCAAAACATCACATTACCATTATTAACCATTATCAACTAATCACAAAATGTGATTGTAATTGCCCTCTATTTCAACCCATAGAGGGCAGTCATTTTTATATTTCCCCCCCCATAAATGTAATACTTTGAATACAATGTCAAGAGTTGGACAAGAATCAATTAACAACACTACTTCAAACCCAAATACATTTGTTTTTAGCAGAAAAAAGTTTTTTTGGTGTTACTCTGATGTTCCCCCTTTAATGTTTTCTGTTGTTTTTAGTTGTGCTATACAAATACATTAGCAGTGCCTTTATTTTTGGGGACTTTTGGATCCTGAGAAGATGCAAACACTTCTTTTTCACTTCAACCAGCTTCCAATAGTGATATTATATCTGACTGCGATTATGCTTTAGGATCCCAGAGTTCAAAATAAGCCTCAGTCTGCAAACCATCTCAACATCCATGTTTTCCATGGATCTCTGATACTTACCTCCTAAACGTTTCGTTCTGCCTCATCAGCAGAAAAAGGGAAAGTCATTCATCCAGGGAGATATTGGAACACATGCGTATGGAATAAAATGTTTTGCTTCCTGAAGACGACACGCTCCTCTGAGGATATCATTTCATCCATAACTTTTGGTTTTGTCTTAAGTTACACCCAGATCTTTTTTTATGCCAAAATTACAAAAGTGAACATTCGACTTTGACAAGTTTGTAATATTTAGGATGTTCTGAGCCCATCTGAAATCAAACCACATTAGTGTCAAGCATTTTGGAAGGGTAGAAATCCCAACAGGATTCAGGGCAGGCTATGGTAATTGTCAGCAGAGCTAAGGAACCCGTTGTCGTCCAACTCAGTGGTCCATAATGTTTAGTACCATACTCCAAAGATGTCAAACATGCTGTCATGTTCCCACCCTACAATTCAAGGCCCTGTAACTGACAGGTAGATGGAATATGGCATCATTTGCTTTTATACACCCAAGCATATCCATGGCTTTGTGAAATCAAGAACTTTTTAAAATAACATTTTTCAGCTGCACATGATTGCAATAATGAAGACCATACATGTTGAATTAGCTTCTCTATGATTGGTTTTGGTCTTTGCATGGCATGTACCATGTCTCCCATGTATCCCGATGTGAACTCAGCTGACAGGCTTGTTGGATAACAGGTTCATAGGTTTGGTCCTAAAGTGCTGCTGTCCTGCCTGTTTAGATCTCATCCATGTATATGTTGTTGTGTTTGTGTGTGTGACATTTAGTCAATGTGCATGTTTTTCTGAGATTTTAGTTTTGCTTGGCTCAGATTATTTTCTTTTATTTTGGTGTGTTTTTTAGGTTATTTGTGTATTTTTTCTGTTGTATTTGTTTGTCATTTTGTGTGTTTTTGAAGTACTTTGTGTATTATGTCATTTTGTACATTTTCGTTTTCACTTTTGTTTGATCTGCTTATTTATTTGCATTCCTTTTGTGTGTTTTTGGAGCACTTATATGTATTATTTTGTCATTTTGTTGTGTTTTTGTTTTCAATTTGTCTGTTTCTGTTTATTTTTTATTTGTTATGTTTTTTTCCTGTAATTTTGTGCATTTCTGTTGTTGATTTGCATGTCTAGAGTAATTTTCAGTATTTTTCTGTACTTTTTTGTTGTTTTCTGTTTGTTTATAGGCCCTTTGACTGTTTGTAAACATTGTGATGTATTTTAGCCTGGAGGCAAAACCACAATTGTCTTTGTTTTTCTGGCACCCAAACACACAACAAGATGACATTCTAAAGCTGTAACATTACTAGCCTTCACAGTCTTTAGCCAGCGGCGTTTCCTGTTTTCACCTCCAGCCAGGTCACTCGTGATGCGGTCCATTACGGGGTCTATAGTTATTTTTATTGTGTTTTTGGGGGGCCGTCTGCCATTGGGATGGTTTTCTGGAGCTCACTTTGTGTCCATTCAGCGGTAAACCTAGATTCTTCAGATTTGTTGAAGCTCAGTCTGAATTTCTTTTCAGGACACAACGACTACATCTGTCCTGCAACCAATCAATGCACTATAGACAAGAACCGCCGCAAGAGCTGCCAAGCCTGTCGTCTTCGCAAATGTTATGAAGTTGGCATGACCAAATGTGGTGAGTTGGATCCTCCAAAAGGCAGAAACTTTACTCCACAGAGCAAAACCAAAGTAAAACAGAAATACATGACAGACCAGTAGAATATTTTATTGACAGTTTGACAAAGAAAAATATTGACAATAAATCGGTTACAAGGATATCAATACAGAGCTGGCAGCTAATGGTTCAGAGTTGAAAAGAATTTCCATTGGCTTACTACTTGGACTTATACAGACGTGTTCTGAAAACCTTCACAGACAGAAAACACATGTTCTGCTTAGTCTCCAACATAAATGATCTAACTTTCACTAATTACATTAATGATGTCATCATTCTTAGTCCCTACAGGGGCAGTATCAAGGGCATTAGTAACCTTTCTCACTGCGTTGCTTTCCTTGGTTCTATATTCTAAACGTGACAAATGTGGAGCCTGAACATGTGCAAAGTCAAGACCAAGACCATAAAACTCAATTTGAAAAACCATGACAAGGTTAACCGTCAAATAATATGTTTAGGTTCCATTTATTCAGATGTTTTTCAGGAAATTTACTTAGATTTCCTGACACGTTCTGGGGTGTGGCCCAATTGACAGAAATAACTTATAAGGACACATCAAAGCGATCAGCAGACACCTCTGAGGAAGACTTTCATTTGACAGTCAAAACATGTCAGGAAATCAAAGTAGATTTCAGTTTTCTTTTAAATACATTTGAGAGACAAAAGCGAAGCGTCTGCAACTCTTTCAAAGCACAACATGAAAAAACATCAAATCTTGACAAATTTGTTCAACTGAATTCTTGCAACAACAAAAATAAATCCTACAGATAGGTCCAGAATTATTTTAGATATGTGAAAACAAGATGCGTATTTGTCAAGGTGAATGAGGCCTAAAGTGTTCAGAGGTATTTCTGACTAGAAATAAGTTGTACTGATGTCTTAGTTTCTGACACACAAGACACTGTAAAAGATTTCCAAAGAGGCAGAACAATCAGAGCTAATGCTAAAGGTTGGAAGTCAAAGTACAACATGAATTCATCAGGAACAGTTCCAAGTGGTTCTAATGAAGGTACCAAATACCAAATTAGTGCTGGCAGCAGATGTGGCAAAAGTCTTCAGTACTCAAGTAAAAGTATAGATACGTGAATAAAAAATTACTCCGGTAAAAGTAAAAGTATGGACGTTGCTCCCTTACTAGAGTAAAAGTTAAAAAGTACATGCTACTAAAGTACTTAAGTAAAAAGTATAACAAATCTCCCATCAAAAATAAGACAGCGTCTTAAAAACCAGCAAATTCCATATCTTTTATTTTTCAAGAACTTGTAGAAAACTGGTCCATGGAAACAAATGAAATGAAACATTTGAACACCTGAATAATTTAGCACTCATATAGATAACGTTTGTAAAGAAAATGTTTAGAGAAAAAAAAAATGCAAATGCTCAATTATTTTATTTTTATTTATTTACTTTGCACATGCTTTCGAACGGGTCAACACTCCACAAATGCAATGCTCAAGTAAACCCAGAACAAGCATTGAATTTAACAAAACTAAGGGATCTGCCCAAAATGTTGCATCTTTTTACGTTGTGGCGTCGTCTTTGAAGGTCTTAAAAGAAAAAAGCTCATTTTTACAATGTAAGGAGTAGAAAGTACAGGTTTTTCTTTAATAAAGTGAGGAGTAAAAGTAAAAAGTCGCCAAGTAAAGTACAGATACCAGAAAAAACTATTTAAGTACAGTAACAAAGTATTTGTACTTCATTCATCAGAATGTGGTGTTGAGTACCCCAACGCTCGTATCAGCTGTAATAAAACACAACTCTTTTCTTTCAGGAATCCGTAAAGAGCGCGGCAGCTTCAGAAACACACAAGCCAAGCGAGCGACTCGGCTCTCGTCGAACGGGCACAAAGCAGCCCCTGGACCGGCCCCTGGACCGGCGGAGCCTGTGGAGAACAAGTCCCGCCCACCACCTGCGCTGACACCTGAGCAGCTGATTGAGCGAATCATGGGGGCAGAGCCGCCTGAGATCTACCTCATGAAGGACATGAAGAAGCCACTGACCGAGGCCAACGTCATGATGTCACTCACCAACCTGGCCGACAAGGAGCTGGTCCACATGATCAGCTGGGCCAAGAAGATTCCTGGTTTGTACTGGTTACCAGTTCGTGGTTTGGATGGTGGAGAGTATTGATGGCTTTGGTTAGTATAGCACAGTTTATGGTGTGGGGTTGCACACGCACTCGCCACATACCAGGGAGAGAACTCACTCCAAAAGACTAGCTTTAAACCTTTTGTCTCATTATAAACGTGGATTTGCTGCAGAGCTTACATTAACAAGCCCAAACCTGCCAAAAGTAAGTACTCAGTAATCTGGGTAAATATTACTGGCATGCAGCAATGAAAAAATGATTAAATAAACTTTTAAAAAAGTAAAACAGTAACAGGCAAAGTTATGTACTCAGCCCTCTCTGGATGAGATGAGATGTGCACATGCACGAAATTCAAAAATCTGAACAAGGCCCAAAAACTTTAGAGATCTTATGATCTTTGGTGACAAGTAACAATAAGGGAAACAGATTCCCTGACATGGAGAATAAAGGCCATTATTATGTTGAAGTGTTTTCAGAGAAACTTGGCAAATGACTGATAGAGACAGTAATTGTCTGATTTATTTACAATGGAAGCCTCAGGCTGGAAACTAAAGAGCAGCACAGAAGGACCAGGATGTGGTTGTCTTTCATTAAATAATTCAGTGTCATTATTCCTGCTGCCTGCATCTATTTTTTATTTGTATTTTGAAATTTGGTGCACTTGTGCTTTGTTGTCTTCCCCTCAGGGTTTGTGGAGCTGGGTCTTCTGGACCAGGTCCACCTGTTGGAGTGCTGCTGGTTGGAGGTGCTGATGATGGGGTTGATGTGGAGGTCAGTGGACCATCCAGGGAAGCTCATCTTCTCCCCCGACCTCAGCTTGAGCAGGTAACACTTCTCGAGTCCAAATAGTGGATGTTGCATGCACTAGTTTCATCACTCCATTGTTTTTAGTGACAATAACTAGAATCATTTAAAAATACATAGATCAATTTACTCTTATGCTTTATATTTTAATCGACTATAATCTGAAACAAAGTTAGTTTTACTACTCCAATATCATTTAGTTGACTAAACTAGACTGTAATTGAAGTAGTTCTGAGGACTAAATTTGGACTAAACCGAGTTGTATTTTAGTGAAAAAGAATATGACTAAATGCTGCGTTCACAACGGATGCGTCCCGAAATGTTCGTGCGACCAGATTACATACCAGTCAATGAATAGATGTGTCCCAGATGCGAAATTCTTTCCTCTGCGAAAACCAATCAGACACGTCAGGAGGCCGTCAAAACACAAACACCGGTCTGTTCAGCCATTCAACCATGGAGTAGAAGCTGTGTGTGACCACCTGGAGCTGTATGACACGGCCTTTATAACCGGGACCGGACGAGGAAGGATTTGGCGTGGAGGAGAATCAGTGAGGAGGTGGTAGTAGCAGGTAAAAGTTCTCTCTGTAGTCTTCATCTATGAAAGTCATCACTGAGCTAGGATAACATTAGCCGCTAATCACACCTGCTTTTTTCACTGGTGGTTTATTTTTATGAGAGGAGAAAAAGGAGCCCAGCTCCTCGCTTCAGCAGGCAGTGAAACTCACCGAGTTAGATGTGTCGCTGGTGCTTCGCTTCAAACGTGCATGTGAAACGATTGGGACATTTGTTTTGATCCTGCGGAACGTTTTGTGTGGCAGACGCGTCCGGTGCCGCAGAATACGCATTCGGTGTGAACGCAGCTTAAAACGAAATCAAAATCTGCACTAGTTGCATGTTCTCCTTGACTGTGCATTAGTTTTCCAGGTTAAAAAATGCATGTTGATAAATAACAAAAAAAAATGTGTATTATTTGTGTTATAATTGTGATTTCAGAGGATCACATGTTTCTTTCAAATTAGAAAAATAACTAAAAGACTCGTCTTTTCACACAGTCGCCTCTTTGGAGGGAATAGAATATTGTTTTTGATTCTTTACATAGTGCAACATGTGAAGGACAAAGTAGCCGGCTGTTCCCAACATGTCTGCCCACGCTTTGCTCCGACGGTAAATAAAAGTTACATGGAGCCATGAAAAACATGCAAACACAAACTGTGTTTTTTGTGCTCCTACGGCAGAGAGGAGGGAAGCTGTGTGCAGGGCTTTGTGGAGATCTTTGATATGCTGGTGGCTGCCACGTCCAGGGTGAGGGAGCTCAAGCTGCAGAGGGAGGAGTACGTCTGCCTCAAGGCCATGATCCTCCTCAACTCCAGTGAGTTAAACTGTGGGAGGACGGGACGCAGAACATTCTCTCTCTGTTTGGTCGGCTCTGAATAACTCACCAGTGCTAAAGCTCTAATGGGACTGTGTGCAGTTTGAATTCTTCTAAAGTTGTTTAAAGAGAAACTAAACCCCAAGTTTTTGCTGATCTGCCACTGTCTTGAATATCCTAGAGTAGTGAAGACACGCCCAGTCACAGCAGCCCCACCCCCACCGCGCTGCACAGTTCCTCATGGAGCTGTCAATCAATGCTCACCGAGGGCTGTGAGAGTAGGAAACTAGTCCCTCCTCCCATCTTTCATAAGAGGGGCGGGGCCAACAGTGACAGTTAGTGACGTCACTGATACAAAAAGACGTCATTGATCTAATCTCTGCCAGTTGCAAAATTTAATTGCAATAGCCGGCGTTCAACCCATAGAGGGCATTCATTCTGGCATTTCACAGCTATAAACACTACATTTAAATACTTTAACCAGTGGTTCCCAACTTTTTTTGGGTCATGACCCCATTTTAATTTCACAAATATATAGTTCACAGATTATTCGTTTTTGGGTCATTTTTATTAAAGCTGGGGTACTCGATTTATTTTCTTTAATTAAAAAACAAAATTCTTATTAGCATCATACAGGTATAGTATATTGTAAAAGTAATCATTTCTGAAAAAATCGTACGTCTGCTTTTCTGTCTGTCTTATAATTAAGTATTTTAGTTAATAAAACTCCGGAAGACAAAATCTTGGCGGTCACCTCCTTCTGATCCAATCACAGGATTTAGAGAAAGGAGGGGTGAGCAGAGCCCACAAAGGAGCTTCCTCATTGGCTGCCGCGATATATAGTGAAGCGTGTGCACGGTGTGAACTTGTTTTCAGTCATGGACTAACTTTGGACGTTAGTTAGTGGCTGTTTTCCTTCTAGAAGGTAATCTAATGTTCCATTTGCTGATATTTTGTATGCATCCTTTTGCACAGCGACGTGTTTTACCAGTAGTGCACGTTCAGCTCTCGTACGCGATTTTGTGCACTTTCGTGAGAGGAGGAGACTGGGAGGGATTATCAGAGTGGGGGGCGGGATTTACGGTTCAAATTTCAGCCATGCCCCTCTGTCATGGTTCAAGAATCAGGTAGTGCAGCTTTAAAGCTGCTATCCGGAGTTTCTGAGAGAACGTCTTGATGTCCCGCCCTCAACAGCTCTACTTCCTCCCCTGCCGCTGCCAATCTACTAGAAGCCACGCCTCTACGTTTGTGCACACTCATTGCAAAACATAACAAAGTCGCATAACTACAAAAACTACACATTTATTGTTAGAGTGCCATAACTTTTGATTAAAAACATGTTTATTACCTGTCCATGAGAATGTCGCCAAATTCTGGTTTTTCCTTTTAAAAGCAGCAAATCCCTCCACCTTTGAAAAGCAGCGCCGAGATAAATTCTGTCACGAGGACGTTTATCCACAAGCTTTTTGTACCTGGACTTCTCTTTTCTTTTTTAGTAGAAGCTTCATACATTGGCAATCGTGGGATGGGTAACTGGAGTCTGGGAGCGCTCCTCCATGATGCTATGCTGCTCAGTGATACATGTTCCCTTTGATTGACAGTGGCCCGCTGCAGGAAGTCGAAGCCTATTGGCTGGGCAAAGTCGGCACTTTCTTGCGTTTGTATAGGGGTCTATGGACGAAGGCGGGACTTATACACATTATGTATATGAATGACTACCGGCAGTACACCATAGTAAAAGACTAGTTAAGTATTCATTTGCATTTCAAAAGTATCATACGTGAACATAGATTTCTCAGAAACTCCGAATATCAGCTTTAAAGTGCATTACAAATACAGAGTAGCCAGGATTAGTGCACAAAGTGACAAGTGTGCCATTTTAGATATTTTCATACTGCATTTTATTTCAAGTTAAGGTATAGGATACAGTTATTTGATATTTATTGTGTGTGACGTTTATTTGAAAAATAATAATACTTCAAAAACATTTGAAAATAGATTGTTAATCCATTCTAGCTTATGTCTTTTTTAACCAATTACTAGACATTCCAGGCGACCCCACTAAGGGTCTCGACCCCAAGGTTGAAAAACCTGACTTAGACTAAAATGTGAAGAGTGAGATTAGGATCATTAAGCTACATTACTTTATACCTATATTCATATATGTATTCAGCAGAAGAAGTTGTTTTAGGGTGTACTTTCCCTTTAAGAACAAACAGCAGAAGCAGAGTGAAGTGTAGTAGTTCTGCTGCTTCTGAACCCAACGTTGTGACTTCATTGTTCTTCGTTGCAGACATGTGCCTGAGCTCATCAGAGGGCAGCGAGGAGCCTCAGAGTCGCTCTAAGCTGTTGCATCTTTTAGACGACGTGACCGACGCTCTGGTGTGGGCCATCGCTAAAAGCAGCCTCACCTTTCGCCAGCAGTACACCCGCCTCGCCCACCTCCTCATGCTGCTCTCACATATCCGCCATGTCAGGTAAGTGGACGCCGCTTCTCACACCTGTGTGTTGAATGTGTAGATGGATTGTGAACAGATCCTGTACCTGTGATGGGACAGCGATTGCAAAGGGCTGGGAGATTTCCACTAGAAGTTAAGATGGGGAATTTTGGGATTATTCTGAAACTTTTCATTGGAATTATTTATTGGAATTAACCAGAAATTTGAGCAATTTTAAAGAACTTTATCATATCCAAACAAATATTAGCATCTTTGCTGAATAAAACAATGAAAAAACACAATTTCAACAGATTCAGTTGTAAAGTAGAACTTTACATCATACTGACTCCGAGGAGTCATCATTATGTATTGATGGCCCCTTCAAAATAAAATTGGAGGTTCTGCTCAGATGCCAATTAGATAATCCTTTCAGAATAAAAACTGATTCAATAAAAGTTGTTGAATGCCCCTTTAAAATAAAAGATGATCATGTCTTCAGTTCTGCTCAGATGCCAAATAGATTATCCTTTCAGAATAAAAACTGATTCTATAAAAGTTGTTAAATGCCCTTCAAAATAAATGATCATGTCCTAGGTTGTACTCAGATGCCAAACAGATAATCCTTTCAGAACGAAAGACGATTCTGTGAAGTTTTCCTTTCAGAATAAAAGATCATAATGTCATAGGTTGTACTGAGATGCCAAATAGAGAATCTTTTCAGAATAAAAGTTGATTGTGCGAAGTCCGCTGAATGCCCCTTAAAAATAAAAGATGACCATGTCGTGGCACTAATATGCCAAATGCATATCGTTTTCTTTCAAAACAAAAGCTGGTTCTGTAAAGACGTCCTGTCCTACATGGATCCTCACTTGCTTTTTCTTCAGGAAATGCAAATAATCTATTTTCCATTATTTCACATGGAAAGTTTCCAACTTTGAAAATTCCAAGAATGTTTAAACCCTAAACAGGAGCACAGCCTGTGCTTTCCTATGGTGTTATATTTCTCGCTCAGGTTGTCCTTCTCTTGACCTTTACACTCACAGCCCAGCGTGTCGTTAAGCTATCAGAAAATCTAGAACCAAACTTTATTGGCAGATCTGAGCAAGCGTGCAGAATTCTAACCCTGTAGTTTCCTAATTAGCTCCTCAGTCTCACCTCTCCTCTTCATGCAGTAACAAAGGCATGGACCATCTCCACTGCATGAAAATGAAGAACATGGTGCCTTTGTATGACCTGCTGCTGGAGATGTTAGACGCCCACATCATGCACAGCTCTCGCCTGCCTCGCCGCTCTCCACAGCAGGAATCCACGGATCCAGAGGAAGGCTCCGCCCAGCCACAGCACTCAGGGGACAGACCCTCAAACACCTGGACTCCCAGTAGCTCCAGAGCAGAGGCTAGAGCAGATCCCCAGTAGTTTATCACACGTCCCACATGGAACATTACCATCAATCAGACACTGTCAGTGCTTGGTAAAGCCCTGATAGCTAACAGCCAGAGGTCTGCTGTAGTAAACGTAAAGAAAGCTGATGGAGACAAAAGATTTATCAGATAAATCCATAATGGTGCTCGAAAGTTAACACTGGTTTATCAACATAAATGTTTTTACTTCCTACTGGGATTAGTCTGTGAAAACAGTATTTTATGCATCCATGTACGGCAGTGGTTCTCAACCTTGGGTTTTTTTTCAAGAAACTAAGAATATTTTTTGAACAATTTGAGCCCATTTGTGCTTATATTTACCCTTTTTATGCAACTACACCAAACTTTCCATATTTTAACCTTTTTTCATTACGTTTTTTTACCAAGACGTTTTTGGCACTTATGAATCCCTTCCACCACTTTTTTAATCTTTAAGATGACTATACACTATAGCCCAAATAATAATAAACTTCCTGGATAACAGTGGATAATAATCAGATAAATAAATGTGGTTATCACAGATTCATAGAACAATGGACCATCGTTTTGCTGAATTTATGGATGGGCCCCTTTATTCCGCCGAGACAGCCCTGATCAAAACTAACTTTCAAACTTTTCACATCTTTTTTTTCAAACAAATTATCTTTGATTTATTGATCCATGAGGCCTAAACTTTGTTTTTATCTGATCATGTTTTATCATCTCCAGCAGCTTTAAATGCACTTAGTCAAACCATGACCTCAGCGTTTGACTCTAAACGTCTAATATTATTCAATGGTCTCAGTCCATGTGATTCAGAACATGACCTGTGATTGGTAGAGCAAACGCTGCTAAGGAGTGGATTTAAAAAAAACTGCAGAAATATGCAATAAAATCATAATATTATAGGTAATAGATGCTCATTGCGCACACATTTAAATGATGAATCATGCATTTGGTTAGCTTTGTTTAGGGTTGACGTGACCTACAAATGACCTCTGGTTGATCAAATATTTAACTACACCTTTTTGTTTTATTGTCAACACTTGTTCCTGAATGTATAAGGCCCTATTATTATTATTATTATTATTATTATTAATAAAGTAAATATTAGGAGTTTGGGGAGCTCAGAAATAAAACACATAGTCGTTTGACATTAGGCACATTTAAAAGTCTATAAAACAGTCGGCTATACAGCGATAATTAAGATAAACAAACAAACAAAATCAAATAAAATCCCTTCTGAAGGTTGTAGCGATGTTTGATCATCTTTCTTCATATTATTCACTGGTCCAGACTTTTCACCAGCTGCAGGTCTTTGGACTTCTGTGGGTTCTCTATGAAATAAATCTCATTATCATTTCAGGTGTTAACCATTTTTTAAAATCACGAATGTGTAAAACTCTGTAGTGTTCATCCAACTTTCAGAAAACAATGGATTAAAGGAAATTCATGTCTGATGATTTGACTTTCTCTCTGTTAATACCATGGAATAAAACTAAGTATTGTACTAAACCAGTGTGTTCTAAATTAGTAGAATTTAAATGACACAGTTTGCATGTTCTCTCCCATTATCCTTCATGTTGTGTGACTATCAGTGACCAGAGGTGTTGCTGAATCTGTTTCTTAAACCAGTGATTCTCAAACTTTTTCTGTTGCACCCCTTTTGAAGAACTAAACATTTTCAAACCACCCCCAACCCGACCCAATTTCAGCAAATTGGGTCAAAATCAAAACTTTATTTAAGAAGCTAAAAACCATACTTCAAAAACTCATAAAATAACATAAAACATAGAACAGTATGACGACGTATTAGGCCACTTTAA